>NW_006400069.1:1763774-1773764 GCF_000299155.1 Elephantulus edwardii | reverse complement strand
AGCAAAAGAGAGGAAGACCCAACATAGTGACTGTAACAATGGTCTGGCGCCTATCAGAGATGGGGAGGCCCAAGATAAAGCTAGGTTCAGATTTTGTTCACAGACAGGGTCACTGTGAGTTGTAGTGTACTTGATAGCCCATAACACCACTACTAACTGGTGCTGGAATAGAAGTCCCTTAGATTGGATGACACTTAAACCATCTGGACCACAAAAATGGACTTGTTCTATTGTATGTGGTGTCATCAAGTCAATATTGACTCAACAACAACTAATTCAAACAGCTTCAGAAATCCTCCATATCACAAAAATCTTGCCCTAATCTGAGAGGTCCACTCCAGGTCCCCCTAATAGGTGTGTCACTATGTCTCTGTCGCATGCTAAAGAACATGAAGGCAAAGTTATATGTCACTTCTTAGAGCAGCAATCCTGACTCATACTTCAAACAAAGCCATCGTGCAACTACATCTCCTAGTAAGTGAATATCTTTAATTTTATTTGTTTGTTTGTTTTTTACTACCTTGGCTACATTTATTTTCAGACATGAAATAATGTTCATTTAAGGTCAAGCATCCTTGAAGTTGCTCAGTTAGTTTTATGTCAGGTCTACACCAAAATGTTCTTTTAAAATGAACTCTATCCCTCCACCCACTGGGTAAGCTGAAATATCAGTGAGTGAACACTTGCTCTCAAGGGCAAAAAAGGTGCCAGAGAAAACACCCCAAGCCATCTGCTTGGGGATTGTGAAAAGGTCAGATGAGAACATGAAACCCCCTGGGTGTCCCAATTTCCTGCCAGGGGTGGTGAGCAGGAAGAGACTGTAGGCTGAAGGCTGGGTGGGGCCTGCTTGAACCAGAGCATGGCTGACCCTCCCTGTAGCCCATCCACTCCAGCAACCTGTCACCATTTTGTTTTGGCTCTTGAATGTTGGGACATCCTTCTCAGAAGACCCACTTCTTGGGTTGACCGTCACAGTTGCTTGAAACTAATTAACTGGACACTATCTTGGAAAGATGAGCTTTCTAAATACCTATTACAACTCTCCGGCTGCCCTTCTCAGGTTATACCATTCTAGTTTCTTCTGATTATAGAGCCAATTCAAACTAATTGTACATGAGAGGATGATACAGATAGTAATGGTGAGCATAGATTTTTCAGTCAAATAAACCTAGTTAAAACCTTCCTTAGCTACACTGTTGTTGTTGTTATGTGCCATTGGGTCAATTATGACTCATAGTGACCCTGTGAACAATAGCTCTGAGTCCTGCCCTGTCCTGAGCCAACCAATCCCACCCAGTTTGACACACCTGACCCTATTGCCACAGTCACTGTGTCAATTCCTCTCATCCAATTCCTCTCTTCCTCTCCTGCATTGTCCCTCCATCCTTTAAAGCATGATGTTCTTCTCTGAGGACTGGTCCTTCTTGGCCATGTGCACAAGGTATATGAGATGGAGCTTCAAAATGCTTGCATTCAAGGAGCAACTTAGTTTCACTTTCGCCAGAACAGACTTGTTTGTTCTCCTGGAAGTCGACAGTATTCAATACTCTTCTCCAGCGCCAAATCACTTGCAAGAAAATTATATAAAATGGCATAAAGTGATTTTTCCTTTGAAATTGTTTTGGTAGAACTAAAGCCTCATTAAGCACATTAAGCCTTTGGCTGTTGTCACCCTACTCAAGACCCCTACTCAAGACATTCTGTCTGCTATGATCTGAACTTAGAAAAGCTGACTGGCCCAGCAGACAGCTAAAGGTCTCGGATGCTGTGAGTGACCATTCTTGTTGCCGTGCATAGGCAGGGCATGCCCTTCTAAAGATGATAGAGCATGTGCACAGAGAGAGTCCCCAGTTTCCTAACTGTCCTCGGTCCCTCTTCTAGAAATACGTGATGGCTGAATAGTGCTCTCAAATTTCAAGAAACATGCCTGAGAAAACCTACTGACTGGGAATAAACATGTGGCAATACCATGCCAGACAAGGGTCTCATAACAAAAGTTTACAGAATCTTACAGGGTCCCGTGAGAAAAAACCCAGTAACTCAATTACAAAATGGGCAAGAGATGTGGAAAGACTTTTCACAGAGGAAGATATTCAGATGGCTAAAAGACACATGAAGAAATTATTAAAATCATTGACATAAGAGAGATGCAAATAAAAACCACAAGAGATACCATCTCATCCCAGTAGCAGTTGTAAAGTGTAACAGGACAGTGAGCAATAAATGTTGGAGAGGATATGGAGAGGCGGGAACTCTCATACACTGTTGGTTGGATTGTAAAATGGCACAACCATTCTGAAAGGCAAGTTGGCATTTCCTAAAAAAACTGAACGTAGAAACTGCATATGACCCGGTTATTCTACTGCTTGGAACATACCCCAAGGAAATGAGAACGGAGAGACAAACAGAGATTTGTGCATCAATGTTCATAGTAGCATTATTCCCCATCACAAGAACATGGATACAGCTCTAATGTCTAACCACAACTGAACTGACTGAGAAATTGTGGTACATTCACATGATGGACTATTACACAGCACTCAGAAGCAATGATTTTGAAAATTATTACATAACTTAGGAGAGAATAGGGCGTATGCCAGGGATGTGTCCTGTTTCCATACCTTTTCAACCTGTATGCAGAACAGATTATCCAGGAGGCTGGGATCTATGAGGAGAAATGTGGGGTCAAGATTGGTGGAAGATCTATCAACAATGTGCGTTATGCAGATGACACAACCCTGCTTGCTGAAACCGAGGAGGACATGAAGCGCTTGCTACAGAGGGTCAAGGACTGCAGCCTCCAATATGGATTGAGGCTCAATGTCAAGAAGACAAAGATTCTCACCACTGGGCCAATTGGCAGCATCAGGATGGATGGTGAAGAGATTGAGATTGTTCACAGCTTTTGTTTGCTTGGATCCACAGTCAACACTCTTGGCACCAGTAGCCAGGAAATGAAAAGACGTATTGCGATGGGTAAGTCTGCTGTTAGGGACCTCTCTAAAGTACTGAAGAGTGATGATGTCTCTCTGGAGACTAAGGTGGTCTGATACAGGCCATGGTCTTTGCTATCAATTGTTATGCATCAGAGAGTTGGACAGTGACTAAGGAGGATAGGAGAATTGATGCCTTTGAACTTTGGTGCTGGAGAAGAGTATTGAGGGAACCATGGACTGCTAGGAAAACAAACAGATTCATCCTGGAAAGGGTTAAACCAGGCTGCTCCTTGGAGGCAAGGATTCTAAGGCTCTATCTACGATACTTTGGACATGTTGTAAGGAGAGACTGGTCCTTGGAGAGGGACATCATGCTTGGGAGGGTGGAGGGATAGCGCAAGAGGGGAAGGCCCTCTATTAGGTGGACTGATTCAGTAACTGTGCTAATCGGGATGGGAGTGTTAGAGACAGTGCGATTGGCACAGGACAGAGCAGAGTTTAGGGCTGTTGTACATAGGGTCACTATGAGTCACAAGCAACTTGACCGCACATAACAACAACAAACAACAACAGGAGAGAATCATGTTGAGTGAACTAAGTCTCACAAGGACAAATATTACATAAGACCATTATTGTAAAAATATAAGTTTAACTAGTAAAACGTGTATGGATTTCTAGTGGGGGAAGGGTTGGGAGCAGAGGGGCGAGGAAGGGTAGAGGGGAAATGATACAATTTGGTGGGGGGAAGGTGTGGGTAAAAGAAATAGAAAGATTTGGTTAAGACCTGAAAAGACAGGGTAATGATGGTAGGCATAGTACAATGGTGATGAATTTTATAAAACACAATGTATGGGAATGATTGTATGAAATACAATGTGAATGAAGAAAGTGTGAAACATAATGTATTATGTATGTGATTTTGTATGCAAATATAATATTTTTTAAAAAGACATGCCCGTCCTTTAAAGAATATGAAGCGTCCACCAATGGGTTATTGTCTTTACAACAACAGAACTTTGAACACTGTTGTAGTCATGAGGATTAAAATATGCGGTGTCCACCTTAGTGGTAGCTTTGTGTCTTTGCATGTCATTCTTGCACGGAAGGCATGCTAATCTTCTCCATATCATTCTAATTTTAATACATGTGCTGTCAAAATGAGCATGCACCTGGAATTTCTGATGACTGGAGATGGGCTGGGGAGATGAGCTGATTTCCCTGGTTCTTCTCCAAAGCTCTTCTCCAAGAAGTCTCGGCTCTTCCCTGCTCTGAAGCTTCCTCCCTTCTCTAGGTCTGGGATGCTGTAGGCTCTGTTCCTTCTGATTTCACATGCTTACCCAATCACTGCCTGCTGGGTGACCTGGAGTTTAACTGCTCTGAGTCTAGTTTCTCATGAGAAAGATACCTACTGCCTTGAAGAACTGCTCTAATATTTAAAAGAAATGCACATGTGAAAGAAATAGCAGAGGGTCTGACAGGCAACAACTGCTCAGTGAATGGTTTCCTGCAATTCTGAGTCTCCATTCACCTTCTACCTCATTTCTCTTCCCTTCCCCATAAATCTATTTTGCACCTACTATACTTTGTTTTGCACAGCTATGTTACCTGGTCACTTCTTCAAGTAAGTTAACTGATCTATATGTTACATAGCTCCTCTGAAACTGGGCCAAGCAGCTGAGATAATGATGCATTCCTTTTTTTTTTTCATAGTCTAAACATTATTTAATTAGGTCTACAATAATCTAGAAAACCAATTTGTGAGGATAAACCCCATTGGTGAGGGAGAATAAAGAACGCAGGTAGCTTTTGAGCTGAGGAATGGCTTTGATTTTGGGTAAGATCTGGGAGTCCACCGCTTTCTGGTCAATCTTGCGCTGCTCTGTAATCTCGTATTTCTCCTTTTCTGTGTCGAAGATCTCGCCCTCCTGGTGGCGCAGCTTCTTCTTCTTAAAGTAAGCATCAGTGAGGTGCTTTGGTATTTTGACACCACTGATGTCAACTTTAGTGGAGGTAGCAATGACAAATTTCTGGTGTGCTCTCCGCAGAGGAACGCGATTGAGGGTCAGAGGCCCGGTCACAAGGAGCAAACCACTCTCCAGCTGCTTCAGGAAAACCACTCTCTTGCCCCGGTGGCGCCCTGTGAGGATGATGAGGATGGTCCTGGTTGTGATGCTTGCACGCAGCCTCCTCACGTGCTGACTGAAAGGCTTCTTGCCGTGGTTCAGCAGCTTCCGAGGCACGTCTTCAGTAGGGTAGTACCTGGGCATTTTTCGCAGTTTCACCACTTGGGTACCCCCATTCTTGTCACCACCTACTGGTTTTGTGACAGTGGCAAGAACCTTCTCCTTCTTCTCAACCCTGGACTTGGTGGCCGAGTACTTCCTCTTGTACATGGCCTTCCTGGAATACATGGCCGATCGGGAATACCTGCCGATTCCCCAGACTAGGACAGGGTTGCGGCTGCAGTGAGGTTTCCCCTTCTTGGGGGTTTTGCCCGTGTCCTTGGGCTTGGCTTTCTTAGCTTTGCCACTCGCATCTGCCTTCTTGGCTTCATGCTTGGCCGCAGGCTTCTTCTCCTCGGGGTCTGCCTTTTCACCCGCCATCTTGCAAGATGGGAAAAAGAACTAATGATGCATTCCTTTTTTAAAATTGAGATTTTAATTAAAGTTTATAAAGAACTTGGATTTCTATTCATTCATTGTTTTAAATTTTCCTCCCTGCCACCCCCTAGTTAGCTTTTTTCTTTGGAGAAAAAGTTCTTTCATTGTTTTATAGCACCCTGCCCCCCAGATCACTTTACTATGCAGCTCTTATTCTGGACTCTTGTCATGTATAACTAATATATTCTTTTTATACAGTTATCCCTCTTGTCTGTTCAATGCCAAGTACATTATTTATCCCCATTTTTCTTAGTTTCCCCTAACCATCATGTTAGTCCTGTTTTATAACAGTGTTATTATGTAGTATTTGTTTGTTTGTGACTGAGATATTTCATTCAGCATAATGTCCTCCATTGTCAGCCATTTTGTATACTATTTCATGAGTTCTTTGTTTTTCAGTGCTGCATAATATTCCATTGTGTGAATATACCACAGCTTCTCTATTCATTTGTTTGTTGATGGGCACTTGGGTTGTTTCCAACTCTTTCCTATTGTGAACAAAGCAGCAATATATATGGATGTGAAATGATGAAGTCTTAATTTATACTAATGTTTGCTTGGGTTGTTTATTCATTAGCTGACACTGTCCCTGGGATACGTTACACAACTTGTGGCCTTTTTTGTTTGTTTGTAATTTATTTTTTTAATTAATTTTAATGAAAGTTTACAGAGACTTAGGGCTTCCATTTATTCACTGTTGCACTTTTCTCCCTGCCCACCCCTCCCCCCCAACTAGCTCTTCTCTTTGAAAAGTAAACGAAAAATTCCTTCATTGTTATACAATCCCTCCCCCCATGTCCACTCCACTGTGCAGCCTTCATTCTGATCTCCTGTCATGATCATAATACCCAATCATATATCCCTTTTAAACAGTTCTCTCCCTCATCAGTACACATTATTTATCCCCTCTTTCTCAGTCTTTCCTCAACCCCGATGTCAGTCTCATTTTACAACAGTGGCCCTATGCAATATTTGTCCTTTTGTGACTGAGATATTTCACTCAGTATAATGCCTTCCAGGGTCACCCATTTTATATAATAGTTCATGAATTCCTTGTATTGCAATGCAGCATAGTATTCTGTTGTGTGAATATACATACCATAGCTTCTCTATCCAGTCGTTTGTTGATGCATACTTGGGTTGTTTCCAACTCTTTGCTATTGTGAACAAAGCCGCAATAAACATGGGTGTGCATATATGTGCTCGGGTGGCAGTTATGGCTTCTTTGGGGTATATTCCCAGTAGTGGAATTGCTGGGTCAAATGGCCTTCCATAGTGGTTGCACCATTTTATACTCCCACCAACAATCAATAGGTTTCCAGTTTCTCTGCAACCTTGGCAGCATTTGTTGTTTGCTGTTCTGTTAAATTCTGTTATTCTTACTGGGGTGATATGATATCTCATAGTTGTTTTGATAACTTTGGCCTTTTTACACTCTAGGCATTCAAGTCAATTCCTCTTTGGGGACATGGAGAACTGAGTTGAGGCACGTTTGTTGGCCAAGGAGTGGAGAAGACTCCACCTGCCAGAAGTGTCACAACCAGTCTCACTAGCAGCCGCCCTTCCCATCACAGGTTGGTTACAGCCCTCTGCTTTGGGGCCATATGACCATCTCTGGCAGTTGCCCAAAGCATCTGCACCTGTGGAGCTGTTCTCGAGCCACCAGGTAAACCCCTCCTGTGACAGTAGTGGCCAAGCTGCATCTGTTTGCAGGAGCTAAGGTGCTGGGGACAAGCGGATGCCAGCCAAGCCACCATCCTTTGCCTGTTGTTAGCTACAGTGGCAGTCTATTCAGAAAATTCAGAGGAGGGGGTGTCAGCATTAGTGCTCACAAATCTGGGTTGACTGTCACAAATCAGAACGACGTGGTCACCCTGAGACTCTGCATTATCATCACCCACTGGTTCCTTATGGAAGGAGTGGGACTGAGGAGACAGACGTGCCACACTCCCACCTCATGACCAAAGATTTAAGTGAGGTCAACAACAGACTCTAAGCTTGAGTGAGGGTTGTTCAAGTTTGACATTTTAGAGGTGCTAAAGGAAGGCAGGAAAGGGGAGTGGTGGCACAATGCTAAGTGATTCACAGTGCTAAGTGAAGGTCAGCAGTTCAAACTCCCAAGCCATTCCATGGGAGAGAGATGAGACGGTCTGCTCCACTGAGTAAGGACTGCAGTCCTGGAAACCCTGTGGTGCAGTTCTACTCTGCCTGCAGGGTCCCCACAAGCCGGAACAGGGCTGACAACATCAGGCTCTGCTCTGGGTTTAAGAGAGGGAATGAAGGAGAAAGGAAAAGGTCCACTCCTCAGAAGGGTATCTAGACATGCTCACAGGTTCCCAGGGCACTGTCTACAGACTGAAGAAAAGTAACAAAGTTCCCATGTGGAGGGACCACGGCCAGCCTGATTTCTGAGAATGCTTTAGTTAACAAAATATAAATTCATTCAGAACAGGGCACAGCAAACTATGGCCCACAGACAAATCTGGGTTGACCGTCATTTTTATACATTTCCCTGGAACACAGTCACACCCATGCATCTACCTAAGACAGCTGAGTAGGTGTGAAAAAGATCGTAACATCTTTTATTAACATTAAGAAAGAGCATTTCCCCATGAAACTCAGGATTAGCTGCTAAATGTCTTCTGGGCCCACCAAGGTCTCTTGTTAAAGGTGGTTCACTAACTACACAGGGGATAGGCCTATGAAAAAGCCACCTCTGCTTTGGGAGACCAGACGCAGCACCGATGGTGTAATCTTTTCCTGCTCCCTCATCTCTACGCAGCCACTACTCTCAGGCTGTCATCTGACCTTTCAGCAGTGCCACCTCAGGAAAGTGCTTTCCTGACTTGGGAAGTCACTTTTGAAGCCCTCTGGGTGATGCAGGACAGAACGCCAGGACAAGAGGCTGCCCCTTGGGCATGGTCACTCACAAGGGCATGGCCAGAGGCCTGATTAGATAGGAGGGCTAGAAGATTGTCCTCTGGGCCTGACTCTCAGGCTGAAGTGTGGGACAAAGTTGCAGAGGAGTCCTTGTGAGAGCTCCCATTTTACTGAGAGGGAGATCAAGTCCAAAAGGGAAGCAAGACTGCTCTGAAGCTCCCAATTCCTCAACCAGCATCTCTCACGCTGCCCACAAACAAGTCACGGCACGTGGCCCAAATCACATCCAAACAGCAAGTGCAGGGTTTAGGCTACACGACACCTCTTACACATCTCAGGGTCAAATGGACAAGAAGAATCCTCAGCACCAACACCAAGGTGGGTAGAGGTTGTAACAACTTTAACTCTGGGCAGAACCATTGGGCAAGGCTAGCCCAGCCTGAAGGACACACTCACCCTCATTCAATTGAATGTGTAGAAATTGGTGAGTTGGCATCTTTTGTTATTGTCCTCTTTCCCCATAAAAATGAAAAGAAGCTTTGAAATCCAAGGTAATAATTTTCTAGGTAAAAATTAATCATGTTTACATTCAACATTGTATGAATGAGAGGTGGACCCCCTTCTGGCTGTGCACCCAGAGCCACTGTCTTTTGGCTCTGGCCCTGTCGTCAGCTCCCAAGCCCCTGGAGGTAGGAGAACCATTTCTTTCAAATAACACAGTCACTTTTCCTTCTGCACCTGCCTCTAGAACCAAAGAGAGCCTGCGTGTCAGACCACAGGCTGCCCCTCTCAACTATAAGGCTTCTTCATCTGTGAATGGGACCTCTGCTTGCGACGTGGGCTCTTATTTATTTTTAAGTCTCAATAAAAAAAGGTCATTGTTTTCTCCTTCTTGCCCACACTGTTTTTAAAAGGCATTCATTATAGCAAGTATCTCAGTACACCATCCAGGAAAACAAGAAATTTGCTGAATATATAATGCTCACATCTCTTTACTCAACACTGATATATAATTATACACATTAGCTGATAAAACCGGCAACACCATTAAATCATCATTAAAACCCTTGCTAAATGCTCTCAGTCAGAACACTGGAAGAAATTAGTTCAAAGAGCACACATAAGGAAAGTAAAATCTCATTTCATTCTTTTAACAAGATGCTATATTGGACATTATGAAACCCAGATAGAATGAACATACGCACATGGTATGTCAAGTGTGGAAGGTCCAATACAGTTAGCCAAGCCAGCAACTGGCTCTTCAATCTTAGTCCAGTACTCATGGCTCCTATGAGCAGCCAGTACCTGCTGAGCACACTGTGTTCCAGCTGAGAGAATAAACAGTCCCCTTGACTCTGACACCACTACCTGATGTACAGCATGCTTTTCTCATCCTCATCTTGTAGACAGGGAAACTGAGGCAGAAAAAAGTTAAGTAAATTTTCCATAAAGAAATCAATTTTACATATATATATATGTGTGTGTGTGTGTATATATATATATATATATATATA
>NW_006400069.1:1743471-1763586 GCF_000299155.1 Elephantulus edwardii | reverse complement strand
AGCTTTAGTTTGCTTGGCTCCATAAACAACACTCTTGGCACCAGCACCCAGGAAATTAAAAGATGTATTACAATGGGAAAGCCTGCTGTTAGAGATTTTACCAAAGTACTGAAGAACAATGATGTCACTCTGGAGACGAAGGTGCACCTGATACAGACCATGGTCTTTGCAATCAGAGCACTATACAATGACTAGGGGTGATAGAAGGAGAATTGATGCCATTGAGACGTGGTGTTGGAGAAGAGCATTGAATATACCATAGATTTCTAAGAGAATGAACAAGTTAGTCCCAGAGAGGGTTAAACCAGGCTGCTTCTTGTGAGCAAGGATTCTGAAGCTTCATCTGACATATTTTGGACATGTTGCAAGGACATGTTGCAAGTGCTTGGAGAGGGACGTCATGCTTGGGAGGGTGGAGGGACAGTGCAGGAGAGGAAGACACTCTATGTGGTAGATTGATTCACTGACTTGGGTAATGGGGGTAGGTGTTTCGGAGACAGTGAGAATGACACAGGATAGAGCAGGCTTTAGGGTTCTTGTACATAGGGTCGCTATGAGTCACAGGCGACTCGACACCACATAACAACAACAATAACAACATATTTCTTTCTCTATATTGATGTACAAATATTTATATAAATGTCTATACGTGTATATAAAGTATTTATTCATACAGACATGTTGTTGTTGTTGTTATGTGCCATCGAGTCGCTTGTGACTCATAGCCACCCTGTGTACAAGAACCCCAAACACTGCTCTATCCTGTGCCAACCTCGCTGTCTCAAACACACTCATTCCCACCACCCCAATCACAGAACTGACCCATCTCATTGAGGATCTTCCTCTCCTGCACCATCCCTCCACTCTCCCAAACATGATGTTCCTGTCCAAGGACCAATCCCTCCTTGTAACATGTCCAAAGTATGTCTGATGAAGCGTCAGAATCCTTGACTCCAAAGAGCACTCCAGCTTTACCCTCTCCAGGACAAACCTGTTTGTTCTCCTAGCAGTCCATGATATATTCAACACTCTTCTCCAGCACAACAGCTCAAAGGCATCAATTTTCTATCATCCCTAGTCACTGTCCAACTCTCCGATGCATAGCACGTAATTGCCAAGAGTATAGCCTGGAGCAGGTGCACGTTAGTCTCCAGTCTGATGTCATTGCTCTTCAGTACTCTTGAGAGGTCCTCACAGTTGACTTTCCCAAGTCTACAGACATATATATGTATAAAATTCCAACTAGTTGTTATTGTATGCCATCATCTTGGCTGTGAATCATAGTTGCCCCAAGCACAACACAAAAAAATCCTGCCTGAGTCTGTGTCATTATCACAATCTCTGCTGCCACTGTGTCAATCCATCTAGTGAAGAGTTTTCATCTCCTTCACTAATCCTCTACCTTTCCAAGCATAAGGAACATAATTTGTGTGTGTGTAGATATTGATCAATAGAAAGATAATATGTGTGTGTAGATATAGCCAGATAATGTGCGTGTAAATATAATGTGTGTGTATCTATAGATAGATAAATATCTAATGTGTGTGTGGATATAAAAAGATAATGTGTGTGTATATAGATATAGTTAGACAGATAACATGTGTGAAGAAATAGATGATGTGTGTGTGGATATAGATTGGAAGCAGGAGTGGCATCCACTTCCTAAACATGTCTCTAGAAATTCCATGAACTTTGATTAAATGTCCATAGTTACAGAACAGCTTCAGGCCTTTTGTTCATAGGGTCCCTATGAGCCATGCTCACTCGAAGGCAATAAAAAAATGACAGATATAGATACAGAGACAGATAATATATGTGTGTAGATAGAGATAGAGACAGAGATAGAGACAGAGACAGAGATAGAGATAGAGACAGGTATTATGTGTAGATAGAGAGACAAATAATGTATGTGTGTGGTTCAGAGGTAGAATTCTTGCATTCCTCATGGAAGATTCAGGTTCAACTCCTGACCAGTACACCTAATACTGTCACCACCTATCTATCAGCAAAGGCTTGTGTGTGGCTATGTATGATAGTGGATAGCTTTCAGTGGAGCTTCCAAGCGAAGGCTGACTAGGAAAAAAGCCTGGCAATCTATTTCTGAAGATCAGGCAATGAACACCCTATGGATTATGATGCAGAATCTGGCAGCACTCTGCTGCTGAGTTGGCTATCAACTGGATCATCACAGTGAACAAATATATGTACATGCATGTGTGTGTGACAAATATCATGAAAGATTACAACATAACAGGCCGATGCCTACTTTCCCTGCCCTACACATGAGTGGACTGCCCAGGGCACTGCAGCTGCCAAGCTCTAAGACGTGGCTCACAGGCTTGAGTCCTCAGAATCACCTGACAGTCTGAACATACTGCAGGCCTTGCCTGCCCCATTCCAGCACTGGTTCCATCTGTCCAGGCTGCATGCAGAGTTTAAAGCCTGTCTACTCAGTCTGTCTATGACCAATACAGAGAGGACATGGCCCTCGGGCTTCTATCTTCTGCTACACAGATCCTTTGATCCTTTTTCAACCATCCCCTTAACCACCACAACCGGGGACCCCTCTCTGACCTTCCAGGTCCCAGGCCTGCCCAAATACCTCTCTTCTCTCTGTCTCCCTACACTAAGCTCTTGGAAAGCAGGCACCATGGCATCTGTCTCACTCCAGCTGCAGCTGTCTCTGGTACATAGCAAACTCTCCAAACCCAAGCCTGTGGCTACCAGCTGTGGCTCCTGGAAGCCTGTGTGTGGCCGGGCAGAGCTGTGCTCCATGGGTGGTTTCAGCTGTTATCTTTCTGGAAGCAGACAGCCAGGGCTTTCTCCTGTGGAGCTACAAAGTAAGCTTGAACCACGAACCTTTTAGTTAGCAGTCCTCATTCAGGGGCCTGGTCGCTTCATTTCATGTCTGGTGCAATGGTGAGGCAAGGGCATGAGCAGCTCCCTGTAGCACCTGCACCCAAGATGCAGTGAGGCCTGAGCTCTAGGGGATGTGTCCCCCAGTCCAGGTGCTGCTAGCTGAGACTTTTGCACTAGTTTGGCCCCTCCCGGACCAGTGCTAAGACCAGAGCAGGCTGTGGGATCAGGCCTGCTGTCCACCACTGAGTGGCCTGGGTGGGTCCTGCTGGCTGCTTTAGTTCTTCTCTAAGGGACAAGTGAGGCAGGCTCTACACATTAAAATCAGCATGTGGGGAAAAGCAATCCCATTGCTGTGGCCCAGCATTACTTGTTCATCGAACACAGGTGGACAGTCAAGGCAAAGTGACTGGTGTGAAGGGAGAGGTGTGGACCAGCTATGTCCACATGAGGCGTCTCTCTTGGCTTCTTTTGTCTTCTAAGCACTAGCAGTGCCAGGTCCATGTCACCTCCTGTTTTGAACAGGTCAAGGCCCTGGGTGGTGAAAATAGTAGCATGCTCTGAGGTGCTAATTATAAGGCTGCAGGTCTAAGTCAGTCCAGAGGCACTTCAGAAGAAATCTTTGGAATATCAGCCATTGAAAACAGTACAGATGGGGCTCTGTGAGCTGGAATCGACTCCGAGGCAAAAGCCTATGTTTCAGACAGGACTGAAGTTTCTTAAGGATAATTCTTTGAAAATTAATCTCTAGGAATGGAATAGTGGAGGACAGGCTCATCTAATTCATCATGTAAAGTCACTGAGGAGCATGCCAGATTAATCCCAAATGACATCAGCTCCCCCCACCCACTTGGATCACCTCAGGCCTGAGGTCAGAAACGGGCAGAGCTGCATGGGTGCTCAGGACAGTAGACGGGAGCTGGGTGGTGGCTAAGGACATACCTCAGGCCCTCACAGAAATGTCACCCCTAATCTCCTGGTCAGTGCAGTGGCGCACCGCCTCACGGAAGAGCTGATAAACAGTCCCAAAGTGCCACAATTCAAGGTCACAGAAATGACTGGACCACAGCTGAAGATTCTGACTCTGTCACTCCCAGAGCCTGTTCTCAGCTGGACACAGATGTTCCAAGCATCCATGCTGCAACTGACACAGGCCGGCTTCCAGGGCTGCACTGCATCAAGGCAGTCTCTCCTACGGCCATGACCTTTGGGACAGTGTCTGTGCCTGAAACATGGAAATGTCTGAGTATAGTTACACAAACACCAGTGACCCCAGCAGTCTCCTAAAAAACATAACTAATTGGAGTCTATAAAAACATACAGATCAAATTATTTGTATCTTGCTCTAGTGACTTCTGCCCGGAAAAAGTTATAACATAGGTGGTCACTGAGCCTACATTTAGCTAAAAAAGGCTATGTGGTATTTACAACTCAGGAAGCCCCAAGTGAGAGCATGGATAGCTTGCCAATTTTTAAAGTGTTAAAAAGCCTGCATCCCAAGCACTTCTGAAAAACAATGATGAAGTTGGAGGCATAGCACTCCCTGACCTTAAAACCTACCATACAGCGGTAGTAATGAAAACAGCATGATACTGGTACAATGGCAGGCACATAGAACAATGGAACAGAATTGAGAATCCAGAAATGGATCCAGCTATTTATGGTCAGCTGACATAAGACCTATCAAATGGGGAAATGACACCTCTTCAATAAATGGTGCTGGCAAAACTGGACTTCCACGTGCAGAAAGTTAAAACAGGATCCACATCTCACACCATATACAAAACTCAACTCAAGGTGGATCAGACCTGGGAGTAAAGTCTCAAACCATAAATATCATAAGAGACAAACTGGGACCAAGCATGGAAGGCTTAGCCTATGGCATAAAGAGACTGCCAAATACAACCAGAAAAGCACAATCTGGAGAGGATAAAATTGATGAATGGAACCTTCTAAAGATTAAATCCTTGTGCACATCAAAAACATTTTCAAAAAAAGTGAAAAGAAAACCAATTGACTGGGTAAAAAACATCTGGCAATACAATTTCAGACAAGGGTCTCATATCAAAACTTTACAGAATCCTGCAGGGCCTCCACAAGAAAAAGACTGATAATCCAATTACAAAATGTGCAAAAGAAAAGGGAAGAATTTTTACAGGATAAGATATTCAGATGGCAAACAGATATATGAAGAAATGCTCAAAATCACTGGCAACAAGAGAGATGCAAATCAAAACCACAATGAAATACCATCTCAATTCCAGTGACAAAGTTTAACAGGGAGCATGTAATAAATGTTGGAGGGGATGTGGAGCGATAGGAACTTTTATGCACAGTTGGCAGGATTTTAACATTGTACAACAACTCTGGAAGGCAGTTTGTCATTTCAAAATAAAGCTGAACACAGAAATTCCATGTGACCCACCTATTCTGGTGTTTGGAATATACCCCAAGAAAATGAGAAGTGAGGCACAGACTTGTAACCAACATCAGTGTTCTCAGTAGAATTATGAACCATTGCAGGAACACGGAAACAGCCCAGATGTCCAACCACAATTAAATGGATTGAGAAATTATGGTACATTCACATGATGGAATACTACATAGCATGTAGGAGACTGGAGAACATGGTAAGTGAACTAACTCAGTCCCATAATGACAAATACTGTATAAGACCATTATTGTAGAAATAGAAAAATAACTAGTAAAACATGTATGAATATTCAAAGAGGGGTGGGGTGAGCAGAGTGGTGAGGATGGGCAGGGGAGGGTGTAATCATAGGATTGCACAATTCAATGAGTGGAGGGAGGAGTGAGTAAAGAAAACAGGAAAGATCCAGTGTGAAAACATCTTATACAAACTTTGTAAGTAAACAAGAATAAAGTAAGAATATTATTTAAAAAAAGAGCCTGCTTCACATTTCAGACACATATACCCATAGCAACATTCTGTTATTACAATAATTGTAATTCTGACCTCAGTTAGGATTCTTGTACAATTTCCCAGTCTCCTAAAACTGCTCTCGCCAACACGTATCCACCCAAACTATGCAATTAAACAGTTCAACATCCTATGAGTTGCTGAAAAATCCTTCATTTTTACCTCACGGACTTTGTTTTCTCTTCCCTCATGCAATCACAGCAGCTGGTCAGCTCACAGGCAAGGCTGTCTGACCTATTATCCATCTACCATTGAATTAGGCTACCCCTTGAATACCTGTAAAGAATAAACCGAGAATTCTATCATCTTTACTTAAAAAATCCTCCTTTTAAATAATTTACAAGTTAAAGGCTTCTTGATTGCTATCTGGAGCTAGTTATTTTACTAGATTTCTAAACTCAAGCTCCATTCTGATTTAACAATAAAGTACATGATGCTCCTCTTGTGAAGAATCCAGTCCTGAAGTCAGGCTGTAGGGCCGATGGTGTATGTTGTGGGGTGGTCAAGACGGATCTAGGAAGCCCAGAACAAGGCAGCATGGGACAAATACTGCATAAGACCATTATTGTAAAAATAGAAGGATCACTAGTTAAACATGTATGGAAACCCAAGGGGGGAAGAGGTTGGAGCAGAAGGGTGAGAATGGGTAGGGGCAAAATCAGAGTTGCACAATTTGGTGAGTAGAGGAAGGGGGTAAAGGGAAGAAGTCTGTTGGGACCTGAAAAGACAGAGTAATGTTGGGCATAGTCCAATGATGATTAATTTTATAAAATAGCCCCCCAAAAGGTGACCCGACAGAGTGTGGAAATTATCAAACAATATCACTAATATCATACACTAGTAAAATCCTGCTGAAGATTATCCAGAAATGACTGGAACAGTACACTGACAGAGAGCTACCAGAAATACAAGCTGGGTTTAGAAGAGGTCGTGGCACTAGAGACATTACTGCCAATGTCAGATGGATCTTGGCAGAAAGAAGAGAGTACCAGAAGAATGTCTATCCTGTGTTTCATTGACTTGCAAAAGCATTTGACTGTGTGGATCACAACAAATTGTGGCTAACCTTGAGGAAAATGGGAATCCCAGAACACTTGATTGTGCTTATGTAAAATCTACACTTGGACAAGGAAGTAGTTTTCAGGACAGAGCAGGGAAACACTGCATGGTTCAAAATCAGGAAAGGAGTGCATCCTGTCTCCATAACTTTTCAATCTATGTGCAGAACAGATCATTCAGGAGGATGAGCTTTATGAGGAGGAATGTGGCATCAGGACTGGAGGAAGATTCATCAACAACTTACATTATGCAGATAACAGAACCTTGCTTGTGGAACCTGAAAAAGGCCTGAAGTACTTGTTGCAGAAGGTCAAGAACCATAGTCTTCAATATGAACTGAAGTTCAACATCAAGAAGACAAAGATTCTCACCACTGGGCCAATTGGCAGCACCATGATAGATGGAGAAGAGATTAAGGTTGTGAACAATTACAGCTTGCTTGGCTCCACAATCAACACTCTTAACACCAGCAGTCAGGAAATTAAAAAAAACCAAACAAACCACAAAACAATGAACTGCACTGGGACCTCTCCAGAGTACTGAAAAGCAACAATGTCACTCTAGAGACAAAAGTGTGCCTAATGCAGGCCATGGTCTTCATGATTACTTGTTATGCTTCAGAGAGCTGGACAATGACTAAGGATGACAGAAGGAAAATCAATGCCATTGAATTGTGAAGCTAGAGTCTTGAATACACACCATGGACTGCCAAGAAAACATTTAGGCCTGTTTTGGAGAGGGTGAAACCAAGTCTCTCCTTGGAGGCTGAGATTTTAAAGCTCTGTCTCACATGCTTTGGGCACATACATGACCAGGAGAGACTGGTCCTTGGAGAAGGACACCCTGTTTAGAAGAGTGGAGAAACAGCACAGGAGAGGAAGACCCTGGATGACATGGGTTGATACAGTAATTACCAATGGGGATTGGTGAGTTGGAATTAGAGAGACTTGGCTCAGGACATGGCAAGGTTCAGCGCTACTGTATATATAGGATCACTATGACTTGAGGGCACATAACAACATCAACAACAAAATGCATGGGAATGACTGTATTAAACACAATGTGAATAAAGAATATAGTGAAATACAATGTATATGAACTTTGAAAACAAACCAATATAAAACAAAAATTAAAGAATAAAATGATCATTGTATTTTAATACAAGATATATGAATAAAACACAATATATACAAATGATTTAAAAAGAAAATAAATTTTTAAAAGAGAAAAATGATGCTGAATGTAAATGGTATTCATTGCAACTGAGTAACATACTATCAGAGAGATGCAAATCAAAACCGCTATGAGATGTAATCTCACCACTGCGACAATAGCAAAGTTAAACAGAGCAGCAAACAATAAATGTTGGCGAGGTTGTGGAGAGATTGGGACCCTTATTCACTGCTTGCAGGAATGTAAAATGGTGCAACCATTATGGATGATGGTGTGGTGCATTCTCAAAAAGTTGAAAATAGAAATGTCACTAGACCCAGAAATTCTACCACTGGACATATATCCTAAAGAAATCAGAACCACTATCCAAACAGATACATGCATACTCATGTTTACTCATGCATTATTCACACTAGCAAAGAGATGGAAGCTACCCAAGTGCCCATCAACAATCAAATGAATAGAAAACTGTGGTATATTCACACAATGGGATACTATAGAGCACTGACTCATAAAACATTATAGAACATTGGTGACCTTAGAGAAAATGATACTGAGTGAAATATCTTAGTCCCCTAAGGACAAATACTGCATAACACCACTGTTATAAAGCAGAATTGACATGGAGGGCTTAGAAGAGAATAAGGAAAATAGTGGATAGACCTGTATTGGAACATATGAAGGAAAGAATTGTTTAAAGAGAATACATGATTAGGCATTATATGTTTGACAACAGTCCAGAATAAGAACTACATTGCAAAGTGGAAAGGGTACGGGAAGGAAGGAAATTGTGCAACAATGAGTTAATATTAAAAAAAGAAAAAAGGAAAGCGAACTGGGGAAGGGGTAGCAGGGGAGAGAGGAAAATGTGCAACAATGAATGAAATTCAACTTTTCTGTAAACTTTCATTAAAATCACAATTAAAATAAAAATATTTATAAAACAGAAAAACATGTGCTTTGTTTCTTTCTTTAAATTTTTAATTCAGGTTACCAGAAAAGACAGCATTTAACCAGATAAAATTTTCCTTGCAACACTCATTTTCTGCCTACAGTAATGTTTAGAAAAGAAAAAAAGGTTTTCAGAGAAGCTATACTTTTTATAAGTGATGGATGCTTTGTGATTATGAAAAACTAAAGACTTTCCTAAGTCAGGCAGCATCTCAAATAATTCGTGGTATAACTAGGGTATTTCTTCGCGCGCGCACGCGCACACACACACACACACACACACACACACACACACACACACACACAGAGAGAGAGTCCTCGTTGCACTTCTTGAAAGATTTGTTTGCTCTCAAGGTGAGAAGTTTTGAGCTGCCAGTCCAAAGGTACACAGTGCTACTCTATCAGCTGCTCACAGGGAGTAGGATGGCCATCTCATCCAGAGTGATTTCTTGCCTTTGAAAACCAGCCAGCAGGTCACCTATGAGTTGGTTCTGACTCCAGAGCACATGACAACAACAACAAATATCAGATTCATGCACATGTGTGTATATATATATATGTGTGTGTGTGTGTGTGTGTGATGTGTGAACATCAAAGAATGAATGCTCAGAATTGGGAGGGGTGTTTACATAAAATAGTTTCTGGTCCTTTAAAGGACAACATGGTTTAGAGCAGACACAGCACTGAGTCAAACACTTCTAAATACAACAAACCAGTGGAGATGGCTTAACCCTGGAAAACAATGCTTCAGACTGCAAAAATGAAACCATTTTTCTCTCCGTAGTCTTGGCCTGGTTACAATACTTTTAGCTTTATTTCTGCCTTTTACTCCGTATGGCTTTGATCCCCCCAAGTTTTCATTACTCTTATTTTCTATACTATTTTCCATTCTAGCCCTTTGTGAGAATGATTATTTTCATGTTTTCTTCATGTTGATTTCTCTTTACCAGGTTTATTATTCAGAGTAACTCCTTGTTAAACCCTTTAGCCTACTATATGCTCCTCTTCTTTTCTACTGACAATGTCCCAGCTAGCCGGCTGGATGATGAAATTTCCTAGGTGTTCATTATCCATCTACTTAGTAATGAATTTCCAGAAACCCCCCTTAGAAATTGTTGGTTTTTTAAAAAAAAAATTCTATTTTCTGACTCTTAGCACCCCTGTTGGACGGAGTAGAACTGGCCCCAAAGGGTTTTCAAGGGATAACCCTCTGCAGGGTGCTGCATTGCCCACCACAAGAGGACACACCTTGGCAGCTGGAATTCACTAGTCGCTCTGTGGAAGAAGGATGGCAATTCTCTCTCCTGTGCAGTCTGCTTTCTCCTGAAAAACCACTGGTGGCTCAGCTATGAGTAGGTTCTCATTCAAAGGCAATTAGTTGGGATGAAATCTTTATGGAAGCAGACTGCTACATTTGTCTTTGTGGCTTGCCTCAAAATTCCAGGCAGCCATAAGATTTCTGGGAATAAGACAAACACTCACACTGGCGGAAAACCATTACAATGGGTCTTCATTTATGGTTGAGTGGGTCATGTGAGATCAGGTACTGGCAAAGTGAAAGCCATTATTAGAATTTCTAGTAAAACTAGCAGGTTAGCAAAAGGAAAATACTTTTCTCCAAATTATCCAAGTCAGTTTTTATGCTGTTGGGCAGGTTAGATGTCAGATGTCATCTTCACCTCACTGCTGCCTCTGGATAGAGTACTGAGCAAAGGTCTTCATGGTTTTACAGATTTCTGCTTTACCTTGGAGTCTCAGTGGCCTGTTTCCCTCACACAGCTGCTGACTGTTCTAAGACTTCTGCTGTTGGTTCCCACCATACTACCTAAGCCTGTGTGGCATTATAGTTACTCTGCTACCTGGGCATCTGCTGCTAAAGTGGAAGAATGCAACACTTACATGGCCCACACTCAGCTCTCTTGATATGCATAGGAGTGTTAACAACTCTGTTAGACAGACTGACAAGCATGCTTACCAGAAATACTCAGCTTACCTGTCTAGGAAGACCCCTGACAGAATCCTCTGAGATGACCTCTGCATGGGGCACATTCAGTCCTCTGTCCCTCAGGGGCAATTATTATAGCTTTCTAGGTATGTTGTTGTTGTTGTTAGATGCTGTCAAGTTGAGGAAAACTCACAGTAGACTTCTGAAGAACAGATCTGAACCCTGGCCTATCCTGTGCCATTATCATCATCATCTTTGACATACTTAAACCCATTGCTGTGTTACTGTGTCAGTCTATCTGCCTGAGGGTTTTCCTCCTTTCACTGACCCTCCACCTTTCCAAGCATGATGTTCTGTGGAAACATTAAAAGCAATGAATTACTGAAGCATTACAAGATGATGAAGGAAACATACAGGATTACGGTACCAAAAATAATTGACTGGCACTGAAATATTTCAGGAAGTACTACATGATCAAAAGCCAATTGCAATGAAGGAAGAAATTCAAACTGCAATGAAGGCATTGGTAAAAAAAATATGACCCCAGGAATTTATAAACTACCAACTCATGTGTTTCAAATAATAGATGCAGCCTTGGATGTGTTCATCAGTCTGTGGAAGAAAATTTGGAAGGCTGACTGCCGGGAAGAGGTCTATATTTGTTGCCACTCCCAAGAAAGGTGATCCAGTATAATGTGGAAATTATTAAACAATATTATTAATATCACATGGAAGCAAAATATTGCTGAAGATCATGCAAAAACTACTAGAATAGAGAACTGCCAGGAGTTCAGGCTGGGTTTCGAAGAGGCTATAGTCCCACGGATATCATTGCTGATTTCAGATGAATCTCAGTTGAAAGCAGAGAACACAGAGGAATGTCTATTTATGTTTTATTTAATATGCAAAGGCATTTGATCTGAACTTAGTCCTGTCCTGTGCCATCCTTACACTTCCTGACACACAAGAGCCTATTGCAGCAGTCACTGTGCCAATCCATCTGGTTGAGGGTCTTCCTCTCCTTTGCCAACCCTCCACCCTTCCCAACATCATGTCCTTCTCCATGGAATAGCATCTCCTAGCACTTCTTGCCTCCAAATAACACTTCGGCTGCACCCTCTCCAAGACATAACTATTCATTTTCTTGGACATCTATGGAATGTTCTGTGCTCTTCTCCAACACCACAGCTCAAAGGCATCAACTCTTTTTCTGTCATCCTTATTCACTGTCCAGGTCTCAGATGCATAGCTAGTAATCAGAAAGACTATGGACTGAATCAGACACACATTAGTCCTCAAACTGACATCATTACTCCAATAATTTGGGTAAGTTCCTAACTGCAGATTTTCCCACTGAAATGCATCTCCTTACTCTGTGGCTGCTGCTACCAAGGGTGTTAATTTTGGATTCAAGCAAGATGAAGCTGTTGACAGTTTCAATCTCCTCTTCATCCATCATGATACTGCTTATTGATCTGGTGGTAACAATCTTTATTTGCTAGATATTAAGATGCAATCCATACTGAAGGCTGCATTCCTTGATATTCTGAAACAAGTACTTCAAGTCCTCCTCATTTTTAGTAAGCAAGCTTGTGTAATCTACATAACACAGGTTATTGATGAGTCTCTCTCCAATATGGTCCAGCTTCTCAGGTAATTTTCTCAGCATATAGATTGATAGATATAGGCAAAGAGCGACTTACCTTGATCACTTGATTAAGATGGTTTTCTGTTGATATTCACTCTTTTTCCACATGAAAATTAGTAAGAGTGTTTTGGTTTTTTTTCCTGAGAGATACTTAATAACTAGGTAGAAACATTCATTGTCATACGGTCAGAACTGGTTCACAACTGACCTTCCAGCCAGTTGCTGAAGGCTATGAATGATATGAGAGAAGACTGCTCATTTTCTCTCATAAGTGGCTGGCACATTCAAACTACCAGAGGTGTCACGTTTGAGTCAGCAGTACAACTTCCTATAGACCATGATAATATCTACAGGATTGAGAAGAACTACGATATGGGTGACATGACACTATGACACACAGGGCCTCTTTCGTGACAAACCAGTCAAAATACAAAACCTGAACACAAAGGAATCCCAGACAAACTTGGTGCAGGGACATTTTACAATAGAGCTTGCCTGATCCTCAAAGGTGTCAAAATTACAAAGGCGCTATTCTCAACTGAAAGAGAACCAAGAACCATGCTGTATGCCGTACCATGCATATCGGAGACTATGGTACCAACTTACTCTTCAGACCTCAAAGGAACTATCCTCTGAGCATGTCAGGGTCTTCTCCAGCCTCAGAAAATACAGTAAGTGTGGATTCTTTAAGATGCTGAAGTTATTATCAAGGCCCCCGACTCCCCTCCTGAGCCCCCCTCCTCTCGTGAGGCCCCCTCACTGGGGGACCTTATCATCTTTCTGCTGCAAGATGCCAAGGCCTGTGAGAGTCATGGCTAGCCCAGGAGGGTCTTTCAGTTATTATTTCCCTATCATCTGCTAACAGTTATCATGTTCAAGGGCTGCAGTTTTAGACTACAATCCCACCCAGAGCACTACACCTCTGCCCTCACTGCCTGGAGACTGCTCAGCTGCTGCCCTGCTGTGCAGCACCAGGCACACCAATGTCACTTATACTTTGGCTTTAAACACTGCTGTCTAGCTGCATCACGTAGGATTTCTTAAGCTCAAGTGGAGGCCAAGTGATGGAGTGGTCTCAGGAAGGCAGTCATCCTGCTCTGGGTTGACTGTTGTTTCTTTTTTTTAAAATTTATTTATTTATTATTATTATTTTTTGTGCATGTACCGTCAAATCAGATCTGACTGGTACAGGAGGAAATTGTCCCTCCTTCTCCGGCAGAGCATCTGGTGGATTTGAACCGTGTACCTCTGGGATTGCAGTACAGCTTCTTGCCACTAGGCCACCAGAGCTCCCTGACTGTTGTTTCTAAGACAGGAGCACCAATATACAGGTCCTTCACAAAACATTGCCATACCCAAGGTCATTATATAGTTATGACAACCTAACATCTACTAAGAAAAGACTCACATAATGTCAAGAAAGCAGTAGTCTGCTTCAGTCATCATGGAAAAACAAAATAACCCTTCTGCTAAGAAAGAAGACCCAATGAATACCTCAGGATAAAGAGAACCAGAAGAAATATGTTGATGTGGAGTTTTAGAACAGCTATAGAAGAAGATGCAAATGATGAAAGAAACAATGGAAGTCATTAGGAGAGCAAATACCCTAGAGACAGCAATCCAGAAATATATATACATATATATACACACATATATACATAT
Source organism: Elephantulus edwardii (assembly GCF_000299155.1). Taxonomy (NCBI): domain Eukaryota; kingdom Metazoa; phylum Chordata; class Mammalia; order Macroscelidea; family Macroscelididae; genus Elephantulus; species Elephantulus edwardii. Next base: position 1,749,351 of record NW_006400069.1, on the reverse strand, counting down.
ATGCACATATATACATATATACACATATATGTACACACATATATATGTATATATATTGATAAGGAGCAACTTGAACAGCCACGGAAGAAAACACAAAACATGGAAGACAGAATTGATAGTATAGGTAAAGAGATACAAGAACTTTAAAAATCATCACAAGACAGAGAGGGTTCACCCAATACAGTACTGGAAATAACAGAAAAGCATGAACATGCAATCCTGAATATTAAGACCAAAATGGCAGAAGTGTCAAACATGCTGGTGGGACAAAAAAGTAGAGCTGAAGAGATAGAACAGTACATCCATGAGCTGAAAGACAAGAGCCTCACTGGAAACATGCTAGAAGGAAAATCAGAGATGAGATGTAAAAAACAATGAAGAAAACATTAGAATCATGTGAGATGATATCAAAAGGAATAACATGAGTATTCTTGGAATTCCAGAACATGGGAGTTACAGGAAGTCACTGAGAAAATTGTGGAAGTAATATTAGAAGAAAACTTCCTCTCTGCTCTGTCCCCCTCCCCTCCCCTCTTCTTTTGAAAAAAGAGGAAATGCACATTCATAAAGCACAGCAAACACTAAATAGACTAGACCCAAAAAAGAAAAAAACATCAAGACATGTCATAGTTAAATTCTCCAAATTAAAAGATAAGGATAGAATAATAGAAGCAGCATGAGAAAAAGAGAGTCACGTACAAAGGGGAAACAATTAGCTTAATTTCTAGTGTTTTGTGGGTTGTTGTTTTTTTTTCAGCAGAAACCATGCAAGCTATAAGAAAATGGGATGGTATATACAGAAAGTTGAAAGAAAACAATCATCAGTCTAGGAACCTATTATGCCCAGCAAAGTTCTCCATCAAACATGAAGGAGAAATTAGATCCTTTGCAGAAAAGAAGGAAATTAAGGACTTTGTAAAAATAAGACCAAAATTACAAGAAATTTTAAGTGAAGTCCTTCACACAGAGACACCAAAGGAAAGTAGGTAGACCACAGTTAACTGGAAACAACAGAAAAAGAAACGCAGCAAAACAGCAACCATAAAATCTTGCCTGATTATTGTGATTAATGTGAACAGACTATATGAACCAATAAAGAGAATAAGAGTAGCAGAATGGATGGACACACACACAAAAAGCCCATCAAAATGTTGCCTACAAGAGATACATCTAAAAAAAATGGAGAGAAAGGTTAAAAATAAAAGGCTGGAAAAATATATACCAAGTAAATGGCAACCACAAAAAAGCAGGGGTGACAATAGTAATCTTTGATAAAACAGACTGAAGAATGAAAACCACCATAAAAGATAAGGAAGGGCATTACATACTGATTAAATTCAAAACAGATCAAGAAGACATAACCTGGGTCAACATTTATGCACCAAATAATAGACCTGAAATATACCTAAAACAGTGGATAACAGAACTGAAGAACGATACAAACAGTAACACAATAGTAGCAGGAGACTTCAACACACCACTATAACCAAAGGTTAGGTCAACTGAAAAGAAACTCAACAAAGATGCAGAAGATCTAAACTATATGATCAGACAATTTGACATTGTGAATGTATTCAGGTTACTACATCCAACTAAAAATTCACCTTCTTCTCAAGTGCACATGGTACATTCTCCAGAATCAATTACATAATAGGACACAAAACAAACCTCAACAAATTAAAAAAACACTGAAATAATAAAAAAGTATACAAAGTATCTTCTCAGAACAAATTATCATAAAACTAGAAATTAACCAAAGGAGGGTAAAAACACAAAACCACCCATGTAAAAACGGAAAAGGTCTCTGCTAGAACATGATTGAGTTATAAAAGAAATAAAGAATGAAATAAAAATGTTCCTTGAAACAAATGAAAAGGAAAATTTAACATACTGATACCTCTGGGATGCAGTTAAGGCAGTCTTCAGGGGAGGTAGTTCATAGCAATAGGCACACACATTACAAAGCAAGAAAGAAGAAAAGTCAATTAACTAAGCCAACACTTTCATCAAATGGAAAAAGAACAACAATCTAATCTGAAAGCCTCTAGAAGAAAAGAAATTATAAGGACAAGAATTAAAATCAATTGAGATAGGAAACAGAAAAAACAACTGGAACCATCAATAAGGCCAGGAGCTGGTTTTTTTGAAGGGTAAATAAAATTGACAAACTGCTGGCAAATATAACAAAAGAAAAAAAAAGAGAGAAGACACAAAGCTCGATTAAGAAATTTATAGAAGTGACATCACAATTGAATCAGATGAAATTAAATCAATAATATTGGAGTACTATGTAAAGCTGTATTCTGATAAATTCGAAAACCTAGAGCAAATGGACAAATTCCTTTAAACTCATGCCCTACCCAGGCTGTCAAGGACAGATGCAGAACACTTGAACAGACCCATCATAAAAGAAGAAACTGAACAGGTAATAAAAAGACTTACAGAAAAAGCCTTGGACCAGATAGCTTCACTGCTGAATTCTACCAAACATTCAGAGAAGATTTAATACCAATGTTACTTAAAATATTTCAAAAAATAGAAGAAAGAACATTCCCAGAGTCATTCTATGACTCTAAACAAGAATAACCCTGATACCAAAAGGAGGCAAAAATATTACCAAGAAAGAAACCCAGTATCTCTCATGAATATATATGGGGGGAAAATCCTTATCAAAATCCTACCCAATAGAATCCAAAAGAATATTTTTTAAAAAAGAATTCATCATGACCAAATGGGATTCATTACAGGTATGCAAGGATGGTTCAATATAAGAAAAATAATCAATGTAATTCACCATATTAACAAGGATCATATGATCTTAACAATTGATGCAGAAAAGACATTTGACAAAATCCTACACCCCTTCCTGATAAAGACACTCAGTAAAACTGGAATAGAAGGGAATTTCCTCAACATAGTGAAAAGTATATATGCAAAACCAAGAGCCAACATCATTCTCAATGGAGAAAGATTAAAAGTATTTTCCTTGCAAAGAGGGACCGAACAAGGATGTCCACTATCACCACTTCTATTCAGTATTATTTTGTAAGTGCTTGCTTGGACAATATGACAAGAGAAGGAAATAAAAGGCATACAGATCAGCAAAGAGATGGTTAAAATTTTACTATATGGAGATATGATAGTGTACACAGAAAACCCCAAGGATTCAACAAAAAACCTTATAGAGCTAGTAGACAAGTTTAGCAGAGTGACAACATACAAGATCACTATCCAAAAATCAGTGACAAAGAGAACTCAGAAAAGGAAACCAACAAAGCAAATATCATTTACAGTAGCCAGCCACTAATTGAGATACTTGGGAGTGAACCTAGCTAGAGACAAAAAGACTGTACATAGAGAACTACTGAGCATTTCTGTGAGACACAATAAAAGACCTAAATAAATGAGGAAAGGTGCCTTGCTCATGGATAGGAAGACTCAATATTGAGAAAATGATGTCTCATCAAAGGCAATCTACATGTTTAATGCAATCCCAATACAGATACCAAATTCATTTTTCAAGGAGATAAAAAGGGAAATTGTCAAGTTTATTTGGAGAGGGAAGAGACCTCGAATAAGCAAAATCCTTCTGAGAAGCAAAAATGAAGTAGGACTAATATAGCACTCTGTGACCTCAAAACCTATCACACAGCAGTAGTAACCAAACAGCATGGTACTGGTACAATGACAGGGATATAGACCCATGGAATAGAATTGAGAACCCAGAAATAGACCCATCTATTGATGGTCAGCTGATATTTGACATGGAAATAAAACCTATCAAATGGGTACATGACAACCTCTTCAACAAATGGTGCTGGCAAAACTAGACTACTACCTGCAGAAATCTGAAATGGTATCCACATCTCACCTACACATAAAAATCAACTGAAGGTGGATGAGAGTCCTGGGAGTAAAGCCCAAAACTATAAAGTTGATCAGAGACAAACTGGGATCAAGTTTACATATAAAGAGATTGCCAAATATACTGTGAAATGGACATTTTGGAGAGGATAAAATTAATGAATGGTGAGTGTCAAAAATTTTTCCAATGGAGTGAAAAGAAAATCTACTGATTGGGAAAAAACATTTGACAATACCATTTCAGGCAAGGGTCTCATATCAAAAGCTTACAGAATCCTACAGGGCCTCCACAAGTAAAAGTCTGATAACACAATTTAAAAATGGGCAAAAGACAGGGAAAGATTTTTCACTGAGCAAGATATTCAGATGCACAACAGACACATGAAAAATTCCCCAGTATCACTGGCAGTAAGAGAGATGCAAATCAAAACCACAATGAGATACCATCTCACTCCAGTAGCAGTGGCAAAGTTTAACAGGACATCAAGTAATAAGTGTTGGAGAGGATGAGGAAAGATAGGAATTCATACACAGTTGTTGGTACTGTAAAGTACAACCACTGTGGAAGGCAATTTGGCGTTTCCTCAAAAAGTAGAGCATAGAAATTTCATACCAAGCATTTCGACTGCCACGAATATACTCCAAGAAAATGAGAACCGAGGCACAAGTGGAGACTTTTACACCCACGTTCATGGCAGAATTATTCACTACTGCAAGAACATGGAAACAGCCCAAATGTCTAACCATAATCAAATGAATTGAGACATTATGATGTATTCAGATGACGGAATACTACACAGCAGGCGAGGGCAATGATTTTATAAATCACTACCTAACTTGGGAGGGGCTGGAGAGTATCATGCTAAGTGAACTAACTCAGTCCCATAAGGGCAAATACTGTATAAAGACCATTATTACAGAACGAGTAAGAAGCTCCAAGGCAGGGAAGGGGGCAGCAGAAGGGTGAGGGTGGGCAGTAGGTGTGTGGTTAATCATAGGGTTGCACAATTTTATGGGTGGAGAGAGGCGTAGGTAAAGCAAAGGAGAAAGATCTGGTGTGAAAAACAAACTTCGTAAGTAAACCAGTATAAAAGAAAAATTTTATTTTTTTTAAAAAAAGAAGTTGAAGTTATACTCCATCCTTCTCTCCCTTTTCCTCAGGATTCCTGATCAGAACACTCAGTCGGGGTAACCAGGAATCATCCATTTCTTCTGGTCTTGAGATAGAGTAGGCAGCAATTTCTGGAGACTGCTACTCTTCTGGTTCAGTTCCTTCTCTGACTCTTTTGTGTTTCCTTCTTTATCTTTTGTTCCAGATGAAGAAAGATCAACAGTTCTATCTGAGACTGCTTCTTGTAAGATTTTTAGACCTCATACTCTATTTACCATACTTCTTGTATATGACTGGATGGTATGAAAGTCCTAAGCCACAAATTAACAGAATCAAATCCATGAAGTGACTAGTTACATCTACTTAGTATCATGATCAGTAGGCCTTCCCTTCGACACCTTTTTAAATCATTGTTGTTATTCCTGTAAAACCATGTAGAGCCTATAGTTTCCCACTTGTTTTACTGCCTTGTTGTTGTTGTTATGTGCCGTCGAGTCGCTTGCAACTCATAGCGACCCTATGTACAACAGCCCTAAACTCCGCTCTGTCCTGTGCCAATAGCACTGTCTCTGACACTCCCATCCCAATTATCCCAGTCACTGAATCAATCCACCTCATAGAGGGCCTTCCTCTCCTACGCTGTCCCTCCACCCTCCCAAGCATGATGTGTCCCTCTCCAAGGACCGGTCTCTCCTCACAACATGTCCAAAGTATGTTAGACAGAGCCTCAGAATTGTTGCCTCCAAGGAGCCACCCAGTTTAACCCTTTCCAGGACAAATCTGTTTGTTTTCCTAGCCATTCATGGTATTCTCAACACTCTTCTCCAGCACCACAGCTCAAAGGCATCAATTCTCCTTCTATCCTCCTTGGTCATTGTCCAACTCTCTGATGCATAACAAGTGAT
>NW_006400069.1:1731577-1740854 GCF_000299155.1 Elephantulus edwardii | reverse complement strand
GTTAACTTTAGTGTCAGTGTTTTCCCTGCCTTTCTCACATGCATCTTTACCCACTTATTTCCCTGCTCCACCATCCACCAGGATACCCATCCACTTCTATCTACCCCCTCCCTTCACATCTATCTCCCTTTGACCAGCCCTCCATCTAATAACTTATATATATGGCTTCTGTGATTCAAAACACATCAGCTGATGGTAGTTCCTTATGTTGGGATCAATGTCTCTGAAGTTTAGTCGTAATGTTTCCCGAGTAAAGGTGATGCATCCTGTAGAACTGCTGTGTAGATAGGCTTTTCTTGGCCCTCGGGCCTGCGGCCCTCGAGCTGGAACAAATGTCATGCGGTTTTTGTGTCTTCGATTACCTGGAGAGATGGGAGGGGTCTGAGGTTGGCCTCTAAGCTGCCCAGCCTTCAGCTAGTCGGATGCCTAACCCCTCCTCTGAGCGGCCTGCTGGAACGAATGTCGCGCGGTTTTTGTGTCTTCATTGCATCAGTTACTTCTGTCATGCTATGCAAATTCACCCATGTTCTTGATATTATATTTTAATTAATTAATTAAATTTTAAAAAGGGGTACTGCCTAAGGTTCTTCCCCATTTCTGCCCATTCCAATGCACTCCTGGGAAACACTGGCAGATTTTCCAGTCCAGGAGCATGAAACAGCTCTCCATTAACTTAACGTCTTTTTTTTTACTCTCTCTAATAGCCCTGGTAGCACAGAAAGTTAAGCATTAAACTGCTAATTAATGGTTAATGATTCAAGTCCACTAGCTGCTCAACTGAGAAAGTCAAAGCAGTCTGCTGCCACAAAGATCATACCATCAGAATCCCTGCTGGGCCATTTACTGGTGGGCTGACAACCCAGAGATTGAGCCTCTTTGCTGGTTGGGATCCACCCGCAGCTGAGGGAGGAAGATGGGCAATCACCTCCCTGTGTGTTCTACAGCCTCAGAAATTCAGCCGAGTGTCAGCTGTATCTCAATTCCAACTCAACAGCAATTACTCTGGCTTGGTTTGCTTTATAGGGACTCTGAGTTAGAATTAATCCACCAGCAGTGTTATAAGCAGTCTCCTTGGTTTAATAGTGGCAACTAATTTAAAAACTGTCACACAACTGTGTAGTCTTCCTAAGACCTGTCTGTGGACCTGTGGTCTTTACAACTGGAGTCTAGAACTTCAGTCTTTAAGCAGTTGCATTGTCAATCTAAAGGTGCTTGGTTCGAAACTACCAATTACTGCTTGGGAGAAACATGGGCAATTGCCCATGAAATTTACTGCCTCTGAAGGCCCACTTGAGGGTCAGCTATTCATCTGTTCCAACTTGATAGTATGCAACAACAACAGCAAGTGGTACAAATAGTTAAGTGCTTCAGTGCTTATGAAAGGGTGGTGGTTTGAAACCACCAACAGATCTCTACAGACAGGCCTGGCAATCCACTTGAGTCACAGCTATGGGTCAGTCTTCCCAATACACACCAGGTCATCACGAAGTAGAACAGATTTCATAGAAGCTAAAGAAAACAAACATGTCTGTCTTGGAGAAGGTAAAACTAAGTTTCTCCTTGGAGGCTAGGATTTTAAAACTCTGTCTCATATACTTTGGGCATGTGGCCAGGAGGGACCAGTCCTTGGAGAAGGACATGATGCTCAGAAGGGTGGAGGGACAGTGCTGGAGAGGAAGACCCTGGATGAGATGGATTGATGCAGTAACTGGCGCATTGGGAGTTGGTGTGTTGAAGCCAGTGGGACTGGCTCAGGACAGGGCAGGCTGTTGTACTTAGAGTATGACAACAGCAACAACACAAGGTGGTGAAAATGGTTAATATACTCAGCTGCTGACCAAAAGGTTGGAAGACCAAGCCTCCTAAGAGGTGTCTCATGAACAACTTCTAGAATCCGGTCAATGGAGATGTCGCAGAGCACAGATCTGCTCTGATGCACTACTTACTGAGTGATGGAAGAATTATAAATCGCTTTATCCTCATGAAAGTCTCATCCAGGAGCTGCCCCAGGGAAGGAACACTCTAACACTATCCCTCATTTGTTTCCAGCCAGAAGCACCCACAAATTCACCCTGATTAGCATCAACTGTTGGGAAAGAAATATCCTAGTAGGCTAGCCATGCAGTGACTGGGGGATGAGGTCGCCCTGCCATCCAGGGACACGGGCAGATCTGGCACCTGCCAGCCTCTCTCACAAACAATGGCCCAGGGCTAACAGGACAGGAATTCTAGTCCTTAGGAAATCAACAAGGACCTTCTGGCTTTAATATCTGAAATGCCCTCACTTGCTAATTTTAGATGTTCCTTTTGAAATCATGTATCTTCTCTGTATTCTGCCCCACCATTACTACAGCTGACACCTCTTTGTCACACAGGATGCTGGGGACCCAGCTGGGGGCACTGCAGCATATAGGATCCTGAGAAGGGAAGACTCAGGCAGCCAGCCCCATGGTGCAAGGGTATGAGCCCAATGCCACTCAGCTGTGAGGACTTACCACCTTGGTCCTCAGGGGCCCTGCTTTAATATGCAGGTTCCTCTAAAGAAAGAATGCAAAGAGGCTGGCCAAGCTCTGGGAGTGGGAGACAGTTCTCTGGGCTAGACTGAATGCACAGATCCTGGCTGACATAAATGGCAAGTCACAGCAGAGGGCTCAGCCTTTACTCTGGAAGGTCTGATGACCAGGCTCCTCAGGCTGACCTGGTGCTCACAGCTCCTGAAGATACAGAAAACGTTACTCCAACTCCACAAATGCCCAGACTCAAAACATCAATTAACAATGGTGTAGAGAGAAACAAGCACTGCCGTTTTGCTTCTGTGCATGCTAGTAATTAAAAATGAAGAAGCTACGGATAATGGGCTTGTCATGATTTCATTGAAACACAACCTGCTGAAAACACATCCTGAATTGCAAACTAAAGCCAGAGCTGTGTGCAATTCCATTCTGTTAGCCTCCTTGGGGTGGCCTTATTACAAGAATTTGTGTATGCTGGTGTGCTAAACAAGCAGCAGACACATGCTCAGACTCATCTATGTCTCGCACAGACTGTCTCTACCCTTTCATGTGAAGGGCTGGGGCAGATTTTATCTTCTAGCTCTAACAATCCAAGAATGACAATATTTGTCAACAAATTCTTGCAGCAGAACTTCCACATTCATAGTAAAACTCAAGGAGCACTAACCTTCAGATGAGAAATGACTGAAAGTCACAGGGAGGAGGTGGTACCTTGCAATTTCTCTCCTCTACTTCCGCCATCAAGTCTCCCTTGGAGGAGGATGGGTCATCTCCTTCCCTGTGATTCACAGCCTGGAAAGCCCACTGGAGGGTCAGCTATGAATTGGCTCCAGCTCAACGGCAATGCGATGGTTTGGTTTTGTTTCTTTATCCAGAAACCGTGAGTAAGGCATGGGGCTGACTCCATCTCCTTGCCCTCAGAAGGAACAGAAACTGCTTGACCCCCTTACTTGAACTTCTCATGTCAGAACTGTTAGGTGATACATATATGTTCTTAGAAGCCACTTTGTGGTATTTTGCTGAAACAGCCCTAAGAAACAAACTCAAAAAGTCAAAATGACAGTGCCACTACGTTCATTGTGTCTTGTAGCTGACCCTTTATCAGATTCCAAAGCTCTAAATCTTTATGGGAGGAGACTGCCCATCTTTCTTTTATGGAGGCCTTGGTGGATTTGAACCAGAGACCTTTCAGTTAGCAACCTGGTGCACTGTGCTATTGGGGTGTCTTTAGGAAACTGAGGCATTTCTTAACATCTCCCAGCCTCCATTTCCTTTCTAAGGAAGCGCTAATAGTATCACCTCTTTCCATGTTTTCTGTGCACATAACACATAAATAGGATGACCTGGAGCAAAGCACATTGTCAATCAAAGTGGCTTTATTCATATTACTTCTTAAGAAAGGAATGCAAGTGTACTCCACTTTATAAACAAAAACAGGATTTCAAAGTTGGTTACAAATGCAATTTCCACTTAACAGATCCCATTTGCCTTTTGATGTCAATTAAAATAAAAATACCAGTTTTATCAGTTTCCCTGTGGGAAAAGAATGTCATCTATGGAGGCAAAAAAAGCCAACAAAAGAACTACCAACCTCTGGGGAGCCCAGTTCCAAACACCAGCAGCTCCAGGGCCCTCCGTGGCACAGGGAGGAGGGTTCTCATGGTCACTGATCACTTAAACTGTTAGCTCTGAAATAATTTCTTGTGACTTTTATTTTTTGCAAGTTTTAATTAATGATTCACTATGAAAACTAGTAGGCTGAAACACTGCAAAGTCCTAGATCTTTGATTCTGTAATTCTAATTCTTGCTTCATGTCATTTGTGCTCAGAAGTTTGTAAAAAACCCAAATTGACCCCTCCCCTTGCAGCACAGTGTGTCCCAAAATGCTCTCCACAGATATGCCTGCTACAAAGCATGCTTTCTGCAGGTGGGACAAGGTCAACCGACTTGCTGATGCTAGTATATGGATATCCAAAGAGGGAAGGGAGAGGGCAGGTGGCTTTGGGTGGTCACAGTTTGGTTGGTGGAGAGAGAGGGTAAAGAAATATGGAAAGATGCAGTTGTGTTGTTGTTCTTATGTGCCGAGTTGCCTGTGACTCAGAGCGACCCTATGTACAACAGCCCTACACCCTGCCCTATCCTGTGTCAATCTCACTATCTTTGACACAATCTCTCCCATTAACCCAGTCAATGAATCAATCCATCTCATGAAGGGTCTTCCTCTCCTGTGCTCTCCCTCCACCCTTCCAAGCATGGCCCTCTCCAAGGACTAGTACCTCCTTGCAACATGTCCAAAGTATGTCAGAAGAAGCTTCAGAATCCTTCGAAAATTCTGTTTATAATAGAATCCACTTAGACTAGCAGATAGGACAACTGAGGTAGGGCCCTCAAGGAGAAGAACAAAGGAGGAGGAACAGTTGTAAGCAGACACTAGTGACTGGAACATGAAAAATGAGAACCATGAATGTAGTAAAATTAGATATTGTTAAGGAAGAAATGAAACACATAAATATTGGCATACTAGGTACTGGAGAAATGAGACAAACTGGCATGGGGCATTTTGATTCAGACAATCTTATGATCTACTATGCTGGAGATGAAAAGGTGAGGAAAAATGGGGTTGTTTTCATAGTTTAAAAAAGTAATTTCTAGATCCATCTTGAAATACAATATTGTAGGGATGTCCTGGGCCCCTTGATAGAAGTGAGAAGCCACTCCCAGAAGAGAATGGCAGGCCTCCTCCACACTGACTCAGGTACTTTGGGGAACAAACAGCTGTCTGGTCTGACCAGGTGGGACCCCTAAACTCAGGCAGCAGGGAAGTTCTGGGCTCCTCAATGGAGGTAAGAAGCCACTTGCAGGAGGAAACAATAGGCTTCCTCTGTGATCATTCAGGTACTCTGGGGGGAAAAGGTGCTGTCTGGTCTTACAACGTGGGACCCCTAAACTCAGGGAATAGGGAGGTCAGGGACCCTTGACAAAGATGAGAAGCCACTTACATAAGGGAACAACAGGCCTCGGGCCAATAAGAGAGCACAAATATATAGATGCTTCTCAAAACATTGCTGTGGATCAATGTGGACATTTGAGAACTGTAGGAGCTACAAGCACTGGAGGTGGGGTGCATCAAGTGTTGGTGGGGTACAGTGAAACTGTGGGGTGCAGTGAGCCATGGTGGGGAGCAGTGAGCCAAAGCAGGGAGCAGAGAGCCACAGTGTGACCCACCCGCCAGGAACAAGCAGCATAGTGGGAAATTGAGTGAGGTCTCCCCCCCATCCCACTCCTGAGTGCATCTGTGTGCACATCTCCCCCTACTATCCAAGTGTGTCTGCCCGTGCACCCATCCTATGTTTATATGCTTGTGAGCGTGCCCAACCTTCCTCTGGAGCAGTGCTATCAGATCAAGAACCAGTTATCGTCTCAGGCAAGAAACACTCTACCACAGCAATGTCCCAAAAGAAGCAGACTACCTCACTCCCCACACAAACGCAACACAAGACATCACACCCAAAAAGAGACACAGTAGCAATGGATTTCCTGAAGCCAGAAAGTCTGATGGAACTTTCTGACAAAGAATTCCAAAGAATAACTGAATATATTCAATGGGTGAAAAACAAAGTTGAAGAATTACAGGACACTGTAAGTAAAAATCAGGAGGAGCTTAAAAAAAAACCACAAAACAATGTGGATTAAACTAATGAGGCATTACAGGCACTGGAAAAACAAGAAACCATAATCCAAAATATGAGGTCCATGGTTTCAGATGCTGTCAACATGATGAGAGATATATGAACAGAGTTGAAGAGGTGGAACACAGAATCAGTGAAATAGAAAATAGACTTCACCAATGATCTGCTAGATCAAAAAGTAGAATAAAAGAAGAAGGAAAAAGAATAAAACCTAAGAATAACATGGGACACCAACAAGAGAAATAACAGGCACATCATCGGAATCCCAGAACAAGAGGAAACAACTAAAGGCACCAAAAATGTTGTGGAAGAATTACTAGAAGAAAACTCCCAGGCATAATGAAGACTAAGAGAATATATATTCAAGAAGCTGACTGAACATCATATAGAATAGACACCAAAAGAAAAACACCAAGGCATATCATAATCAAATTTTCCAGAACGAAGGATAAGGAGAGAATTCTGAAAGCAATGAGGGAGAAACAAAGAGTAACCTATAAGAGAGAGCAAATAAGATTAAATGCTGATTTCTCAGCAGAAACCATGTGAGCAAGAAGACAGTGGAAAGACATATATCAAACACTCAAAGACGACAACTGTCAATCAAGAATGCTGTATCCAGCAAAACCATCCATCAAATTATGAAGGAGAGATCAAGATATTCCCAGTAAAACAGAACCTAAGGGAGTTTGTAAAAAAAGACCAGCATTGTAGTAAACACTGAAAGATGTCCTTCTTACAGAATTGCCACAGACAGCAGCATGGACCAAAGTAACTAGCAACAACACCAAAAAGAACTAAAAAAAAAATGATAGCAATAAAACCTTGCCTCTCAATAATCACACTGAATTTGAATGGTTTAGATAAAAAACAAAAATCCATCAATATGTTGTCTACAAGGGACACACCTGAAAAATGAAGATAAAGAAAGACTAAATATAAAAAGGTGGAAAAAAATACCAAAGCAAATGGCAACCAGAAAAAAGCAGGAGTAGTGATATTAATCTCTGATAAAATACGTTTCAATGCAAAAACCATCACAAAATGCAAGGAAGGTCACTATATACTGAGTAAAGGGTCTACAGCACAAGAGGACATAACACTAATAAATATCTATGCATCAAATGATAGGCCTGCAAAATATATAAAACAAACATTAACAAAACCAAAAAAGGAAATAGATAACACTACTATAGTACTTGGAGAACTCAATAAACCACTCTCAAGAAAAGATAGAACTATCAGAAAGAAACTCAACAAAGATACTGAAGAATTAAACCGCACAATAAACTAACTTGATCTCATAGATATTTATAGGCTACTGCACCCCCAAAATGCAAAGTAAACCTTCTCCTCCAATGTGCTGGAACATTCTCCAGAACAGATCACATTTTAGGTCACAAGGCAAGCATCATTAAATTAAACAATATATAAATAATACAAACCATCTTCTCAGATCACAATTCAACAAAATCAGAAATTAATAATAAGAGGATAAGGGAGAAAAAACCCCATACATTTGGAAGCTGAACAACACCTTGCTTGAATATGACTGGATGCTAGAAAATATAAAAAATGAAATTAAAAAGTTTCTTGAAAGAAATGACAATGAAAACACCACTTACCAAGACCTCTGGGAAACAGCCAAAGCAGTAATTAGAGATCAATTTATAGCCATAAGAAAACACATCAAAAGGCAGGAAAAATATGACCATTGACTCTCTAACCCAACATCTCCAAGAAATTGAAAAAGAACAGCAAGAAAACCCAATACCCTCTAAAAAAAACTGAACTTATAAAAATTAGAGCAGAAATAAATGAAATAGAAAAATGAAAAACAATTGAAACCATCAACAAAACTAGGAGTTGTTTCTTTGAAAAGGTCAATAAAATCAACAAACCACTAGCAAAACTAAAAAAAGAAGGAAAAGAAACATATAATCCAAATAAGAGATGAATCAGGCAACATCACAACAGAATTAAATAAAATTAAAAGGCTAACTTTAGAATATTATAGAAAAACTATACTCAAACAAATATGAAAACCTAGAGGAAAAGGACAAATACTTAGAAATGCAAAACCTACCTAACCTGACACCAACTGAAATTGAACACCTGAACAGACCCATTACAAAAGAAGAAATTGAAAAGGTAATAAAACAACTTCCAGTCAAAATCAGCCCTCAACATTCAGAGAACTGTCACCAATTCTACATGAACTATTTCAGAAAATAGAAAAAGATGGAATTCTCCCAGACTCATTCTATGAAGCAAATATATCCTTGATAACAAAGCCAGGAAAGAACACCACCAAAATAGAAAACTATAGGCCAATATCGCTTATGAGAATAGATGCAAAAATCCTGAATAAAAATACTGGCCAATAGACTCCAGCGATACATCATGATTCACCATGACCAAGTGGGATTCATAACAGGTGTGCAAGGATGGTTCAACATAAGAAAAAAAAATCAGGGGAATTGATCACATTAACAAAGCAAAGAACAAGAACCACATGATCCTATCAATTGACACAGAAAAGACCTTTGACAAAATCCAATACCCTTTCCTGATTAAACCATTCAAGAAAATAGGATTAGAGGGGAATTTCTTCAACATAGTAAAAAGTATATCTATATCTGCAAACCCGAGAGCCAACATTATTCTCAATGTAGAGAGATTAAAGGCATTCCCTTTAAGAACAGGAGTTAGGCAAGGATACCCACTATCACCTCCTTAAACACTATTGTATCAGAAGTCTTAGTGATACCAATAAGACAAGAGAAGAAAATAAGAAGTATCCAAATTGGCCAACAGGAGGTTAAATTATCTCTCTATGCAGATGATATGGTAGTATGCATAAAAAATACTAAAGACTCAGCACAAAAACTACTGGACATAGTTGACCAATTCAGCAAAGTGGCAGGATACAAGATCAACATACAAAAATCAGTTGGATTTCTTTAGAGACACAAAAAGAATACAGAGCTGGAGCTAAGAAGAACAATACCCTTCACAATAGCTAATCACAAGATTAAAAATACTTGGGAGTAATTTTAACCAGAAACACAAAC
>NW_006400069.1:1720526-1727577 GCF_000299155.1 Elephantulus edwardii | reverse complement strand
TATCCATTCATTTGTTGATGGGCACTTAGGTTGTTTCCAACTCCTTGCTATTGTGAACAAAGCTGCAATAAACATGGGTGTGCATATGGGCCTCATGTTTTGCCAAGTCCTTCAGAGAAAGCAGTGTGTCCGGCTGTATCCTCTCTCTGTGTCTATTCAATTAGTATGCTGCACAATCATTTGAGAAGCCAGACTCTATGAAAGAATGTTGCATCAAGATCAGAGGAAGATACATCATTAACCTGCAGATGACACAATCTTGCTTGCTAAAAGTGGGGAGGACTTTACTACCTACATGTAGCCTTCAATATTAATTGCATCTCAAAAATTCTCATCATTGCACTGATAGGCAACAACATTATAGATGAAGGAAAAATACTGAAATTGTCAATAATTTCATCTTGCTTGGATCCACAGTCAATACTCTCTGTACCAGCAGTCAGGAGATCAGACCTATTGCTTCAGGAAAGTTGGAAGTCAGGGACTTTCCCAAATTGCTGAAGAACAATGATAGCCGTTTGAGGACTAAGGGGCACCTGATTTAGGCCATGGTCTTTTCAATCACTTGATATGCATGTGAGAGCTAGGGAATGAGTAAGAATGGCAGAAGAATTGATGAATTTGAGCTGTGGTGTTAGAGAAGAGTGCTGAATATCCCATGGACTGTCAAAAGAACAAAGATATGTTTTGGAGAAGGTACAACCAGAACGCTCCTTAGAGCAAATGTGACAAAGCTTCCACTCACATATTTTGGGCATGTCACTAGGAGAGTCTATTTCTTGGAGAGGGACATCATGATTGGGGAAGTGGAGGGTTGGTGAAAGAGGGGAAGACCCTCAGTCAGGTGGAGTGACATGATGACTGCAGCAATGGGCTCAAATGTGTCAGAGATTGTGAGGATGGCACAGGATAGGACAGCGTTCATATTATAGGGTTGCTAGGAGTCATACTCGACCTGATGGCACCTAACAACAACAGCAAACTCTGAGAAAATATATTTGTTTTTTAAGTATGCTGGTATTTTTGTTCTAGCAACACTGTTGCTGTGTGCCTGGGGGCACTGGGACACTCAGATGCCTGCCCCTCTTAACCCTTTCTCTAGCAGGTATCGCAGAGATGTCTTCAGGATGGTCATGCATCTCTGCAGTCCTGTTTCTCTCCCAGAAGACATACAGTCAGCCTCCAGGACAGAGGGGCAGATCTGGGAAGGAGGTGGTATCTGATCACTCAGACCTGCATGAGACAGGCTCTCAGAGGGGGGGTGGCAGAGCCTGGCTTGCAGCACCAGTGTTGTCTGGGGGGCAAAGGGGTAAGGGAATGGTGAGGCTGGGAGCACAGGGACATCCATCTTCAAGCAGTGCCTTCCCTCTACCTGTGGCCACAGGAAAATGGCCAGTTCTTCCTGTTTATCTAGATAAACTAGAAATTCCGATTTCAATCAGAAATTTCCCAATGTTTAAATGCTGGTAACAATTCCAAGTTTCTAAAAGCATTTTAATAAAAATAAAACACTCCAGGACCTCACACAGTGGCCTAGTTTCCCTGGAGGGCTTGTTCCTCCCAGGAACAGACACAGCAGCCAGAGCGTGGCCCCAATACCAAAGGCTCAGCCACCCCAGCAGACAGCACCCCCTGAGATGGGGATGTTTTCCTCACTGTCCTCTTCCCAGCGATGAGCACTAACACCAAGTCTGTCAACTGATCCCCTGGATTCAGGTCAAATTGCTCATCATACTACCTCTTCAGCCTCTCTCGCCCAAACTCAGGCTAAGTTTAGCAGCTTGTGGTATGTCTCTGTTAATGTATTAATAATTTTTCCACATCTACTTTGCATCTTTATAAAAGAAACTGCTCTCAATTTTATTTGACATCCCCTATGTGCCCATATCTTGTCTCCTCAACAATGCTTTATGCACTAGATATTTGCTGTGAGCAGTTTACTGACAGAGTTCTGCTGTGGTAGTTCTCTGCACTGTCAGGAGACTTTTCTCAGCCATAGGAGAAAGGTGTGTGGACAGAATAAAGGCCCTGGAAAAGTGGAAACATAACTGGCTTGACAAAGGGTGCCACCCCAACCCTGAGCAGCCATCCCCACCTTACTTTCAGCATCAATCAACCCTAGAATTTGGACTGTCGTGAGGCAGTGTCCTCTGGGTGGGACAAATGGTGACAGGATGTTAGTTAAAGGTTGGAGGTTTAAATCCACTTAGAATGGCCTAGGAAGAAAGGCCCAGTGATCCACTTCTGAGAAAGCAGCAATTAAAGACCCACATGGGGTCCATTTGATGGCAACTTGTACTTAAGGTCCATGGGTAGCACAAATGGTCCTTGCCCTCAGACAGAGTTCTCCTCCTGACCCTTCCACCTCTACTGTCACCATCCCAAGCGAATTCTCAGCTTCCAGAGGCCATGGGCACAGGAGTGTCCTCAACCAGAGAGTCACACAATCAGCAAGTGAGGGAGGGACAGAAGGCTGATGGAGCTCCAGTGAGAAGCAAACATTATACCTGGTAAAGGAGAGGTCAGTGAAAAGGAGGTGAGATGAAGGGACATGACCACCACATCAGCGGACACAAATGAGCCAGCCAGCAAGCGTGAAGAGGGCATAACATGTGCCAGTTTGTCACTAAGGGCCCAACTGAGCAAGCTCCTGATCTGGAGGCCAGTGATTTAATCCACCAAGTAGCTCCACAGAAAGAGAGTCTGGTCAGCCACTTCTGTACAGATTACAGCCAAGAATAAGACCCATGGAGTAGGTCTATGCTGTAATGCACCAAATCAGCATCAATTTGAGGATGGCTACAAACAACCACATAAATAAAGTCATAAGAAACTTGAGTTGACTGAGCGGTAACCACAACACAGATAAGTATGCTTGAACAGACAGATACAGGTCTCTGTGCCCAATATCAGCAGACACATGCCATGTTTTCAGAAACTGACCCAGAACCAGGACATAAAGGAAGTCCCCAACATGTCAGAGAGGTAATTTCCTAGGTTGCTTCGTCTTTGAATACCATGCATTTACAAGTCAATAGCATAAAGTTTTAAAAAACATATACACTGTATGGTGCTTTCTCAAAAAGTTGCAAATAGAGATAACATTTGACTCGCAATTCCACTACTAGGAATATATCTCAAAGAGACCATAACTGACATTCAAGCAGATATATGCACATCCATGTTTATGGCGGCTTTGTTCACAATAGCAAGGAGTTGGAAACAAACCAAGTACCCATCAACAAATGAATGGATAGAGAAGTTGTGGTATATTCACACAATGGAATACTATGTGGCATTGAAAAACAAGGAACTCATGAAATATTATTCAAAATGGGTGACCCTGGAGGACATTATGCTGAGTGAAGTATTTCAGTCACAAAAGGACAAATACTGCATGATGCCACTGTTGTAAAACAGGACTGACATTGGGGTTGGGGGGGAGACTGAGAAAGATGGAGTCAATAACGTATACAGCATTGAAACAGATGAGTTAGAAAACGGTTTAAAAGGGATATGTAATTAGGTATTTTTGTCATCATAGGAGTTCAGAGTGAAGGCTGCATAGTGGAGTGGACCTGGGAGAGAGTTTGTAAAACAATGAAAGAGTAAGTCTCTGTAAACCTTTATTGAAATTAATAATAAATTTTTAAAAACCCTCACATACACTTAGAAACTAACAAGCACACATTTACATGACTTGTGGATCAAAGAGATATTAAAAATGGTTGATGGAGGAAATATGACATAAGATAACATGTGAGCATTGAAGAATATGATGATGAAAAATAAACCCTTCAAAATTCATATTAGAAACATAAATACTAGAAATTCATGAAAGTGTTCAACATGAAAAAAAAAAAAACCCTTAAAGCAAAACAACCCACCCCAGAAAAAAGACAAAACACAGAAAACAAATGTGATAATAAGGTTAGGACTTGTTGTTAGGTGCCGTCAAGTTGAGTATGATTCATAGCAACCCTATGAACAAAAGACCTGAACATTGTTCTATCCTGTGCCATCCTCACATTTCCTGACACAGTAGAGCCCATTGGGCTACCTTATCATTCCACTTGGTTGAGGGTCTTACTCTCCTTTGCTGACCCTCCACTCTTCCCAGCATCATGTCCTTCTCCAAGGAATAGCACCTCCTAGCAACATGCCAAAATTATGTGAGGAGAAGCCTCATAATTCTTGCCTCCAAAGAGCACTATGGCTGCACTCTTTCCAAGACATATTTGTTTGTTCTTTTGGCAGTCCATGGGATGTTGAATACTTTTCTCCAACACCACAGCTCAAAACCATCAATTCTTCTTCAGTAATCCTTATTTATTGTCCAGCTCTCAGGTGCATACCATGTGATTGGGAAGACTATGGCCTAAATCAGATGCACCCTAGGCCTCAAAATGACATCATTACTCCTCAATAATTTGGAGAGGTCTTTAACTGTAGATTTTCCCCTTTGCAATGCATCTCCTTATTTCTTAAAGGATCTGAGCAGTCAGGAAATCAAGAGACTAACTGCATTGGGAAAATTTGCTGCCATGGACCTCTCCAGAGTGCTGAAGAGCAACGATTTCAGTCTAGATACAAAGGTGCACCTAATCCAGGCCATGGTCTTCTCAATTACTTGTTACTCTTCAGAGAGTTGAACAATGACTAAGGGTGACTGCAGAAGAATAGATGCATTCGAGTTGTGGTTCTGGAGAAGAGTTTTGAACATACCATGGACTGCCAAGGCAATGGGGACTGGCTCAGGACAGAGAAGGGTTCAGAACTGCTGCACACAGGGTCACTATACATTGCAGGCAACTCAATGGCACCTAACAACAGTAACATATTATGACAGGTTTGGAAGCAGGAGTGCCATCACTTCCTAAAGAACACGCCTCCGGAAACTCTATGAACTTTATAAATGTTGATAGCTGTAGAGGGGCTTTGGTCTTTGTTCATAGGGTCGCTATAAGTCGTGCTTGATTTAAAAGCAATCAACAACAACAGTACTAAGGGTGTTAATTGTGGATCCAAGTAAGATGAAGATGTTGACAGTTTCAATCTCTTCTCCATTCATCATGATGTTGCCTATTGATCCAGTGGTAAGAATCTTTGTTTCCTTGACATTGAGATGTAATCCATACTGAAGGTTTCATTCTTTGTTCTTCTGCAACAAGCACTTCAAATCCTCATCACTTTTAGCAAGCAAGGTGTGTCATCTGCATAATGCAGATTATTGACAAGTCTCCCTCCAATTTTTATGCCACATTCCTCTTCACAGAATCCAGCTTCTCGAATAATTTGATCAGCATACAGATTAAATAGGTATGGAGAGAGAATAAACCCTGATGCACTCCCTTCTTAATTTTAAACTGTGCAGTGTTCCCCTACTCTGTTCACACAACAGCCTCTTGGTCTAGATATAGCTTTTGCATGAGTACAAACAAGTGCTCTGGAATTCCCATAATTCTCAATATCAGCCACAACTTGTTGTGATCCACACAGTCAAATGTCTTTGCATAGTCAATAAAGCACAAATAGAAATTCTTCTGGTTTCTTTACTTTCAACCAAGTATCCTTCTGACATCCTTGGTGCCACAGCCTCTTCTAAATCCTACTTGCACTTCTGGCAGTTTCCTATCTATGTACTGTTCTAGCTTTTTTTGAATAATCATCAGCAGTATTTTGCTTGCATGTGCTATTAATGATACTGTTCAACAGTCTCCACATTCAGTTGCATCACCTTTCTTGGGAATGGGAACAAATAAGGACCTCTTCCAATCTGTTCGCCAGACAACTGCTCTCCAAATTTCCTGGCATAGACTGATGAATGCATCCAACGCTGCATCTGTTAGTAGAAACAATTGGTAGCCCATTGATTCCTGGGGCCTTATTTTTTGCCAGTGCATTCAATGCAGCTTCCACTCCTTTTTCTTTACCATTGGTTCCTGTTTATATGGTACTTCCTAAAATTTTTCACCAATCAGTTCTTTCTGGTACAGTGATTTTGTATATTCCTTCTTTCTGGTACAGTGATTTTGTATATTCGTTCAATCTTCCTTTGATGCTTTCTGGGTCATTCCATATTTTGCCCATAGCATCTTTCAATATTGCAACTCGAGGCTTAAATTTGTTTTTCAATTATCTCAGCTTGAGAAACACAGAGTGAGTTTTCCTTTTTTATTCTCCAGTATTTAATCTTGTGATTAGCTGTTGTGAAGGGTATTGTTTTTCTTAGCTCCAGCTCTGCATTCTCTTTGTCACTGTAGAGAAATCCCACTGACTTTTGTATGTTGATCTTGTATCCTGCTACTTTGATGAATTGATCCACTGTGTCAAATAATTTTCTTGCTGAGGTATTGTTTTTCTTAGCAGCTGCTCTGCATTCTCTTTGTCACTGTAGATAAATCCAACTAATTTTTTTATGTTGACCTTGTATCCTGCTACTTTGCTGAATTCGTCCACTGTATCAAAGAGTTTTCTTGCTGAGCCTTTAGGGTTTTCTAAGTATACTATCACATCATCTGCATAGAGAGATAATTTTACCACCTCTTTGCCAATTTGGATTCCTCTTATTTCCTTCTCTTGTCTTATTGCTACTGCCAAGACTTCCAATACAATATTGAATAAGAGAGGTAATAATGGGCATCCTTCCCAGTTCCTGTTCTTAAAGGGTATGCGTTTAGCCTCTCTCCATTGAGAACAATGTTGTCTCTCGAGTTTGTGTATATACTATTTACTATGTTGAAGAAATTCCCCTCTAATCCTTTTTTTTGGGTGTTTTAATCAGAAAGGGTGCTGGATGTTGTCAAAGGCCTTTTCTGCATCAATTGATAGGATCATGTGGTTCTGGTTCTTTGCTTTGTTAATGTGATGAATTACATTGATTGTTTTTCTTATGTTGTACCATCCTTGCATCCCTGTTATGAATCCGACTTGGTCATGTTGAATTATTTTTTTTATGTATCGTTGGATTCTATTGGCCAGTATTTTATTCAGGATTTCTGCATCTATATTCATGAGAGGTATTGGCCTATGTCTATTTTGGTGCTATGTT
>NW_006400069.1:1719476-1720426 GCF_000299155.1 Elephantulus edwardii | reverse complement strand
GGCAGAATATTAAATGATCCAGGAAGTATTAAAAGAAGATTGAAGGAATATACTGAGTCATTGTATCGTAAGGAATTGGCAGATACAGAAGAACTGAAGGTGGAGCCAAGCAAGCTATAGCTATTAACAACCTCAATCACTTTTCCATCCATCCTGGTGCCACCAACTGGCCCAGTGGTGAGAATCTTTGTTTTCTGGATGTTGAGCTTCAATGCATATCGAAGACTACAGTCCTTGATCTTCTGCAGCAAGTGCTTCAGGTCCTCCTCAGTTTCAGGAAGCAAAGTTGTGTCATTTGCATAACGTAGTTGATGAGTCTTCCTACAATCCTAATGCCACATTCCTCCTCATAAAGCCAAGTCTCTGGATGATCTGTTCGGCTATAGAATGAAAAGGTACAGAGACAGGACATATCCCTGATTTTGAACCATGCAGTGTTTCCCTGCTCTGTTCTGAGGACTGCTTCCTGGTCCAAGTATAGGTTTTGCATAGCACAATCAAGTATTCTGGGATTTCCATTCTCCTCAAGGTTAACCACAATGTGTTGTTATCCACACAGTCAAAAGCCTTTGCATAGACAATGAGACAGATAGATATCCCTCTGGTACTCTTTGCTTTCTGCCAAGATTCATCTGACATTGGTGATAATGTCTCTAGTACCATGACCTCTTCTAAACGAAGGTTGTATTTCTGGTATTCTCTGTCAATGTACTGTTCCAGTCATGTCTGGATAATCTTCAGCAGGATTTTGCTTGGGTGTGATACTGTACTATAATCATACTCTGCTGGGTAACCATTTTGTGGAATGGGAATAAATATGGATCTCTTCCAGTGAGTTGGCCAGGTAGTTGTGCTCCAGATTTCTGGGCACAACCTGGTTGAGCACGTCCACGGCAGCATCTGTCTGCTGAAATATGTTGATTCCTGGGGCCTTATATTTTTGTTTTGTT
>NW_006400069.1:1716920-1717891 GCF_000299155.1 Elephantulus edwardii | reverse complement strand
CATCATTTTTTCCCCCTGCCTTATGATGCGTTTGCTTATTGCTATAAATTGACCTCTGATTACTGCTTTGGCTGTTTCCCAGAGGTTTTGTTAAGTGGTGTTTTCATTGTCATTTGTTTCAAGAAACTTATTAATTTCATTTTTTATTTCTTGTAGTACCCACTCATGTTCAAGCAGGGTGTTGTTCAGCTTCCAGATGTATGTTTCTTTTTTCTCCTTTATCCTCTTGTTATTAATTTCTGATTTTGTAGCATTATGGTCTGAGAAAATGCTTTGTATCATTTCTATGTTTTTTAATTTATTGATGCTTCCTTTGTGACCTATTCTGGAGAATGTTCCATGCACATTGGAGAAGAACTTATACTGTGTTTTTTGGGGGTGCATTAGCCTATAAATATTTATAAGGTCAAGTTGGTTTATTGTGTAGTTTAATTTTTGAGTATCTTTGTTGAGTTTTTTCTGGTAGTTCTATCTTTTCTTGAGAGAGGGGTATTGAAATCTCCAATTACTATCATAGTATTGTCTATTTCCTTTTTCAGTTTTGTTAATATTTATTTGATATATTTTTCAAGTCTTTCATTTGGTGCATAGATATTTATTATTGTTATGTCCTCTTGTTCTATGGACCCTTTAATTATTATGTAGTAACCTTCCTCATCCATTATTATGTAGTAACCTTCCTCATCCTTTGTGATGGTTCTTGCTTTGAAATTTATTTTATTGGAGATTAATATCGCTACTCCTGCTTTTTTCTGGTTGCCATTTGCTTGGTGTCTTTTCCCCCCATCTTTTTATTTTTAGTCTTTCTTTATTTTCACTTTTCAGGTCTGTCTCTTGTAGACCGCATATTGATGGATTTTGGTTTTTTATCCAATCTGCTATTCTTCTTCTCTTCAATGGTGCATTCAAACCATTCACATTCAGTGTGATTATTGAGATGCAGGGTTTTGTTGCTATCATTTTGTTGAATT
>NW_006400069.1:1714509-1715983 GCF_000299155.1 Elephantulus edwardii | reverse complement strand
GATCATTGTTCTTTTAAATTCTGTGTCAGAAAGGTCCATCAGACTTTCTGGCTTTAGGAAATCCATTTTGGTGGTAACATCTTGTTTTGCACTTGTGTAGTGTGTAGGATAGCTTGTTTTCTTTGAGACATGGATATATTCTTGATCTGAAGACAGTTTCTCTGAACTTCTGACACAAGGAAAAGTCCGTTCACAGCCTGTGAGAGCAGCTTTTTTGTAGGCAAGTCACATCTGGGTGCTCTGGATTAAAGGCAAGTTGATTGACTGGGCATGTAGGCACAGGTGAGGGATGGGGCAGGCAGGGGGGTGAAGCAATCACCGTGGTGGGTCAACCACTTGGGGGACCTCACTCATAGCTGCCCAGGTGAGCTCACAATTGAGGTTCCTGATCAAATTCCAGCTATTCGTCTCCCACTCAACAATTCTTACTCAGTGGTGCCTACCCAGATGCACTACCCAGTGCCCTCGCCCAGTGGCCCCTGTCCAAGCAGGGTCCTGGATCCAGTGGGACCAGTGAAGACTCAGTCAAATTTCTGTAAAGTAGTACAGCTTTAAGATTCTGTAGTTCCTAAAACTATTTGTATCAACAAAAGTTCTTATTAGAATTCCTATTGTCCACATCACACAAGAGACCCACTGGGTCTTAGTGGGGCTTAAGAGAATTCAACCAATTTCCCCACTCAACTTTCCCCATTAAAATGGGTTCCTCAGAAGCCCAGCTAGCAGCTTCTGGCTTTTGTTGATCCGAAGTGCATGCTGAAATGTGGACCGGAGTGCAACCGAGGTCGTGTGTTCATATAGTTCTGAGTCTAATCCAACAAAAGTTCTGATTCAAATTCCTACTGTCCACATCACGCAATAGACCCACTGGGTCTTAGTGGGGTTTAAGAGAATTAAGCTAATTTCCCCACTAAGTTTTTTCCTTTCAAATGGGTCCCATAGAAGCTCATCTAGTGGCTTCCAGTTTTGCTGAGAACGTGCAACTGTGGCTGTGTTCTTACAGTTCCAATATTAAATGTTTCAACAAAAGTTATGATTCATGCTTTAAGTGTGGATCTGAAGGACACTTGGCAAAGGGTGGCCCTCCTCAGGTCCTCGTGGCTTACAGGACTGACAGGCCCCAGCTCCCAGCTGGAAACAAAGGAGGACGCTTCAATGATTCAGATCCTCCCAGAAGAGCTGTGGGTGAGCATTAACATTACTGGTAAATATATTCATTTTCTCCTGGACACAAGAGCCTACTATTTGGTCCTAAAAGCCTTCTGAGGTCCCAACTCTTCTCACTGTTTCTTAGTTGTTGGAATTGGTGGAAAACCTCATAAGCAGCTCATTACTTCACCTCTGCCTTTCATGTGGACTTCTGAGTTGTAAAACAACCCAGTTGTAGATGGAATTTGCTCCAGGACTTAAGAACCATAAATGACATAGTTGAGCCTCTACATCTTGTGGTTCCTAACCTTTATACTATAATAGA
>NW_006400069.1:1711028-1713189 GCF_000299155.1 Elephantulus edwardii | reverse complement strand
ACTTTCTTTGGCCTCAATATAAACTTGTGTATGAGTAATTGATGGTCTGACACACAGTCCACCCTTGGCCTAGTTTTGACTGCTGATATTGAGCTTCTCCAATGATTTTGTCCACAAATGTAGTCAATTTGACTCCTGTGGAGCCCATCAGGTGAGATTAATGTGTAATGTTGTAGTTTATGTCTTTTATAAAAGGTATTTTCAATAAATAAATAATTGTAAATATAAAATTCAGTCATTCTATTTACAGCCTTATTTCTATCACCAAGCTCATATTTTTCAATTACTCTTCCTTCTTCACTATTTTCCACTTTTGCATTCCAGTCACCAATCATCTTGATTGCATATTTGGTCAAGTTCAAACCGCAAGATTTGGTAAAAATTCTCAATTTCTTCCTCTTTGGCACCGAATGAAGGAGTGTATATTTGAATAATAGTCGTGTTAGTGGGTCCTATCACTCACAACACTGTATTTCAGGCTAGAACCTGAAAATTACTTTTTTACTATGAAAGCAACACCATTCTTCTTCTATTTTTCATTCCCAGCATAATGTACCTTATCTGATTCAATGTGGCCAAAGCTGGTCCATCTCATTTCACAAATGCCTAAAATGTCAATGTTCATGCATTCCATTTCATTAACAATTTCCAGTTTTCCAACATTCAAGCAATGTACATTTCATGTTCCAATTATTAAATAATGTTTGTTATTGTTTTTACTCATCTCAACCAAATTCCAACTTGGGCTCTACCACTACGCTATGATAATCTCTTTATTCCTCTAGTGTTCATTGGGTTTTCAAAGGCCTATTATTTAAAAAGTGAATGCCAATCCTGTTTCCTAGTCTTAATCTAGCAGCTCTCCCAAATCCTGTCCACCATGGGTAGCCCTTATGCCAGTTGACCAAGGGCACAGCGTTCAGTATCACAGCAATGCTAAGTTATCTCAGTACAGTAAACTTACAGACAATTGCTGTACCACATAGAACAATGTTCTCCCCAAACACAATTAACACCAACTGACTTTTAAATACAAAGTCCTGCCCATGAGGTCCTTACTGAGTTAAAGAAGAGGCTTTCAGGACCAATCAGCTTAAACGTGATGTTAACAAAGTCCCTTAAAACAGAAAATCAACTTAAAACAGACAGAATAAAAAGTAAAAAAAGCAGCTCTTTGAAAAATCTAACAAGACAACATTGAAAAACAAAAATTTTTAAAGGCACAAATAAATAATCAAGAAAATAAAGATTCTTACCACTGGGCCAACTGGCAGCACCACAGGATAGAGCAGGGTTTAGGGCTTTTGTAAATAGTGTCGCTATGAGTCACAAGTGACTTGACAACACATAACTACAACAACAAAAATAACAGACCAATATAAAATAAAAATAAATTGGGAGGGGAGAACCAACAAAAAAATTCAGCTACTAAAAGCCTTAGAGAGAAGAGTCCTGCACATGACGTCCACTTGATCTTCTGGTGGCATAGTCCTTTCCTTGGGCTCTTTGTGGGAAACAAATGGGCAATCTCCTCCTATGCAATTAATGGTCTCAGAAAAATCCATCAGAGGGTCAGCAATGAGTTGGTTCCAACTCAACAGCAATGCGTTTTGATGGACAAAAAGAGCTAAAGTTGAAGATAAAGGCTCAATTAAAAGCAGAAAAGACGGGAAAGGATAGAGCAAGACATTGTCCAGCTCTCAGATGCAAAGGAAGTAATTGAAAATATGTGTCGTTGTTTTTTTTTTGTTATGTGACATCGAGCCACTTATGACTCATAGTGACCCTATATACAAGATTCCTAAACCCTGCTCTATTCTGTTCCAACCTCACTATCTCTGACACATCCACTCCCATTGCCCCAATCACCGAATTGATCCATCTCATCAAGGATCTTCCTCTCCTGAGCTGTCCCTTCACTCTCCCAAACATGATGTCCCTCTCCAAGGACTGGTCCCTTCTTGCAACATGCCCAAAGTATGTCGGATGAAGTTTTAGAATCCTTGCCTCTAAGGAGCAGCCCAGTTTCACCCTCTCCAGGACAAACCTGTTTGTCCTCCTGGCAGTCCATGGTATATTCAGCATGATTCTCCAGCACCATAACTCAAAGGCATCAATTCTCTTTCTATCAACCCTAGTCACTGTCCAGCTTTCCAAAGTT
>NW_006400069.1:1706038-1707163 GCF_000299155.1 Elephantulus edwardii | reverse complement strand
GCCTTGACCCACTTATTTCCCAGCTCCACCCTCCAGCAGGATACCACTTCACTTTTACCAAATGCCTTTAGAATTAATCTCCCACTGTCCGACCCATGACCTGACAGCTTCTATCTGATGCTTTCTTCTCTCCTGTGATTCCAACCACGTCAAATGCTGAGAGATTTGGGGTTTTTTTGGTTTTTTTTTCCTGTGTCCAGTGTCTCTTAAGTTTACTTGTACTGTCTCCGAAGGGAAGGTGATGTGTCCTGTAGAACTCCTGTATAGACTGTGTTGGGAGGAGCAAGGGAGAGATGGAGGGACCCGCTGCCGCAGGCAGAAGCGGGAGCCAGAAGCTGCGCCAGAACAAGCCAAGACCAGGCAACACAGAGAACCCTCACAATAGCTTCTGACATGTCTCCAGGTAACAAGCCCCAAGGCAGACCCAAAACCGGTTTTTGTAGGTAGATGGATGTATTTCTGGGTTCTCAATTTTATTCCATTGGTCAATATGCCCATCACTGCACAAATGCTATGCTGTTTTGAATACCAGAGGTGAGGAGCAGGGTTTGAAATCAGAAACAGTGAGGCCTCAAACTTTATTTCTCAAGAATCTCTTTGTTTATTCAAGATCATTTTTCTTCCCACATAAAGTAATCTTCCTATCTCTTAAAAAATGATGATGGCATCTAGATAAGGATTACATTTTTATTGCCTTGGGTAATCTTGACATTTTCATAATGTTAAGTCTTCATTTCCAAGAACATAGTATATTTTTTCCATTTATGTATGTCTCTCTGAGTTCCCTGTAGTAGTGTTTTGTAAATTTATCTGTAAGGGTCTTTTGTATCTCTGGTAAGATTAATCCTTAAATATTTAATCTTATGTGTGGGTATTGTAAATGCCATTATTTTCCATATTTCCTGCTGAGAATTCTCTTTGTTGTTGCAGAAAAATCAAACTATTTTTTTTTATATTGGTCTTGTAACCTACCACTTTACTAAATTGGCCAGAGAAGCCAAAGCACAGGGAAGAATTCAAGATACTAAAGAGTTAAATAGAAGATTTCAAAAGGCAGCACGGGATGACAAAGCAAAATATTACAATGAAATGTGCAAGGAGTTGGAGTCAGAAAATCAAAAGGGC
>NW_006400069.1:1670475-1704365 GCF_000299155.1 Elephantulus edwardii | reverse complement strand
ACATGTTGCTATTAAAAAGATGTGCTGACCTAGGAAAATCTGCTCCCAAGGACCTCTCCAAAACTTTAAAGAGCAAGGATGTTAGTTTAAAGACTAAGGTGCACCTGATCCAAGCCATGGTCTTTTTCACTTCCTTTGCATCTGAAAGTTAAACAATGAGTAAGTACAAAAAAAGATGAAGAAACTTTGAATTGTGGTGTTGGAGTACCAACTATCTCATGAGTTGCCAAAAGAACAAACAAATCTGTCTTGAAAAAAGTGCATCCAGGGTGCTCCTTAGAAGCAAGGATGATGAAACTTCATCTCACATACTTTGGGAATTTTAGGAGGTACCAGCCCTTGGAAGAAGACATCAAGCTGGGAAAGGCTGAGGGTCAGTGAAAGACAACGACCCTCAAAAAGAAGGACTGAGCCAGTGGCCCTGAGTGACAATGGCATTGAGTATAGTAGAGATTGTGAAGATGTTGCAGGGAAGGACAAAGTTCCATTCAGTAGCCCACAGAGTCACTAGAAGTCATGAGTGCAGGGAACTCATTAAAAAGAAAAAAAAACCCACAAAATTATGTGTGGGGTGGGGCAAGGGTTGGCCAACAAAGAAGGTATGTGCTGTTCGTTTAAAATACATAGCACTTGCCTAGGGCTGGTGTCAGGTTGGAGTGAGATGAGGGTGAAGATACAATAATACTCTACAACTGATTGTGGTAATAGTTCCAAAATTGTGAAAATACTAAATAGAAGTGAACTGCATATTTTAAATAGCTGAAGTGCATGGTATATGAAGAATATAACACATTTTTTTTATAACAGCAAAAAGACTGGTGTACAAGTCTCCATTTGTGCCTGAGTTCTCATTCTCTCAGGGTATATTCCAAGCAGTGGAATAGCTAGGTCATATGGAATTTCAATGTTCAGCTTTTTGAGGAAGTGCTAAACTGTCTTCTAGAGTGATTGTACCATTTTACAATCCCACCAACAATGTATAAAAATTCCTATCTCGCCACATCCTCTCCAACATTTATTACTTGCTGTCCTGTTAAACTTTGCCACTGTTACTGGAGTGAGATGATATCTCATGTGGTTTTGATTTGCCTCTCTCTTATTGCCAGTGATTTTGATCATTTCTTCATGTGTCTGTTGGCCATCTGAGTCTGTTCATAACAGCATTGTTCACCATCACAAGAACAAAGAAACCACCCAAATATCCAACCACAATCTAATGGATTGAAAAACTATGGTACATTCACACCATGGAATACTATGTAGCATGCAGGAGCAATGATCTTGTAGATTACTACCTAACTTGGGAGGGACTGGAGAGCATTATGCTAAGTGAACTAACTCAGTCTTATAAGAACAAATACTGTATAAAACCATTTTTGTAGAACGAGTATGAAGATCCAAGGGAGGGGAGGGTATAAGCAGGGGGTGGGAAGGGGCTAGGGAGGTAGCGTTAATCATAGCTTTGCACAATTTGAAGGGTGGAGGGAAGAATAGGAAATAGGAAAGATCCGGTGTGAAAAATAATGTATATGAACTTTGTAAATAAACCAGTATAAAATAAAATTTTTTTTAAAGATTGATGCATACAACTACTTTAAAAATCCATTTCTCAACTTAATCAGAAGATATTCAGCAACAAGAAAAGTATTAATTTGGGAAAGAATGGTTCCCAACCTTGCAACTTAGAAAAAAAATATAGCCAAGAAATACAAAGTCAGCTAGCTATTTCACTTCTCATGCTTAAAAGCTCACTGCTGTTGATTCAGAAGTGATTCACAGATGATCTTCCATTGGGTTTTTAAAGGTGTAAATCACATGAGAGGAGAGATTGTCCATCTCTCTCTCTCAAAGCAGTTGGATCAAACTGCCAGAGGGTAAGGTCTTTGGCTTCATTACAATTTTCCAAGGACTCTATTCACCAGAGCTCCTTATTCCACTTCTAGGGATGTGTTGTTGCTCCTTCTGTTGACATGTCAATGGCCCCTGACTCAATGGTGACAATGTAAGAAAAGCTATACAATCGCCAAGATCACTCATGAATCTGACTACAGTGGTCCACAGACTTTTACTGGTTAATTTTCAAAAGGAGATTTCCAGATCTTTTCCCTAGTCAATCACCAGAGCAACATGCAAGCATCCACTGAAAGATGGACAACCGCTGAGCTGCGGTTCACCAACTCAGAAGCTTACCCATATTTCTTTCCTACAATGGAAGGTGTGAATCCTACCCCTGAGTCACTACACAGGCACAGGGATCATGTACAAGGCGGTTCTTAGTGGCAATGCTCTTAAAAAATCCCAAACAATCATTATCAGAATCATGGAAAATGCATCACAATTTGTTAATCAGTCAAATATTGTACAGCACCGAAAGCAATGAGCTAACACGCTGGGACTAAGGCTGCAGAGTGGCCAAGGTTGAGTGAAAATGAAAGTCCCAGAGCACCACACACACAGTATTGCATTTTTGTAGCACTCAAAGCCAAAACTACGCAATATGTCACCCAAATATGCCTATACCTCTGATCAGATACCATCTGGATGGTGGTTAACCCATGGGGATTTGAGACATGATGGTTGGTCAGAAGATAGGAGAGGAACTGATTTGGTTCCAACGTACAATGTCCACTCTACCATCTCACTTTACTCCAACAGAACACAGCATTTCCCAGTTCTGACCCATCCCCACTGCTGTGCTCGAGCCCACTGTTTCAGCCACTGTGTTGATACTTTTCCTGGAAAGTTCTCCTTTTTTTGCATTGATCCTCCGCCAAGCATTATATCTTTCTTTACGGACAGGTTCCTGATTACATGCCTAAATTCGTGAGTCAAAGTCTTGCTACCCTTGTTTCTAAGGAACATTCTGTCTGTACATCTTCCAACACAGATTTGCTTATTCTTTTGGCAGGTTATAGTACATTAAATACTTTTTTAAAAAAAACTTGTTGTGCGCTGTTGAATTGGATCCAACTGGTACAGGAGAAGATTGTCCCTCCTTCTCCAGCACAGCGTCTGGTGGATTTGAACCACATGCCTTCAGGATTGCAGCACAGCTTCTTGCCACTAGGCTACCAGAGCTCCCTACATCAAATACTTTTCATCAACGCCATAAGTCAAAGGCATAAATTCTTTTGTTTTTCCTTATTCATTGTCAAACTTTCATATGTACCTTAGGTCTTAAAACATCATCAGTGTTCTTTAGCATAAGGATGAGCAATCTCCTCCTGTGAAATTTACTGCCTCTGAATACCCACTGCAGGGTCAGCTATGGGTTGGTTTCCAATTCAACAGCATTCCACAACAACATATTATGATTCTTGTTTTGTTTTCTAGAAATAACTCTAATCAATAACTTCATTAAAGTCTCTTGAAAAAAAATTCATTTTTATGAGGTACCATTTATTTCTTTACTTATTTTGTCATAACAAATTATAGCTAACATTGAGAAGAATGAGAATTTTAGAACACATAATTGTGTTTATTTGAGACCTGTATCTTGACTAAGCGGCTAATGTGTGAACAGAGTAAGGGAATGAGCATGGTTTAAAATTAGGAAAGGTATTTATAGGCTGTATTCTCTCTTCATATCTATTTAATCATTATGCTGAGCAAATTATTCAAGAAGTTGAACTCTATGAAGAAGAGTGTGGCATCAGGATAAGAGGAAGACTTATCAACAACCTTCACTGCACAGATGACACAATTTTGCTTGCAGAAAGTAAAGAAGACTTCCTGTGCCCATTTTCCAATTGAGTTATTTACCTTTATCTTGTGGTGCTCGAGTATTTTATAAATTCTAGATGTAAGTCTCTTATCTGAAATGTCATTACCAAATATTTTTCCCAGTCTGTGGCTTCCGTTTTTACCCTGTTGGAGAAGTTTTTGGATGTGCATAGGGATTTGATTCTTAGAAGTCCCATTCATCTATTTTACCCTCTTCTGGTTGTAGAATTTTTTTCAGGATGCTTGAAAGACTGTTTACGTTGTGGATTAGGACTTCTAGAGTTCTTCCTAGCTTTTCTTTAATGAAATTTATAGTCCTTGGTTTTAGTCCTAGGTTCATGACCCATTTTGAGTTGATTTTTGTGTATGGAGTGAGGTGTGGATCTTGCTTGAGTTTTCTGCAGACAGTTTTCCAATTTTGCCAGCACCAGTTGTTAAAAAGGCTGTTGTTTCCCCACTTAACTGATTTCATTTCTTTGTAAAAAAACCAACTGACCAAAGATAGATGGGCTGATTTCTGGATTCTCTATTCTATTCCCGTTGATCTAGGTGTCTGTCATTGTACCAGTACCATGCTGTCTTGACCACCACAAAAGTGTAGTAGGATTTGAAATAAGGGAGTGAGATGCCTTCTACCTTGTTTTTCTTTTTAAGGAGTGTTTTGCTTATTTGGGGGTCTCTTTATGTTCCAAATGAAATTGGAGATTGCTATTTTCCATCTCATTGAAGAATGGAATTGGCATTTGTATTGGGATTGCATTAAATGGGTAAATTGCTTTTGGTAGTATTGTCATTTTCACAACAATATTGAGTCTTCCTACCTTTCATCAAAGATGACATTCAGATGGCAAACAAACACATGAAGAAATGTTCAAAATTCCTAGCTCTAAGAGAGATGCAAATCAAAACAACTATGAGATATCATCTTACCCCAGTAAGAATAGCAAAATTTAACAGAGCAGCAAACATCAAATGCTGGTGAGGTTGCGGAGGAACTAGAACACTTATTCAATGTCGGTGGGAGTGTAAAATGGTGCAACCACTATGGAAGGCTGTATGCTGCTTTCTCAAAAAGTTGCAAATAGGGATACCATTTAACTCAACAATTCCACCACTGGAAATATATCCTAAAGAAACCATAACTGCAACCCAAGCAGATATATACACATCTATGTTTATTGCTGCTTTGTTCACAATAGCAAAGAGTTGGAAACAACCCAAGTTCCCATCAACAAACGAATGGATAGAGAAACTCTGGTATATTCACACAGTGGAATACTATGCTCCATTGAAAAACAAAGAACTTATGAAATATTATACAAAATAGATGACCCTGGAGGACACTATGCTGAGTGAAATATCTCAGTCACAAAAGGACAAATAAATTATGTATATTATATATTGCATTGAAACAGATGAGGGAGGGAACTGATTAAAAGCCATATGTGATTAGGTATTATTGTCATGAGAGGAGACCAGAATGAAGGCTGCACAGTGGAATGGACTTGGTGGTGGTAGTGGTGTGACTGTATAACAATAAAACAATTTTTCTTTTACCTTTCAAAGTGAAAAATGAACTGGGTGGGGAGGGGTGGGGAGGGAGAAAAATGCAACAATGAATGAATGGAAATCCATAATCTCTGTAAACGTTCATTAAAATTAATAATAAAAAATTTTTAAAAAAGAAAGTAAAGACGACTTGAAGTGCTTATTACAGAAGGTCAAAGACCACAGTTCTTCTATATGGGTTACACAT
Source organism: Elephantulus edwardii (assembly GCF_000299155.1). Taxonomy (NCBI): domain Eukaryota; kingdom Metazoa; phylum Chordata; class Mammalia; order Macroscelidea; family Macroscelididae; genus Elephantulus; species Elephantulus edwardii. The sequence goes on along the minus strand of NW_006400069.1, from coordinate 1,698,886 downwards.
TAACAAAACAGAAATTCTCACCACTGGACCAGTAAGGCAACATTAGGATGATGGAAAAAAGATTGAAGTTGTTATTTAATTTTACTTTTAATCCACAATTAGCATCCATGGTAGCAACGGTCAAAAAAATCAAAAGATGTGCTGCACTAGGGAAATCTGCTCCAAATACCTCTCCAAAGTTCTAAAGAACAAGAACGTCAATGTAGAGACTAAGGTGCACCTGATCCAAGTCGTGATTTTTTTTTCAATTCGTTTCTACATATAAAAAAGTTGCACAATAATTAAAGAAGACCAAATAATCTAAGCCTTTGAGTTGTGATGTTAGCAAATAATAATGAATCTATCCTAGACTGCCAAAAAGAACAAACAAATCTGTCTTGAATAAAGTGTAACTAGAGTGCTCTCTTAGAAGCAAGAACGGTGACATTTTTGGCCCCAGTCTGTACCAAGTACACCATCTCAAAGAAGATAACTTTTTAGTAGCTACTAAAAGGTATTGCTTGTTTTTAAGAAATCCTTGGAAAATATTCTTATTTAAGGCAATAGTTTCTGGAATTATCCACCCTCCATGGCTCCAGAATGAATAGATACCATGAGAACTGGATATTTTAGTCTGCATTATCCTTTTTTTGATCAGGACTCTTGTATAGAATCTTTGATTAAGATGTTCAGTAATGATATACAGGTATCATCCAGTTCCTCTTGTCTCTAGGATAAGGCAGCCACTGTTCATGGAAGTGATTAGTCACATAGTCCAGTCCCTCTATATTTGCTTCCCCTCCTTCATCCTCCATTCCTCCAGGCAAGCAGAGATCAGCTGCTGTTCCTAACCACGTGCAAATATTTAAGGTCCCAGGCAGTACAAATTGAACTAGGCAGCAGAGTAGAATAACTAAACTGGGTATTAAGTCAATTAACAATTGAGACGTCTCAAGAAAACAGGATCCTAAATCTCCAAACCAAACAACTGATCCTATGAGAAGTTTGGTTGCTTATAAGAAGCCTCAAGCAGTTCATGTTCTCTTCCCCTCCCCCACCCCTCGTCATAAACATACCTATCATATAACTTTAGCTGACTTAACTTTACAAGTTTACAACTTACTGACAACAATTACATTAATCAACTGTGCAATCTTACTCTTAACCTATATGTTTCAGTCCTTGGTAAGCAATAACTCTCCTTTTTCTCCCAAAACTCCTGCCTCTGGTAACTATCAATAAACTAATCTCTATATATTTTCCTTTTTATATCTTTTTACATAAGTGAGGTCATATAGCATTTGTCATTTTATCATTGATTTCTTTAATTCAGAACAATGTGTTACAGGAAGTGATGAGCACCTACTGATGAAGAGCAAAGACGTGTGTGTGTGTCTGTGAAACCTTCACACAAAGCCTTCAACATGGAGTACAACTCAACATCAAGAAATCAAAAGTCCTTACAACTTAACAAACAAGCAATATCATGATAGATAAGGGAACAGAGTGAGGCTGCCAATGATTTCATCTTACTTAGTCCCACAATCAATATCCATGGTAGCAGTAGTCAAAGAATCTAAAGACCTTCTGCACTGGAGAAAAAACTGCTGTCAGCAACCTCTCCACAGTGCTAGAGTAAGAATTCTAAAGTCTAAGATGTGCCTGATTCAAGTAGCCTTTTTCTTTTTAGTCATGGTATTTTCAAATGGTTTTATACATCTGAGAGTTGCACAATGATAAGCAAGACTGAAGAAGAGTTGATGTCTTTGAATTGTGACACTGGTGAAGAATACTGAGTATCATGTGGACTGTGAAAAGGACAAATAAGTTTGGCTTGGAGGAAGTACAACCAGCTGCTTTTTAGAGGTAAGGATGGTGAAACTCTGTCTTACACACTTTGAGCATGTTGTCAGATGGGACTAGTCCTTGCAAAAGACATCATGCTGGGGAAGGTGGAGAGGGTTCAGAGAAAGACAGGAAGACCCTCAACGATATATATTGGCACAATGACTATGACAGTGGGCTTGATAGCACAAAATAAGGCAAAGTTCATATAAGTTGTTTATCGGGTAGCTATGAGTTGTGGTCGACTGCATCACACTCAAGAAACAACAATGTCTTCAAGTTCATCCATACTGCAGTGTATGTATATCAAGGCATAATGTCTTCTATTGCCTGAATTGTAATCTGTTTTATGTTGTCACACAGTTAATCAGTCAACAGGCATTTAGGTTGTTTCCATATTTTGGCTTGTGATTAGTACTGCAACTAACACAGATGATTAAGTCTCTGCTTTCAAGTCTTTTGGGAGTGCACCAAAAAGACATTTCATCAAATTTTAAAAAAATGTACATTTCAGAAATTTTTACTTTTTAAATGTTAATCACACTACTTGTGATTGGTGAAACACTGTTTGTGATTGTTGCATTGGTTCTGACTAATTAAGAACGCAACAGCCTAAATTAAGAGATGTATTGTAAGATGGACTGGGTGGGGGCAGAAGGAAGGAAATTGTGCAACAGTGAATGAGTGAAAATCTAATTTTTCTGTAAAGTTTCATTAAAAATAATAATTTAAAGTGGGGGTGGGGGGAAAAGCCCTGTTTATAACAGAACAGACTGCTTTCCAGCCACGTGTCATTCTCACAATCATGGGTTGTTTGAGTTCACTATTCAAAGTGCTGTGTCAATCAAGGAGGCTCTTCCTCTTTTATGATGACCCTCTACTTCACTAAGCATGATAGCCTTCTCCTGGAACTGACCTTTCCTAAAAGCACAGTTAAAAGGTGTAAAACAAAATCTCATCACTCTCACTTCTAAAATGCAATCTAGCAGTACTTCCAAGACAGACTTCTTTGCTCTCTTAGAAGTTATGGTATAATCACAATATTTGCCAACACCAAAATCCAAAGGCATAAATTCTTTTCCAATCTTCAGCCATTCCCAAACTCAAATTCACTGCCATTGAGAGAATACTGACTCATCACCATGCTATACAGGCTTCCAAGGCTGTAAGTCTTAACAGCAGGACACGGCTCACATTCTCCCATAGAGCAGCTGAGGGATAGGAACTGCTGGAGACTCCACCAGGGTACATCCTCACTACTAACATGAAAGGTTTATGGTTTCATCTACTCAAAGTTACTTCAGAAGAAAACAGCCAGTAAACTGCTTCGGGAAACCAGCCACTAAAATCCTTGCAGAACAGTTCAACTCTGACACACAAAGAGATTGTGACACACCCGATACCACTGTGACACACACAGGGTCACTAAAACAAACACAGGGAGAGACTGTGACACATACAATATCACTAGCACACACACGGTGTCACGTTCACAAACACTGAGTCATTGTAACACACAGGTAGACTGTGACAGGGAAACTTACAACACATAACACACAGGGTGGCTGTGAAACAAACAGGGTGATTGTGACACATACACTGGGTGACTGTAATGATACACATACCTGTGGAGTATGAAGACAAACACACACACAGGGTGACTGTGATGGCACACATACAGGGTGACTGTGATGACACACAGGGTGACTGTGATGACACACAGGTTGACTGTAGCACACACACAGGGTGACTGTGATCACACACACACAGTGACTGTGACACACACACAGGGTGACAGTGATCACACACACAGGGTGACTGACAGCATACACAGGGTGACTGTGTGACACACACAGGGTGACTGTGATCACACACAGGGTGACTGTGATCACACACAGGGTGACAGTGACACACACACAGGGTGACTATGACACAAACACAGCATGACAGTGACACATGCTCAGGGTGATAGTGGCACACAAAGGGTTACTGATGACACACATACAGGGTGACTGCGACACACATAACAACAGTTATTCAATACTGTCTATAGAGGGGAATACTAAACATGGGGCACAGGACCAAGGTCGTAACTCTGAAAGGGCCTAAGGGAGTAAGAATAACATAGTCCCTCACTGTCCCAGAGCAGAAAGCCCATCAGGAGCCCATAGCCCAGACCGATGGTGCCTCTCTCTAGAGCCCTAGCAACAGAAGCTGGTTTATTCATTGCAGATTCTGTTATGGTACCAACAATGGGCTTTATTAGGGAAGGAAGCTGGAGAGTGGGGGAGACAAAGAATATCACAATATCATCCAAAATAAGTCTAGGTATTGCCCAATAGTTCCAAGGCACAACTCATTTGTTAGTTCAGGCTCTGGTTTCAACTCAACAAGCAAAATCCACTTGTGGCCAGTACAAATGCAAGAAGCCTCAGGTCACACCTGGCCAGAGTTTCTCCATGGCAATGCCACAGTCTCTGCACCACCAGGATCTTGCCCTCTCCAAGGCCTCACCCTCCCCGAGGTCTCGCTCTGACTAGGGAGTTACTAGGGGGTTTTACTTTCCCCGGGGTCTCTCTCTCCAAGGGGTCTCACTCTCATTAGGGATATCTCAATTTTCCTGGGGGGGGGTGTCTCACTCTCACTGGGGTCTCACCAACTCAAGTCTTACTGCTGGGTGAGGGATGCATTCTTGCTTATCCTAGTCCCACAGCTGATGTTGACTTGCAAGATCTTATATCTGCAGTTCAGTAGCTGGAGACCAGAGGTTAAATGGCTAAAAAGGGCCAAGTTTTAGTCTAATACCACAACTGGCAACTGTTTTGATAATCCACATTTTACGAAAAAGTTAAAAAGGTAAAAGAAGTATTGTATCAGGACCTATTTTCTGTGAAAATTTCTGTGCCTCAATTCACAGCAATCCCCTCATCCCACCTCGTACAAAAATGTCCAACCAATGCACTACCAGACAGGATGTCAGTGGCCTCAGAGTTGACACTAACCCGTCTCCTAAGGAGCTAGGGCTGCCTAAGGAGGAGTCTGAAGGAGGTGTGATGGCAGGAGAAGTGGGGCTGCCCAAGGAGGAGTAAGGAGGAGAGTTGGGGTTGCTCAAGGAGAAGGGGGAAGGAGAGGTAGGGATGGCAGAAAAGCTGGAGCTGCCCAAGAAGGAGGGGCTGGAAGGGGAGGCAGGAATGACAGGAGCTCAGAGAAGGTGCCCCAGGCCTCAGAGGCATCATCCTTGACCACAGGTTTAATTTCTCTTGTTCTCCCATGCCTTCCATACCATCGTGTCTATGTATGGTGGGGTGGGGACATTGAGAGGGAGGAGTGTGTGTGTGGGGGGGGGGTACATCCCTGAAGGGCCTTACAGAAGCTAGGGTCATGCATGGCACAGCCCTAATGTAAAACTACAAAATTGCTTACTTGATTTTTCTGAGTCTATTCGTGTGTGTGTGTGTGTGTGTGTGTGTGTGGTTGTGTACTGTAGAATCAGAACGGACCCATAGCTGACCTTCAGAGGCAGTTAATCGTATGGGAGGAAATTATCCATCTCTCTCCCATGGAGCGGCTGTTGGACCTTCAGGATCACAGCACAGCTTCTTGCTACTAGGCCACCAGAGATAGACAGATAGATAGATAATGTGTCTGAGTGTGTATACACATACATATATATGTATGCAGAAACTTTGATAAATGCTTCAAAACAAAACTACAAATACCATTAAAAATATCCTCATTCAAATATAAACACTATTGTTAACATTTTGAACCATATTTTTTTCTTTTATATTTTACTGTTTGTCTAAGTCTTCTATGATGCTGTTGATGATATGATATATGATATGTTATGATATGATATACCTTTGAGTCAGAACTTACCCATTGCTGACCCTACTGTTGTCAAAAGCAGTAAATTGCATGGGAGGAGACTGCCCATTTTTCTCCCACAGGGTAACTGGTGGATTCAAACCACAGCACAATTTCTTACCACTAAGCCACTAGAACTAGGGAGGGTGTATAGATACATACACATATACATGAATGTTTTACATATGTACAATTGCTCGGTTTTGAAACATGTTCATTCGAAGCCAATCACATCCCTACCCCAAACACTTCTTTTCACACGTCACCACTGTTGACCTTTATGAAGGTGGCACATGCATGCCAGTACTTTTTCTGTGCCTTAGCTAATGTGTGTATACACTAGAGTTTTGAGGGATTGCTGATTTTTATGAATGAAATTGTGCTATTCTGTCTCTAAGTTTTCTTTATGTATCAATAATCTGTTGCATTTGAGTCCCTTCTGACCCAAACAAACATATTGCTGTTGTTACTGTTGGCATATTCTTCCAGGTTAGTTCTGATCATGCTTGGCCCTCCAAATAGGTTTTCAGAGGCAGAGCTTTGTTGGCCTAGTGGAAAGGAAGCTATGCTACCAAGCCGAAGGTGGGTGATTGTCATCTGTGGCCCTCGGCCAGGTTCAAATTGTTTTCCCGTCAAACATTCTTCTAGGTGGTATAGCACTGGTCTGTGCATTGCTGTATAGAGGTAACTCGTGGTTGCTGTGATGTTGAAGACTGTGACAGTGATGTGCCAATCGTGCTAATGGGTACCCATGGTGGACAGTGTTGGCTGGAGCTTCCTGACTAAATCAAGCCTGGAAGCAGGAGCGGCATCCACTTCTAAAATGGCTTGCCTCCGGAAACTCTATGTACGAACAGTGCTCAGGCCATTCGTTCTTAGGGTCGCTATGAGTCGTATACTACTAGACAGCATCAAACAACAACAACAAAAAATTGCAAGAAAGGAGATTGCCCATGTTTCTCCCATAGAGCAACTGGTGGATTTGAACCTTATGCCTTTGGGTTTGCAGCACAACTGCTTACCACTAGCACTGCCTATGATGACGTGTAGGACTCGGGAGGGGGAACTGGAGAGCTGTAGCACACAATGTCCTAGACCAGTGTTCTTAGAGGTGAGATGGGCAAAATAGCAGGTACGGTGGAGCTGCTCACAGTAGCCCCATGATGACATCTTTGCAGAGGTTATCTTGCCAGATCGTTCTCCTGCAGAGCAGCTGGTGGGTTTGAGCCTCTGGCTTTTTGTTTGAAGCAACTGCCTTAACCGTGAGCTCTATGAGATCTCCTTCCTCATCCTAACAACATGTCTTGGAAGTCTTTCCATGCCAGTTCTTTTAGACCTGGAGCCCCATGAGTGGCACAGTTAATACATTTGACTGCTAACTGCAAGGTTAGAGGTTCAGTCTACATGAAGGTACTTTGGAAGTTGGCAATGTGCTTCTGGAATTCCAACCATTAACTATCCCATGAAGCAGGGTTCTACTCTGATGGGCTTGAGATCCTTATGAGTAAAACTCAACTCAGTGGAAGCTGGTTTGGGTCAATAGATCTACCTCATTCTTCTAAGAGTTTATATGTCACTTTCTTTGATATGGGTGTGACATATTCTCTTTAATCACTTAACTGTTAATGGCCAATGACTTTCCTCTAGGCTTTTTACTATTATTCCTACTTTTACATCCTTACATCTAAACAAGACATCCTTATTTAGAGTGCTGTATGTGCATGACTTCATCTCACTTGGATCCACAATCAGTATGCTTGGTACCAGCGATCAGGAGATGTATTGCACTGAGAAAGACTGCAGTCAGAGACTTCTCTAAATTATTGAGGAGCAATGATGTCAGTTTGAGGACTGAGGTACACCTGATTCAGGCCATGGACTTTTCAGTCATTTGTTGTGTATCTGTGAACTAAGGAAGACAGAAGAAGAGTTGACACCTTTGAATATAAGGGTGCCGCACCCAGAGTGCTCCTTGGAGGCAAAGATGATGAAGCTTCACCTCACACACTTTGGACATTTTGCTAGAAGAGGTTACTCCTTGGCAAGGGACATCATGCTTGGAAAGGTGGAGGGGCGGCGAAGGAGAGGAAGATCCTCAGCCAGGTGGCTTGACACTCACTGCAGCTATGGGTTTGAGTGTGTCTGACATTGTGAAGATGGCACCAGACAGGACAAGGTTCAGCTCTTTTGCTCGTAAGATCACTATGGGTTGTACTAGGCTTGATAGCACCTAACAGCACAACAATGCACGTGTATAAGAATTTCTGCAGAATACAGAATCGCTAAAACAAATTAAGAATTAAAATATTAAAAAGCAGAGGGGTGAGGATGGGCAGGGTGGGGTGATTAATCATAGGGTTATACAATTTGATGGGTGGAGGGAGAGATGGGAAAAGGAAATGGGAGATATCCAGTGTAAAAAGCAGTATGTTTGAACTTTGTAAGTAAGCCAGAATAAAATTAAAATTTTGTTTTAAAAAAATCTGGTCTTTATTGTGTGCCAGGCAATCTACAAGTCCTTCCCATGCCTTCTTCTTCTCAATAACTATAAAGTAGGTGTTTTCTTGTTGCCATTTTATAGGTGAAGAAGCTGAAGTACAGATAGGTCGATGAGTAACTGACAGAGCTGAGATTTGAACTCTGGCTCCAGAGAGTGAGGAGCTTGTGAGTCTCAGTGTTTCCACTGTTAGAGTGTGTTCAACATGGTCAAGTGGACTTCCAGAAATGTGCTTCAAGTTAGCACTGCCCAGAGATGAAGAGAGGGCCCTTACCTTGTAGGAGCAAAATGGTCAACTATGATAGCATTTACTGAGTCTTTTCTATTTTTATTTGCATCAAAAAGAAACATTATTATTTGCATTTAGTCTAGGGCTTGGGGAAAGAGCTCTGGTGGCAGAGTCCATGGGAATTTTGCCCTGCTGCCCAAAGGCATCTTTACTGCTCAAGGGCAGAGAAAAGGGCAGCCTCCTCCATTGTCACATACAGCATCAGAACTCTGGAGGCGCAGCTAGAGACAGTTCTGACTCTGGCAATGGGTGTGAGTTTGAGGATTCCTGGTGAGAGGTTATGCAGGCTGTGGAGGAGGATATGGGAGTGCCTGAGGGTCGGACTGTGGAGTAGGAGGATGTGGGAGTACCTGAGGGTCTCACTGTGGTTTAGGAATATGTGGGGGTGCCTGAGACTGCTGACCCTGGAGTAGGAGGATGTGGGGGTGCCTGAGGCACTGCTGACTATAGTTTAGGAAAATGTGGGGGGTGCCTGAAGTCATTGTGGTATGGCAGGGATGTTAGATGGTGATGCTGGCTGGCATTTTGGTGGAATAATTCTGACAACTCTTAGCAGCAGTTCAAGGACTTGACATAGTGTGAGCTGCGTTCTGTGGTGTGCATTTTCCTTTCATGTCCACTCTTGGGTCCTAGGTGTGAGAGGACTGCTCTGAGCTCTGTGGTACCCATTTCCCTTTTCTGTCATCCATTTCTGGTTCCCAGGTGTGTGGACCTGGGAGGACAGATGTAAACTAGAGTGAGTTGTGAGTTTGTTAACTCGAACATACACATTTTCATCTCTGCTGGGCTTTTAAAACTTAAACACACATCTCTGGGTTCCTCTTGATAAAGCCTAATTTCTGTAAAAGAAGGAACCTTATTTCTGTAGTGCTACCAAAGGAGGTGCTCAGCTCCGAGCTCATTATCAGGCTGGGGGCACATCTTAGTTTTTAATCTGCAGGAACCAGACATTGTTAGCCATAGAGAGGCAGCTGCATTTGTTTGGCAGCTTAAATAAATCCATGGACTATGACTTTGCCAACTGAGACTCTCTGCGCCTTTCCTTGTAGGGAGCACTGGTAGCATGATCTATAGGAAGCTGTGTTGCTAACCCTACCACCATTCCCCTCTGGTGCCATTCCTTTCTCTGTGGGAGATAGATGGGAAACCTGTAGTTTACAGCTTCAGAAACTTAGTGCAAGAGCAGCCATGAGCCAGTTCCATCCTAGGGGAGATGAATGTTTAGTTTTGTTTGTAACCCTTTCCACCAGGTGTGTGGAAATGATGCTTTCCTTTCTGGGATGTTCTATTATGTGACCTTGAACAGATGAACTTTTGAATTTGATGATTTGTTCTTTTCAGAAATGTGGTGCCTCTGGTGGTTAGTCACCCTGGCAACATTGTAAAATCAAAATGCTTCTGTGTGCTCATAGTCTGAATGAAACCTTAGTGATAACCATGGACACATAAGTGACTCCAGATGACCTTGTCCATCGGTCTCAATCTAGAAGTCCAGGTCGACACCCCAGTATGACTGCTCTAAGTCTGTGTGAGCTCATGTCCCTGTCACGGCAGCAGTGTTACAGAAAACTTGCATTTTCATTCATTCATTGTTGCACGTTCTCCATGCTCAGTCGTGTTCTCTGAGCACTGTCTTCTGTAAGGAGTTAAGTGACTGCATATGGTGACAGAAAATGTATGTTTCTTAGTAAATTCTCTTCCTCTTGGCAATGACAATTCTTCTCTTGAAGTTCTCACCAACAGTCTGGTGTCCTTCTGTACTGGTTGACCTGCGGGTGGATGCCCTGTTCTCTCCTAGATGTTGGCCCTTCAGTGGCTGGGTGCTGCCCTGAGCTCTCTTGTTCCTTTCTCTCCAATGCCTAGGAGCCCTGTTTGGGGATTCTGTCCACTCTCCCTATGCTCTCTATTATTTAAATGGTGCCAGACTGTGTGGCTGTGTGGATGAGGCTACACATCTCAAGGCAGGTATGTGCCTGTGCCGCAGGTGGTGCTGACATATCTTTGGGAGTGGTGAATGCAGCCAAGAAGCCCTGTCCACCCTATCGCAGCGATGTGCTTTAGGAGTTGTGAATGAAGTTAAAAAGCCCCGTCCACCCCATGCCAGCAGTGTGCTTTCATCCAGAGGTCTTCTGGAGATGCACACTGGTGTTGAGCACAGTTGGGTTTCAGTGTCTGCCTTTTGTACGTTGTGGACAGTGGGGGTGCTGTGACCCCTGGGCTGTCATGGGCTTTGGCAACTGAAGGGTGGGTACCGGACAAGGTATCTGTGTTCCTTGTGGTCCTGCAGCGATCCATTCCCCACCTGATGTTTATGAGAGGATTGTGCGTTGTTTGACCATTTGAAAGTTTATAATAATTTTGAAAGTTTCTTAGATCCATGAACATGAGACTGGATGAACAAATGTGATCTGTTGGTATGACAAGCACTCTTTTTTGAGTAGTAAAAGACAGTAGGTGGCTAGCCTGCTCAACAGCATTGGTGGAGCTCACGGAGGTTACATCGAGTGAGAGAAGCCCTCCTTCCCTGCCCAGGAACATGTGTGATGGGTTTCCCTGGAGATGGAGATGTAGAACAGGAACAACCATAGTGTGGTGGATGAAATGAACTTCTGAGGGTGGACTGGCTGGGAGAGACCATGGCAGACTCTCTTGAGGATGAACATAGGTGTTATTTACATGCAAGTGCTTATAGAGAACCATCACCTGGCCAACTGACTGGAAGCAATCCAAATTTACTACCATTCCAAAAAAAGTTGATCTGATAAGAGTGTGGAAATTATCAAACTGCATTATTCAAGGAAGATCCTACTGAAGATTATAAAAAAACCAACTGGAACAGTACCTCGACAAAGAACTGCCAGATATACAAGCAGGGTTTAGAAGGGGCTGCGGCACTAGGGACATCATAGCCAATGTCAGATGAATCTTAGCTGAAAGCAGAGTGCCAGAGAAATGTCTATCTGTGTTTCACTGACTATGCAAAGGCACTTGATGGTGTGTATCACAACAAATTGTGGCTAACATTGAGAAGAATGGGAATCCCAGAACACTTAGTCATGCTTATATGAAGCCTATACTTCAACCAAGAAGCAGTCATCACAACAGAGCAAGAAAACACTGCATGGTTCAAAATAGAAAAGGTGTACATCAGGAATGCATCCTATCTCCATACCTTTTCAATCTATATGTGGAACAAATTATTTGGGAGGCTGGACTTTATAAGGTAGAATGTGGCATTAGAATTGGGGGAAGACTCATCAATAACCTGCACTATGCAGAGAACACAATCTTGCTTGCTGAAACCAAGGAGGACCTGAAGCAAGGAATGTTGAAGTTCAACATCAAGAATATGAAGATTCAAAGAATTTGTCTTTTACTTTTCAAAGAGAAGAATGAACTGGAGGAGAGGGGTAGGCAGGGAGAAAAATGCAACAATGAATGAATGGAAATCCAAAATTTCTGTAAACGTTCATTAAAATTAATAAAATAAAATTTAAAAAAATACAAAGGTCAATTGGCAGCATCATGATAGACAGAGAAGAGATTGAGACTATTAACAGCTACCACCTGCTTTGCCCCACAATCAACCCTCTTGGTACTAGCAACCAGAAAATCAAAAGATGAATGGCATTGGGAAAGTCTGCTGTCAGGGACCTCTCCAGAGTACTGAAGAGCAATGATGTCAGTCTAGAAATTAAGGTGTGTCTGAGCCACTCCGTGGTCTTTGCAATTATCTGCTATGCAATAGAGAGCTAGAGATAGAAGAAAAATTGATGCCTTTGAGTTGTGGTGCTGGAGAAGAGTATTGAATCTACCATGAACTGCCAAAAGAACAAATATTTGTGCTCTAGAGAGGGTGAAACCAGATTACTTCTTGGAGGCAAGGATTTTGAAGCTCCATCTCACATACTTTGGGCATGTGGCCTGGAGAGACCAGTCCTTGGAGAGGGACATCATGCTTTAAAGTGTGGAGGGACAGCACAGGAAAGGAAGACCACAGATGAAATGGATTGACACAGTAATTGGGGTAATGGGGTGTATCAGAGACAGTGAGACAGGCTCAGGATAGAGCAGAGTCACAAATGACTCAACAACACATAACAACAACAACAACAACAGCAACAACGTTCAGAGCAAAATAAATATCTTTAACAATCATTGATCTACAGCTAGTGACCTATATAGTATGCAAAGGGAGATAGGCACGGATGTTTGCAATCCTTCAAATGCACCAGATCTGTGAGATCCAGGGCTGTGGATGTAGACAGGTGGAAGTGTGACGAAGGAGATTTAGTAAATCCCTGAGCGGAAGGATTCAGGTAAAGGGCACACTGATGTTTTCTTGCAGCTTAAACTTTGCTGCTGTTTGAAATTGCCCATAAGGAAATCTTAGATTAATAAAGATTCTTACAGCTGTGGCAGAAAAGTAGCACACTTTAAAGAAATGACCTGTCCTCCCTGGAGACACACATTTGTGTTTAAAGAAAAGGATTAGAAAGCCTTCTAGAAACTTGAGACTAGGCAGTAGCAGTTGGGGAGTAGAATTCTTGCTCTCTGTGTGGGAGACCCAGGTTCAACTTCAGGCCTGTCAGTAGAGTCTGTGCATTGCTGGGATGTAAGATAGGTTTTATAGTGCTTTTAGACAAGAACAGACTAAAAGGAAAGGCCTGGTGACCATTTTCTGTTAATCAGATAGTGAAAACTTAAAGTACTTGACAGTGCTCATCGTGGGGACAGAACCAGGAGGCTGTTCATCATGCTATGCACGAGGTCACAGTACCCTGACAGCCAACAAGGGACTCAAGAGGTCAAAAGATGTCATCCGAGAAATCCTTATGCAATCTTTGTAGCATATGCTTGTGTTCAATGTGTTGTGGGTTCACACTTATGCCTGAAATGACTTTTGTGGCTTCCTAGACCTCTAACTTGTAAGTTTTCCACTAGCAAAACATTTCAGCACTGGTGAGAAGCACCCAGGAAGTGTGGATGAGTGGAGACACCAGTTTATGGACTGTAGTGAACCTGCAGTGGCTCCCCCTGAATTTTTGAGGGTGAGGGTTTGCTGCTTATCTGCTGATGACCTCTGTCCTGTCCTGCAGTCTTTCTTAAGCCCCGGATTTGAATGAGTGATTTGCTGTACAATTTCAGTCTGAGTTGCCAAGTGGAAAGATGGGGACAGCAGGCATGCTGTATGGTGACATGTACGCTGTGTGGTGCAGGTAGACAGGGTCATCTGTTATTATTGATGACTGTCCCAGGCTAGACATGGTGGATGGATCTGGGCAGCCACCCCTGGGTCTGGGACATGTGCCTGTGGAGAGGAAGTGCCTGGCCTGCTGGCAAATTTAGGGCATGTGCAGACATGGGGGCAGGGAGAGAAGAGAAGAATGAAGGCATTATTCGAAGAAGCTGCTTTTATTTATAGATTCTCCTAATTCTATTAAAATGAATGCTGGAGGGACATAAAACTTGGAGCACATAGTACGTGAAAGGAAGAATATTAAACTAAACTAGGGAACAATGGTGAAATGTAAAGAAACATTTAGTACCAACAGGAAGCAATGACTTCTTAACTAAGAGCATCTTGGAATGCATCATATGGGGAAGATAAAGGAAAATAAAACCTTGTTTAGGAGAAAATGTGGACAGATACATAAAATATTGAATAATGATAGTGCTAAGCTGACTCAAGGGAAAAACAGAGATGACACTAACTACAAAGACAAATAAATAAAATTACATTATAAGAGGAAATTAAGCTAATTAAATGCTTAATGGCTTTTAAAGGAGCTGACAGCATAAAATGTATTAACTATGATGAAATATGTAAATGGTCGTACTTGCCTTCCTTGTTCCTGCCATCAGCACTGTGCCTTACCTCCTGCACAACAAACAAGGGACTTTTGATTCCTGGGATAGCACATTTATGGGACAAAATACAAAATAAATAGCCACTTATTTTGGAAAAGTGGAGGTCAAATGAATACTTGTTCAGTGTGTGAACTGATGATGGAGGAGGATGCCACCTCCTCCAAGTGAATAGTTTAAAAGCACAGGAGGAGAAAAGCGACAGAAGAGCCTTCAGAGGAGGAAATGTAACAGATTAAGGCAGAGGATGGTGATGGCTGTTCTACCAGCCACTTCACTTCTCTTCTGTTCTCAGCTTTTTTTCTAGAGAGTGAGTGAGACAAGCTGCATTTCCAACAAGCAAAACAAGCTAGGAACACCACCAGACCTACAGAAAGCTCACAGCGCCTGGTGTTGCTGATAATAATATCCGAGTGATGACTGTTTACACCCACAGTGTTGAAAGCATCTTTTCCACACCAGGCACTGGAATCAAGCTAGTAAAGCTCTGCTTATTTCTAAGGTGGGTATTCAAACTAGTAAAGTAGAAGGCATTGTTGTTCCACTGCTTTGCAGGAGGCCTGAGTCTGGTCCCAGCCTCTGTCAGTGAAGGCTGCTGTGTTGTTATGATGCTGGCCAGCTTTCAGCAGTGTTTCCACACTCAGACAGACTGGCAAGAGAGGACTGCCAGCTCTCCTGCCATCCCTGCCTCTCCTCCCCACTCCTCCTTAAACAGCCTCCGTGCCCCTCACTGTCTACTCCTCTGCTCTTCACTCCTAATGCTTGTCTAGGACTTGGAATGCAGCAAGGCCTCAATTTCCCCTGAGTGGGACCCTGGCACCCACCTCTAAGTGACTGAAGCTGCACAGATTCCAGTCACTTGTCCACTCTTGGAGGATGTGGGTCCAACACAGGGAAACTCAGTGGTTTTCAACCACAGAGCAGCATCGTAAGTATTCACAATTAGAGTCACAGCACGCATGTAGAGAGTCAGCATGGGCCTCTCATCCACTAGCTTCTAAGTGCAGGGATGCTGCCACCCAGAAGGCAACCAGGACCGAGGTGCAGGTGTTAGGTGCTGCAGGGGGTGTGGAGGCAGAAAACACATCACAGACTGCTCACCAAAAACAATGTCCTCCACAGGAACATGTGGATCAGCACCAAGTTCCAGGAGCCACAGCAAGTATGTAAAGAAGAAAAGGCATACCCTGAGCTCCAGGCAGGAGCGCTGAGCCTGGGTGAGAGTGAGCAGTTCAGGGTTGAGGGGCATATATGATGCTCACAGACATTCATGCTCTGCAGTGTAGGGGCAGCACGGTGCAGCACGGGAGAGGCTGTGATGGGCACTGGCCACAGAGGCCAGCCTGGCAGAAAGCAGTGCAGGATGGCCCTAGGGCAGGAGGGAAGTGGAGGTAAGGAGGTGAGGAGGGAAACTCCTGGGTACCATCCCAGGTCCTGGCTCGGAGAAGGGGCTGACATTCCCTCAATGGGGAAATACACAGCACAGGTTTGGGGTGTGGGTGTCTGTGGGGGCCTGGGCCTCAACAGGAGGTCCCTTAGCTGACCCACCTCTTGTCCATGACAGCTTGGATGTGAAGCCCATAAAGGGTGCCATAGACCGCGAGTAGAAGTCGGGCTTGTGTGGGCAGGTCTGAGAGCGTGGCTAAGTGAGGCCAGGGGATCTTCTTAGAGACGGGTCAGCACAGGGTCTTGAAACAAAAGAGGGAAAGTCTGGAAATCAAAGTCCCTTTCAGTGCATGGTCATTGACTTGAGACGTGGCTTACTCTCCACCTCAGCCAGCCTGTGGTGAGTAGCATCTGCTGTCACCTCTCCACAGAAGAGCACTTTTGCCTGGCAAGGCTCTTGATAGGGAATGACAGCAGCAGCATCTTGATAGGCACTAAGAAGGCTGAGAAAACAGAAACTGATGCTCCATTTCTGGCCAAGATCAGCACGCGGTCTAGAGGGCTGGAATCATCAGGCCCCTGGTGCAGGCGGGCATGAAAGAGACAATGAATCTGCTTTTTTCTCTTTCTCTTTCTTTCTATCTCTCGTCACCATCTGACACTGAGAGCACAGATGAGCTGGTTTCCATGGGAACCCACAGCTGCCAACCTTATTCCACTGAGAGTGTGAATCCAGCAGCTGCTCGACAGAGGCCCTCATGCCAGTGTGGGGTCTTCAGAGGCCCAAGAACCCCAAGATAATGTGTAGTTTGACAAGATGACAGGTCCCAGGGCACCACTGAGCCTCACTGAGGGCACACCAGACTGCTGAGCTGACCTGGACACAAAGTGAAGTGTGTGTGCCCAGGGAGGTACACTCTGCCCCACACAGAGACTGCAGTGTCACAAGGAAAGGTATCACCACACATACATGGAGAACATCATGTACAATACATCCCTGTGCACACACAGACGGGCATCACAAACTCACACACGCACATACACACATACCCCCATCATGTACAGCATATGTCCCTGTGCACACACAGAGGGCAGCAAGCACACACACACACATGCTGTCTTGCACAGCATGCCCCCGCGCACACACAGAAGAAATGAGCGAGTCACACAGAAGGGCAGCACACACACACGTCACATACAGCACATACCATGCACACACAGAAATGAGCTTGCCACACAGAATGGAGAAGGTGTAAGCCACTTAGTAACTCCAAGACACGATGGATTAAGATGTTGAAAGGACTGACATCCTAAATGCACCACATATTTTGATCTGTTGAATGCTTCTGCCAAAAGATGTTTAGACCTGGGGGGAGCCTGTTCACAATTCTCAGGTTCCCTTTGCCATTTATAAAGGGGGAGGGCAGTGACACCTACTTCAAATTATAGTATGACCACTTATGGGGGGGGGAGTAAAAGTAGTGGTGCTGGAATTGGAGACACTGTCCCTGGCCACACAGTCCTCGGTCAGGTGAGGGGACCAGATTGGGGTGGGGGCAATTAGAGGGGAGTGTACCAGCCAGCCCACGGGGTGTTGCCCTGCTCGGGATGGGCTGTCTTTGGCCCTCGGCTTGGGGAGAGCCGTCATGGCCCTCTGCCCAGGGCGGGCTGTCTTCGGCCCTCGGCTCGGGGAGAGCCGTCATGGCCCTCTGCCCGGGGCGGGCTGTCTTCAGCCCTCGGCTCGGGGAGAGCTGTCATGGCCCTCTGCCTGGGGCAGGCTGTCTTCGGCCCTCTGCCCGGGGCGGGCTGTCTTCGGCCCTTGGCTCGGGGAGAGCCGTCATGGCCCTCTGCCCAGGGCGGGCTGTCTTCGGCCCTCGGCTCGGGGAGAGCCGTCATGGCCCTCTGCCTGGGGCGGGCTGTCTTCGGCCCTCGGCTCGGGGAGAGCCGTCATGGCCCTCAGGGTGAGCTCCTCAGTCCCCAGATTGTGCCATCTGACCCCTGGGTAGGAAAAAAATGCCTAGGGTATCCAGAAAATTGTATCTAGGCTACTTTTTGCCACCCTCTCCCCCAGTAAACCTGAAAGCAGCACCTCCAAAACTCCTCTATTTGTAACTCACAAGTTTGTTCTCTCTAGGTTTGCTCCCTTTCCTATAGGTAACCTTACCCCTGAGTTTTACTTCAGACCTGACCCTGAACCCAGCGCCAGTGACAAAAAGGAAATACAACTGCCAGCTAAAGAAGCAAAGGAAGATGGAGCCTCTGGGTTCAACCAGCCATCCCCACTGAAAACACTTTGCAGTCCAGAGGGGAGCAAATGACGGGAAAATATCTTCTAACAGAACAAGAAGGCAAGCAGCCTTAACCCAAGTTCACCAGTAAGGTGATAAAGTGTCCTCCCTTTCTCCCTTCACATCAACACCCCTGTTCAGCATGAAGAAGCCAGAGAGTTGGCATCCAGTTCCCAAATCAATAAGACAGTTGATTTAATTACCATTGGAAAATGCTTGTCATTTTTCTGTAGCATCTGGTCCCCACTGGATCCTTTTCATTTCCTTCACCTGCTCCCCCCACCGACCAAACTGTGCAGCTCTGCAACTGCATCCTGGCCCATCCTCACCCTTCTGCTCCCAACCCTCACCTCCTTGTACCCCCAATATGTTTTTCCCAATTAAGAAAAAGTGGTGGATGGAGATGGTTTCACCCACTGATAGTGGAACACAGGGGCCCGATAGTGCTTAATTCCAAATCCATATGCCCTCCTCTATATTGCAGCCTGGGAGGCAGGAGCCACAATCTGGTGACCTCTGAGTGCCCCATACCAGTGAGAGCAGGTCATGCCTGATGAGTGCATGAAAAAGCCCTACAGGAGCCCCTCTGTGAGCTGTGAGTCCTGGGGAGGTGACAGAGTGGGACATGGAGATCAACATGCAGGGCAATTTGAGGATCAAACCTGGGTCCAGGGGCAGAAAGAGTCAAGTCTTCTGGCCATGGGAGGATGAAAGGCTGAGATGCTGGGAGGACTAAACAGGAGATGGAGAATGTATGACAAGCAGAAAGGACACACAGAGAAAGGACCAGGGCAGGAGGCTGGAGTGGGTGGACTTGGGTGGGGGTAAGAGGACGACTGGAGAGTGGAGAGGAGTGGGTCATCAGGGGCCATGCAGGCTTTTTCCGGGAAAGCAGCAGGAAATAGGAAGTGGTCTTGAGCAAGAGCGGCAGGCCTGGAAGAGGCCTGCATACAGGCAAGTGGTGCCCCAGACCTATGCAGAGAAGCATGGGCTTTCTGACCTTCCAGGAGGAAGAGTTGATGGAAGAGTGGGTGAGGTTGGAATTGGTGGAGGGAGAGGACACCTAGGTCAACAGCTGAGACCTCAGAAATAAACCAAGGAGGGTCTGCAGTGAGGATGGTACTGGTGAGAACAGAAGAGACTGGGAACCTAGTGTCCCATCCTAGTAGGACCAGAGGGGCCAGGTGCTTGCCCACCAATGTGGAGAGATGTGAGCTTCCAAACACACATTCAGAAGGCAACAGGGACTCCCCCAGAAAGATATGTGCTGACTCACTGCACTGGGAGGTGTGTGCGAGTGCATTGTGTGTCTGCATATGTATGGTATATGTATATGTGATAGGGTATGTGTGATGCCTCCACAGGAGAGATGTGTTTGTGGTACAGCAGTATGGGGAGGGGGTATGGGGGGATTTATGTGTGGTGTCTATGGTTTGTACATCAGTGTATATGAAGCATGTATTTATGACTGTGTGCCTGTATGTCACATGTGTCTGTGCGTGAGGCACACCTGTGTATCTGTGTGATATGTGTCTATATGTGACATGTGTCTGTGTGTGACATGTGTCTGTGTATGACATTTGTTTCTGTGTATGACATGTGACATGTATCTCTCTGTGAAGTGTATCTGTGTGACAGTGGTCTCTGTGTGTGACATGTGTCTGATATACAACATGTCCATGTGTGACATGTGTCCATATGTGACATGAGCCTGTGTGTGACATGTGTCTCTGTGTATGATGAGTGCCTGGTATGTGACATGGGTCTGTGTGTGACATGTGTGATGTGTGTGACATGTGACATGTGTCTGTGTGTGAAGTGTGTCTGTATGACACGTGTTTGTGTGATGTGCCTGTATATCCATGTATAGCATGTGTCTCTGTGTGAAGTGTGTCAGTGTGTGACATTTGTCTGTGTGTGTGATATGTGATGAGAGTCTCTGTGTGTGACATGTCTAGTATTTGACATGTCTGTGTGTGTGTCCGTATGTGATGTGAATCTGTGTGTGTCTCTGTGTGAAGTGTGCCAGTAACATGTGTCTCTCTGTGTGACATGTATTGATGTGTGTGATGTATGTCTGGTATGTGACATGTGTCCATGTGTGACATGTGTGATGTTTGTCTCTTTGTGTGAGATGTGACATGTATCCCTGTGTGAAATGTGTCTGTGTGTGGTGTGTCTATGTGTGATGTTTGTCTGTGTGTTATGTGTGCCTGTGTGTGACATGTGTCCATGTCTGTGATGTGTGCCTTTGTGTGTGACATGTGTCTGTGTATGTGATGTGTGTCTCTGTGTTTGACATGTATCTGTGTGTGATGTGTGCCTGTGTGTGACATGTCTGTGTGACGTGTGTGTGGCGTGTGCTTCTGAGTATTACATGTCTATGTGGCATTTGTCTGTGTGTGTGATATGTGCCTCTGTGTGTGACATGGATCTGTGTATGAGATGTGTGTTCCTGTGTGTGATGTGTGTCTTTGCGTGTGATGAGTGCCTCTGTCTGTGACATGTGTCTATGTATGTGATATGTGTCTCTGTGATGTATGCCTCTGTGTGATGTGTGCCTCTATGTGATGTGTGTCTGTGTGCCTCTGTGT
This sequence comes from Elephantulus edwardii, assembly GCF_000299155.1. NCBI lineage: Eukaryota > Metazoa > Chordata > Mammalia > Macroscelidea > Macroscelididae > Elephantulus > Elephantulus edwardii. The sequence goes on along the minus strand of NW_006400069.1, from coordinate 1,678,273 downwards.
GTGACATGTGGCTGTGTGTGATATGTGTTTCTGTGTGTGACATGTGTCTGTGTGATGTGTGCCTCTATGTGTGACATGTCTGTGTGTGATGTGTGCATCTGTGTGTGATGTGTGCTTCTGTGTATGATGTGTCTGTGTGTGATATATGTCCAAGTCCATAATATGTGCCTGTGTGTGATGTGTGCCCATGTGTGTGATGTGTGCCTGTGTGTGACATGTGTCCATGTCCATGATGTGTGCCTCTATGTGTGACATGTGTCTATGTGTGTGATGTGTGCCTCTGTGTGTGACATGTGTCTGTGTGATATGTGCCTCTGTGTGTGACATGTCTCTCTGCGAGTGATGTGTGTTTGTGGAGACTAAATACACTGGACCACGCTTGAGAAATCTGTCAGGCGGTTTGGTCAACTGCCTTCTAGTGCTTTCTAGGATTCTTTTACTGGCCACCCCTCTTCACTCAGCCAATGCTGAGAGGTCAGTCTACTCAAATAAGGACCCTGCCCTCTTAAGCCTGTGATCATCTGAAAGCACATCAGATGGGGAGTTTGACATAATGAGCTCCTAGCAGGCTGGCCAGGTCCTAGGCTCCAAGTTTAAGTGGAACAGCCTGCAACCCACAGCAGGGACCAGCTCTCCATGGCCCCCCCGAGCCAGTGACACTCCTGGCCCATGCCTAGCCACCCTGGTTAAGGCTTTGGCTTGGTTTCTTTTATAAGCACAAATGCTTCACAATATTCCTCTGCTACAAATAATCAGCCCAGGCTCACCTAAAATTAAAGGCCAGGTAAGGCCAGTCCAATAGCTACTTACATAAAACTATTTAAGGCAAGTTCTTGCAGAGCTCTAGCAGGTAGTCTGTCTTCTTAAACCAACAAATTGGCTCAAAACCTCGGTCAAGGCAAAAATGCGGAGAAGTGCAGTGTGAGTGCCACCCCGTTTACACGCATCACTTCCAGGAACAGTGAGCACTGAGCAGTTAGGATTCAGGCTTGAGTGGCACTGCACTGTCATTGTCCTCACATCAGATATCATCCTTTCTTGAGTTGCCAATGAAGAGGTAACAACAGACCAGAGTGAGGAGAGCTCACAACCACAAGAGGAGACTGGATGATGGGATAAGCCAGTGGAGTGGGAGAGAGATGACTGGGAGCTAGAATACGGGTTCTGGATTCTGCTCTACCTCCAGCCAGCATGATCTCTGGCCAGGCATCTGTCTTCTGGATTGTCATGGGCTGAGATGATTTGAATATCATATACACAGACACACATCACACACAGAGACACACATCATACACGGGCATACGTCACACACAGACACACGTCACACACAGATACACGTTACACATGGAAATGCATCACACAGAGACACATGTCACACACAGACATACATCACATCACACATGGACATATGTCACACACAGACATATGTTATACACTGACACATGTCACACATGGACAGATGTCACACATGGATACACATGACACACAGACACATGTCATACCCAAAACCATGTCACACATGGACATACGTTATACACAGACACAAGTCACACATGGACAGATGTCACACACAGACACATGTCACACACGAACACACATCACACATGAACATACATCACACAGACACACATCACCCACAGGGACACATCATACACAGATATATGTCACACACAGGCACATGTCACACACAGGCACATGTCACAGAGAGACACATATCACACATGGATACACGCCACACATGGACACATGTCACACACAGACACACCCCACACATGGACACACCTCACATATGGATACACCTCACATACGGATACACATCACATAGAGACACACATCACACCCAAACACATGTTACACACAGGCACACATTAAACATGAACACACATCACATACAGACACATCACACACATCATACACACAGTTGTCACACACAGAGACTCGCCACACAGACACATGTCACACACACAGAGCTCATGACTCTTACAAACACACAGATACATGGTGCACACACAAATTACTGCCTCTGAAACCACTAGAGGGTCATCTATGGGTCAGTTTGTGATTTCACTACACTAAACAACAATAATCAATATAATTATTGATGAGCCTTCTTAGGCTCTAAATTTCATGGGAAGAGACTGTTCCTCTTTCTTCTGTGGAACAGCTAGTGGTTCCAACTGCCAGCGAGGCATGGCCAGCATGTGCTGCAGTGCAAATCCCCCAGGCTCTGCCACCAGAGCCTTGCTTCTGGGTTCCTGCATGCCTTCAAGTCAGAACTGACCCATAGCTGACCCACCAGTGGGTTTTCAAAGGCAGTAAATCATATAGAAGGGAGGAGATTGCCCATCCTTCTCCTGTGGGGCAGCTGGTGGACTTGAAGGGTGTGCCTTTGCGATTGCAGCACAGCTTCTTACCACTAGGCCACCAGAGATCCTAAGTCTTTGGGTAGCACAAACAAGTACTTGGTTACTAACAAAAAGGTTGGAAATTTTACTTTACACACAGGTAGTTCAGAAAACAAGGTCTAGTAGGCGACTTCTAAGAAACCAGCCCATTGGAAATCCTGGGCACAATATTATACATTTAAGCTAAATGAGGCCGAATCAACTGGAGGGCCCCTGGCTTAATGCTTGCCATACTGCTCTCCAGAACACAGCACCAGCATCCTCTTCTAGCCACATTAGGCTCAAGTACCCTTGGCCAAGCCTTCTTCCTAGGTGTCAGTTTGATAGCTGTAAAGCAGCATTTCATTACTGCCTTATTTTCATTATTGCAGCAACTCAGTGAGATAAGCACAACTCACTATCCACTAGGCCACCAGAACTCCCTTTAAATTAACTTTAAAACCATATAAAATTAAGTTAATAAAAATAAAGGAAAGTAAAACAATCATGCAAGAATTTAACATTTTACACAGTATGTGTCCAGGACAAAGCCACCTGTAACTGCCCATCAAGTGCCTGGAGATAGAGTGACTGGAGGCTCCTAGACAGGGATGCAGCTGGAGCAGAAGTGAGAGGGTGGGCACATGCTTCCCAGGATGCCAACAGCCTCCCTTCCCAGCTTCCCTTGGTACCCTCATTTGTACATCAAAGCTCATATCTCTACTTAGTTTATGAGTCACAAATTTTCCCAGCTGGGGGAAAAAAAAGGCAAATGAGGTTTTTAAAGAATTCTTATTAAGCAGACCGAGGCTGAACTGCTTCAGGCCTTTTCCACATGCACTTTGAGGAGGGAGTAGAAAGCTGGCTGGGGAATGAATAAAGAGTAACCAGCTCCCTTGTAATCACACACAGGAGCACCTTGCTGCCATATTCCCTCAGCAGTGATGTCCCCACAGTGTCCACTCCCTGCCTCCATACTGGCTGAACCCTGCAGAGCTGGGGGGTCCTGAGAGAGTCCCTCATATACTCTGGGGCAGACAGCACAATTCAGAGAGAGCCCTGCCCTCCACATGAGACACCACATCTTGCACCTAAGCCACTTGGTAAGTCTGACTTAAGTTGCTTCAAAGGCCAGACTTGGCAGTGGTCAGGCATGTTTTAATCCCACGGATAGAACTGCAAGAGAAGCTGAGAGGCTTCCTTGCCTCTGTTATGCCCTGACATCCACAGCTCAACTTCAGCTGCCTCCCAGGGCAACCGGAACCCCAATGCTTTGTAAATTGTTGGCAACTAAAAGTGTGGTGCCACCTGAACAGGGCAGCCAAATTTGGCTCCAGAAGCCAGCGCTCTAAGCAAACAGCAGGGTTCATGACAGGGGCCATCTCCAAGAGGCCATCTCCAGCCTGGACAGCCCGCCAGGGCTTCGGTGAAAAACAAGTCTGTGCATCCCAGACAGACTCTTAAATCACATGGTACCTGAAGACATTTGAGGGGCCAGATGTCCAAAATAAGTTCAAGAAGGGGGAAAAGATACAAAAGGGCGTGTCTACACGCTCTCACACTGATGACCACTGAGGTGTAGCTGGAACGGTGCGCATCTCCCCAGTATCAGGACCAACGTGGACCTGATGCTGCAGAAGGCCCCCTCTACTGGGGCCACAGACTATGCCCACTTCCGCCGGGGTAACGGGGTAACGAGAGCACTGAATTTAAATAACCAGGCTTTGTGTTGGGAAGCAGTTTTCCTCCGCACTTCTCCGGAGCCACGTGCTGAAGCCCTTTGCACTGCGCGTCAACTGGCCTCAAACACTGCCGGCTTTCTACTTTGGGGATTCAAGGGGAGTTTTCCTAGCTCAGGGTCGCGGACAGTAACCAACCTCACCAGACGTTCCCAACAGCAGCACAGATCCCTTCCCTGCAAAAGGAGCAGGGCTGGTCAAAAGACTAGTATGAAACTCTTACCCCTTTGGCAGGGGTGTCACCCGCAGGAAGGGAGCCGCGGGGTGAGAGGACCGCAGCATCCACCGCCTGTCAGTCACCAGGCAGCTGCCCAGCTCCCGTTTGGACACAATGGCTGGGGCGAGGCGGGGGTCAACGATAGGCACAGTGATCAGCTTGCGGGGCAGAAAGTGATCCTCATAAAGGCTCCGTCTCTCTTTGGGCCTGGCCACTGGCCCTGACGAGTTCCTCTTGGAGGTCACATCTCCATGCTCCAAAGTCTGGTGGCACCGCCCAGGGTTCGTCCCGGCACGCCAGGTCTGCGTGGACGCCCACGCTGGCCACCCTCACCTCCCTGCTGACTGTCCTGCGCGCGGAGATCAGGGACCCTCGGGCGCGAACCCTGACCCTCCCAGAGCGCGGCCAGACCGAGGGCCCAGGGCGATCGCGGCGCCCCCTCGCGCCGCCGCCGCTCTCGCCGGGCCGCAAAGTTTTGAGCGCTCGGGGCCAGCGCACTCACCTGGCCCAAGTTGAGGTAACCGTGTGCCGTGGCTACGCGGTCCGCCACCGCCGAGCCGCCCAGCACTTGTACTGCCCAGTGGTTGGTGTAGACGCGGCGCGGCAGCGGCGCCCAGCAGGCAGCCGGTAGCGCGAGCAGCAGCATCCAGAGCCAGGCGCGCGCTGGCGACCCAGGCCGAGCCCCGCTGGGGCCGCGCGCCGCCCCTGCGCCCTCCGTGCCCCGAGGCCTCGGCCACGACCCACGCGCAAGTGGCGCGCACGAAGGCATGGCAAAGGCAGCTCGAGCGGCACCAAGTGGCGAGTACGTCTGGGGAGATGGGGGTGAGGTGCGGCCTTTTAAAGCCGCTGGGCCGGGAAGCGCCGCCGCCGCGGGAGGAGCAGCCAGGGAGGAGGCAAGCAGTGGCGCGTTCCCGCCCGCTCGGCCCAGAGGCCGCCTCCCTGCCCGCGCTCAGACTACCCGAGCGCAACCCCCCCACGCACCCCCGCGCCCCATGGACGTCCCCCCAGTGGACGACTGCGCAGGAGGCCCGGGAACTTGTCCGCCGACTTCGGAGCACAGAATGCACTGGAAACCTCCTGTGTTCTCTCAGGAGTGGGGAGGGGTGCATCTCAGGTGAGTCCCATTACCAAACTAGGCCGCTATTAGCAGCATTCATTCTCCTACGCGTTGCATACCCTAGTTGGCTACTGGCCTGGAGTTCCAGTTGGAGAGCTCAGGTGTGCTTCCCCACCATTGCGTGCAACAGAGAGCTGGCAAGGTCCTGGAGTCTAAGCGCACGTAGAGCACTTGTCCACGGCCTCTCCAGAACCTCTTCTGGCTGAAGGGGCAGACTGAAAACAGGTCAAAGGAAGTTGGCACATTGACTGGGCTACATGAGTAGACCTACGGGACAGGTCATCTTCAGGGAAGCCTATGCATTTGAATTTCTTCATGTCTGTTAAGACTTGGTCAGATGTGCCCCTGTTATGGACAGCCACTCAAACCTATAAAATAAAATCACTATAGTTTGTTCCCCGTAGGCTGTTTTGGAATTTCATTGAGCTCTCAATAAAAGTTTGGCTTTATTAGGCCTTCCCTGTGTTCAGCCTTCATGAGGCTGAGGAGGCTTACAAGTATCCGGTGGGCTGGGCAGGTCCTGAGACAGAGTTAAATTGTTCTTTCCTCAGCTGCTGGGAGCAGCAGGGAACTGCACAGGCGAGTCTCCAGAGCACCCTAGAATACTGTTGCATTTACCCTGAGCGAGTCCAGGACCTGCTGGTCTCCCTGACCCGTGGAGAAAGCAAGCTTTCAGCTGAAATGTCCTCTGAAGCGGGCTGGGGGAGACTTCAGCTTAAGTGACTGATACCTGCCTCCAGGACTTGTACTCGCATTCTTGAGTCTGTGTCTTGGCACATGCAGGTAGGGTGAGGGGCAGAAGATCCAATGAGATGGCTTCCTTTCCAGCCTTCTGCTCAGGAACCCTTTAGTTTCATAACCCTGATGATTCATCCTTTCTGCAAACATGAGTCACACTCTAATAGAGGTAGAAAGAGAGGTGTGGTGGGAGGCCAGTGCAGACCTACAAAATCCACCTTCACGGATACCATATTGGCACCTGTTAGCTGACTGCCCAATGAACTTCCATTTCAGCGCCAGGCTACACTTTTCCACCCTGCCCTCCCCTGGCCAGACAGGCACCACAAACCAGTCCCACACTGTCCAGGGTGGGCCCTTCATCTCCCTCCTACAGATGGCCTGGTACTGCCCTACTTGACAGACAGAGGGCCCAGAGCAGATGGGCAGCCATTGGAAGTCCTGCTGGACAGAACAGCCCAGAACCTTAGCCCAGTTAGCCTGATGGGCTTGGTGTCAGTTGACTTACCTAGGAGGAAGCCTGGATGAGTTAGCAGATGGGATCCAGACCTTGCTCTGTCTCTGACAGCAAAGCTTCTAGGCCGTACCTTCCTCTCTTCAGCCCTACCCGGAGATTTCTTTATCTTCACAAATGTGACTCTCTTCAAGAGATCACCACATTGCACATAACCTTAGTGATGCTGAAGCAGGGTGCATCTCAAGGCACTCCCAAGACTGACACGGCTTTGATAGGCAGAAGATAATTTGGCAGATTTAGAAATTTGGCCCACTCAACTGAGACTAAAATATGTCAGAATGTTTATTTGGAGGTATCTGACTTTTTTATTAATAAATTCATCTAGTCATTTCAAGCTAAATTTCCCTTTGTTGTGGAAGTACCAGAAAAATCTCTTGGTTTCAACGTTAAAGAAAAGTGAACATCCTAAATAAAATTTCTTGTGGATTTTCTATTGAGTTGCATTGTTGTTGTTATTGATTGTCGAGTCAAGTTCAACTCATAGTGACTCTATAAACAAAAGACCTAATGCCTTTCCATAGCTATCATTATTTCTCCAAGTTCATAGAGTTTACAGAGGCATGTGGTTTAGGAAGTGGATGCCACTCCTGCTTCCCAACCTGTTTTACAACTGGAAGCTCCACCAAACACTGTCCACAATGGAAAACCATTGCAGTATTTGATATCCCATGGCACAAGGTTCAGCATCATAGCAAACTCAGGTTACTTCATACAGCACATTGACAAAGAGTGATGTGCAAAGTGGAAGTATGTTCCTCCAGATATAACAGCACTAGTCTTATTTAGTATTGCTTAAGTGTTGTCAAGTTGAATATGACTCAGAGTAAACTTTGCACAAAAGACCTGAACTCTGTTCTATGATTAGCATCATTTCTGTACATTTATAAGAGAGTTTGTAGAGTTTCCAGAGGCACCTAGTTTAGGAAGTGGATGCTACTCCTGCTTCCCAACATGAATCAATCTGGAGGCTCATCCAACCACTGTACATAATGGGTAACCATTATGGTATTTGACATGACTATGGGATAGAGTTCAGCATCACAGCAAATAGACAAATAATTGCTTTGTCTTTTGTTTAAATTTTTT
>NW_006400069.1:1666199-1669800 GCF_000299155.1 Elephantulus edwardii | reverse complement strand
AGGGTTCCAGTTTCTCCACAACCTAGTTATGGTCTCTTTGGGGTATATTCCCAGTAGTGGAATTGCTGGGTCAAATGGTATCTCTATTTGCAGTTTTTGAGAAAATTCCCGTGTCTTTTAAAAACTATTCTCATAAAATTAATCCACACCTTTGAGCAGGTCTTCACCCTTAGTCTAAGGCTCAAGGGCTATCCACTATTGAGGGGGGGGGGAAGAACAGTAACACACCACAAAAAGGACCCCAGATACTTCTCTTGCCTGACCGCCATCAAGACAAAACCACCATCGAGACAACCGTCAGCCACCAGCTGACTTCCAGAGTGGAGGGAGACTCCAAATCTCCAGGTTCTGATGGGATTAGCACCATCACAGGAGCACCAGCTCTGCTTTGTGATAAGATCTGTAATAAATCTCAACTCGTTCCTCTGGGAGAGTATTTACTGACAACTCAGGGTCTGGCTCTGCAGCTAATTCTTGAGAGCTGCACAGCCTGCTGCTTCCGGTAATCGAGGTCGGCATGCCAGAAAAGAAGCAGGATATAGGCCAGAAAGATGATTGGAGCCTGGTTGTATTGCAGAGACTTTAGGACATGGTAATGTGCTGCTGTTGTTAGGTACTGGCAAGTCGATGATTCACAGTGACCCTATGAACCTTGTCCTATCCTGGGCCATCCTCACCAATAGCTCCTTCATATTGGATGGGGAAGTTTTGCAGGATTCAGGATTCTCAGCTAGCAATTGTTTCCCTTCAGTCTTCTGTATATTCCGTCCTGCTGTCTTCTTACATGGCTTCTCTTAAGAAATAAGAACTTAGTCTAATTGGTTCTCCTTTGTAGGTGACTCTTTTTCTTCCTCTGCTTTTAGTATTTTATCCTTATCATTGATTTTGGAGAATTAGACTATGATACGTGTTGATGGTTTTCTTTTGAGGTCTAGGCTGTTTGTAGTTCTCTGAGATCCTTCAGTGTGAATTTCCTCATTCTTCATCATGCCTGGAAGTTTTCTTCTAGTACCTCTTTCACAGTTTTCTCAGTGCTTTCTCTGTCCTTCTCATGGTCTAGAATTCCCATCATGTGTACCTTGTTCCTTTTGATGTCATCCCACATGATTCTAATGTTTTCTTCATTTTCCTTCCTTCTCCTCTATTTTCTCTTCTATTATGTTCCCATTGAGTTTCTTTTTTTTATTTTATTTTACTTTCCTTCTTTATTTTGGTTATGGTTAAAAAATATACATTAACATATCTGTTAGCATAAAACTGCCACATTTACAATTCAGTGATATTGTTTACATTTTTCATGTTATGTCATATGCCATCATTGAGACTATGGCTTTTAAAAATTATCCACCACCAATAACATACATTGAAAAATCCCAATGCATAAATTTTTCTGTTCCTCTTTAGATCACCCTCTCTTATGTCATGTATATCCTTAACAATCTTTCTGTACCATTAACAATCTTAGTTCTTCTATATTTTCCTATTTCATGTTGTTGTTGTTGTTATGGGCCTTTGAGTTGCTTGTGACTCATAACGACCCTATGTACAACAGTCCTGAAACCTGCTCTATCCTGTGCCAACCTTATTGTCTCTGTCACATCCACCCTCATTATTCCAGTCACTGAATCAATCCAGCTCCTCGGAGGTCTTCCTCTCCTTCTCTGTTCAAGGATTGATTCCTCTTTCAATATGCCACAAGTATGTCAGATGAAGCCTCAGAATCCTTGCCTCCTAGGAGCAGCCTGGTTTCACTGTCTCCAAGACGAACTTGTTTGTTCTCCTTATCTTTCATCTCACTGACTTACTGTTGTATCTTTTCTGTTCTGCTTTTTTGTTGTTGTTGTTGGTCCTTCAGCATGCTGCAAAATTCTTCCCTTTCAGTTTTGATATTCTAGAGAACATTTTCATTCATTGTAATACTGTGCTGGCTGTATCCTCTCTGTCTTGTGTTGATTTAAAAATTTCTCCTATATTTTTGTCTATAGTCTAAATTCTTTCTTCCATTATTTTTATTTTTAATTTCTTCTGTAGTCTTTCTCCAAGTCAATTTCTTTCTTCTGGCTCCCTGCCTCCGGGATATTAATTCTATGTGTGGCTTTTGTTCATTCTTCCATCCTTTATATCTTTTCTGTAGCTGTTCAAATAACTAACTCCACTTCAGTGTGTTTCTTCTGGTTCCCCATCTCTGCAGTATTAGCCTTATTTATAGTTTCCATTCTTTCAGTTTGTTTCTTGACAATGTTTGAAGCTGCCTGCTTATTTCTTGGCATTATGTGACGTTTTTATTGGTATGTGGTAAGCTATTTCTATTGTATGTGCTTAGGTTGGTGACAGGTCTTTATCTTTGTGATTTTATTTTTGAGTTTCACACTTAAAGTGACCCCTTTAGGAGGGAGGGCAGTTCACTATGCCAGGAGTTCTGGGACTGTGCAGTGGGAAAGCTCCCCTTTCCTAAAACTCTTTAACTTCTCTTTGGACTGTAGTGTAGTCTTGCAGGAACCTCACTTGACTGTTTCCTGCATCTTCTAAAGTTTGGAATTGTCATTTGTGGTGCTGATGAGCACTGAAGCTAGAGACAACTTGTCAGACAGCTACACTCTTTCCTTCTGATGTGGAGCCAATTAAGCGGGACCCTATCTCTATCGAACTGCCCTCTCAGTTCTTGCATATAGCTTGGTGGAGATCTCTCCAGTCTGTGCTTACCATTTTTAAAGTCTGGGATTGTCCTTTGTAGTGCTGATGAGAACAGCAACCAGAATCCAACTTCCCCAGGCAGGCAGCTGAGCTTGCTCTATGTGGTGTGAGGCTGAGGGAACAAGCTTTAAGTCTATCTGGCCTGTTTCAGTTCTCAATGCAACCTCGTATTTCTCCCACATAGCTTGGTGGAGATCTCTCTTGCTTATGCTTGCCTTTCCTAAAGTTTGGAATTATCTTTTGTCACACCTTAGTTTTTAAATTAACATAATTTTATAGTAGGTTTAAAAAGTCCTTGACAGAAGATTTCTCTAACACAACACATCTTTTTTTTTTTTTCCCTTGACTGCTGCTGCCTTGGTGTTGATTGTGCATCCAAATAAAATGAAATTCTTGATGACCTCAGTCTATTCTCCGTCTATCATGGTGTTGTCTGTTGGTCTAGTGACAATCATGCTTGGAAGGGTGGACAACACAGGAAAGAAAGACTTGGATGAGATGGATTGATACAGTAACTGGGGCAATGGGGTTAGGTGTGTTGGATTCAGTGAGACTGGCTCAGGATAGGGCAGGCTTCAGATCTGTTGTACATAGGGTCGCTATGAGTCGCAGGTTTCTTGACGGCACATAACAAGAATATGTAAACTATGTTGAAGGCAATAATCTTTGTTCTTCTGATGTAGTACTTCAAGTCTTCTTCACTTTCAGCAATCAAAGTTGTGTCATATGCCTAACACAGGTTTCTGTTGAGTTCTCCTCCATTCCTGATGACCTATTCTTCTTCATATAGTACAGCTTCTTTTGCTCTAGCAGATCAGTGGTGACATTTCTATCTTCTATTTCACTGGTTCTGTGTTCTATCTCTTCAATTCTATTTATGTGTCCCTGCATCATGTTGACAGCATCT
>NW_006400069.1:1655454-1666099 GCF_000299155.1 Elephantulus edwardii | reverse complement strand
ATATTCTTTTGTGCTTTCTAGATAGAGTATATCTTCTGTGTATATGAACATAAATGACTCAAGCTTATGATCTCTCCTAAGGCAAGGGAGTGCCATCTCTTACTATTTTTATTTTTTTAGCTCCTCCTGGTTTTTGCTTGTAGCATCCTGTAGTTCTTCGAGTTTGTCTTTGATCCACTGAAAATATTGAATCATTGTTCTTTTAAATTCTGTGTCAGAAAGTTCCATCAGACTTTCTGGTTTTAGGAAATCCATTGTTACTGCATCACCCTTTGGTGGTAACATCTTGTTTTGCATTTGTGTAGTGTGTACAGTAGCTTGTTTTCTTCAAGACATTGATTTAAACTTGATCTGAAGACAATTTCTCTGAATTTCTGACTCCAGGAAAAGGTCAGTTCAGAGCCTGTGAGAGCAGTCTTTTGTAGGTACGTCAGATCCAGGTGCTCTGGATTAAAGGCAGGTTGATTGACTGAGTGTTCATGTAGTCACAGGAGTGGAGCCAAATGGGTTGGGGCAGGCAAATAATCACCAGGGTGGGTCAACCAGTTGAGGGACCTCTCTCAGACCTTAGCTGCCCAGGTGTGCTCACAATTGAGGACCCTGATCAAGTTCCTGCTGTCTGTCTCCCAGTCAGCAGTTCTCACTCAGTGGCCCTTACCCAGTGGCACTACCCAGTGCCCTCGCCCAGTGGCCCCTGCCTAGGAGGACCAGTCAAATTTCCGCAAAGCAGTACGGGTTTAAGATCCTGTGGTTCCTAAAAATATTTGTATCAATAAAAGTTCTTTTTAGAATTCCTATTGTCCACGTCAAACAATATACCCACTGGGTCTTAGTGGATCTTAAGAGGATTCAGCCAATTTTCCCACTAAGCTTTCCCTTTTCAAATGGGTCCAGCAGCTTCTTTCTGGCTTTTTCTGGTCCGAAGTGCACACTGAAAGGTGGACCGGATTGCAACCCAGGTTGTTTTCCTACAGTTCCGACTCTAATCCATCAAAAGTTCTTATTCAAATTCCTACTGTCTCCATCATGCAACAAACCCACTGGGCCTTAGTGGGGCTTTAGAGAATTCAGCCACTTTCCCCACCAAGGTTATCCCTTTCAAATGGGTCCCGCAGAAGCTCGGCTTGCAGTTTCTGGCTTTTGCCGATCCGCAGTGCGGACTGAAATGTGGTCTGGATTGCAACTGAGCCTATTAGCTCGTTCTGAGTCCACTCCAGCAGAAGTTCTGATTCAAATTTCTACTGTCCACATCATGCAACAGACCCACTGGGTCTCAGTGGAGCTTAAGCAAATTAAGCCAATTTCCCCACTAAGTTTTCTCCTTTCAAATGGGTCTCTTAGAAGCTCATCTAGTGGCTTCCAGTTTTTGCTGAGTCCGCGTGGCTTTGTTCCCACAGTTCCAATACTAAAAGTTTCAACAAAAGTTAAGATTCAAGTCCTACTGTCCACGCTGCACCTCAGACCCTCCAGGTTTTAGTGGGCTTAAGAGAATTCAGCCGATTTCCCCATTAACATTTTTCCTTTCAGGTGAGTCTCAATGCAGCTCAGCTCAGCTAATGGGTTCCAGCTTTTGCTGGGTCCTCGATGGGACCACAGCGGGGCCGCTCCGGGGCAGGCAGGCAGGACTCTGGTTTTTAAAACTTCTAAAATAATGTATTAGCAAAAGTTCTGATTCAAAATCCTACTGTTCATGTCATGCTGTGATGATCAATCTCTGTGGAGTGTAAAGTACTCTCTGGTGTCCCGTCTTTATGCAGTTGCTATCCCTCTGGCTCTTCACACTGTGCTCTCCACCTCCGCCATCTTCCGACTCCCCAGTATAGCTTCTTTAATCATTTGTTCAACATAAAACTTGAGTAGTAATGGAGGAAGGATCCAACCCTTATGTACAGATTTCCTGATATTTAAAACATGCAATATTCCCCCTTGTTCTTTTTGAACAACTATCTGTGTATAGATTTCACATAATCACAATTAAGTGTTCTGTGATTTCCATTCTTTCCAATCTTATCCCCAATTTATTATCCACACAGTCAGATGCCTTTGCATAGACAGTAAAAACCAAGTAAGCATCTTTCTGGTATTCTTACTTTCATCTAAGATCCATCTGACATAAACAATATCCCTAGTTCCATGGCCTTTCATAATTCAGTATGAGTTTCTGACAGTGTCCTGCCTATGAACTGTTCCAGTGTATTTTTATAATCTTCAGCAATATTTTACTTGCATGTAATATAAATTCTACTGTTTTGTAATTTATGCATTCTGTTCAGGACTCCCTTTTTCTGGGAATAGGAACATATCTGTTCCAGTCAGTTGGCCATGTAGCTGTCTTCCAAATTTGTTGACCCAGACTGGTGAGCATACCCAGGGCTGCATCTGTTTCTTAAAACACTTCAACTGGTATCCCATAAATTCTTGGGGCCTTATGGTTTTGCCAATGCTTTCAGTGCTGTTTCCTACAGTACTAGTCATTCTTGATCATATTCCACTTAATGAGATGGTTCCATGTTGACCAATTCTTTTTGCTACAGTTGCTCTATATATTCATTCCATCTTGTTTTGATGCTTCCTGAATCATTTAATATTTTGTCCAAAGTATACATCAGTATTTCAACTCAAGGCTTGAATTTGTTTTTCAGATCTTTTAGCTTGAGAAATGTTAAGTGTATTCTCTTTTGGTTTTCTATAATAGTGTGCTTTATCTTCCAAATTACCCTTTAAAATCTGTTCATCTCTCTTACCTCAGCATTCTTTCCCTTTGTTTTGTGTACTTTTTATTCCACTGCAATCTTCAGTCTTTTCTAACATCTATCTTGGTCTTTTATTTATTTTCTGTCTTTCTAATTTCTTTTTGCTTTCTTCATGGATAATGTCCTTGATGTTATCCTGCAACCTGTCTGGTCTCTTATCATTAGTGTTTAATTCATCAAATTTATTGAGATGGTTTTCAAATTGAATAGAATCAATGTCAAATTTTGGTTCTTATGGACTTGTTTCAATTTCCTTCACCTTTAATTTGAACTTATATATGAGCAATTGATGGTATGTTCCTTGATTTGGTTGCTAATATTGAGCTTCTCCAATGTCTCTTTCTGTAAATGTAATCAATCTGATTCTTGGAGAGTCCATCAGGATTTCCAAAAGTCATTGAATATAATTCATTCCATAACAAGCTGGTTCCAAATATAATAATTCCTGGGTCATAAAAATAAGTGATAGAGATGCATGAAGGGGGAATACAGACAAGAACAGCTGTAGCTACTGGAAGATGAAATAGACAAGGCAGAACCCACACTCATTCAAGAACCCTGAATTCATACTTTTAGTCTGCTGAATGGAGAAGGAAGGAATTTTTGTCCTTTAAATTCACTCATTTGTGGTATTTGTGTTACAGTAAACCTGAACAGGTAAGACATCCCCCATCTTCACTTATAGCCAAGGACCTCATGTCTCTCTTTACTTAGAAGGTATCAGAAGAGTTCTACTCACTCACCCACTGGCACATATCCCTCAGTGCTGCCTTCCCACCATTGCTCTAGACAGATAGTCCATGTTCCTACCTTAGATAACAGTGTTAAATCCTACAGACAAATCTCAGCCCTCATCTTAAGAAACTTTCCATCAAAACAACTATGAGATATCATCTCACCCCAGTAAGAATACCAAAATTTAACAGAACAGCAAACAACAAATGTTGGCAAGGTTGTGGAGAAACTGGAACCCTCATTCACTGTTGGTGGAAGTGTAAAATGGTGCAACCACTGTGGAAGGCAGTGTAGCACTTTCTCAAAAAGTTGTAAATAGAGATACCATTTGACCCAGCAATTCCACTACTGGGAATATACCCCAAAGAGACCATAAATGACACCCAAGCAGATATATGCACACCCATGTTTATCGCAGCTTTGTTCACAATAGCAAGGAGTTGTAAACAACCTAAGTACCCATCAAAAAAAATGAATAGAGAAGCTGTAGTATATTCACACAATGGAATACTATGCTGCATTGAAAAACAAGGAACTCATGCAATATTATTCAAAATGGGTGACCCTGAAGGACATAATGCTGAGTGAAGTATTTCAGTCACAGAAGGACAAATACTGCATAGTGTCACTGTTGTAAAACAGGACTGACATCGGGGTTGGGGAGAGACTGAGAAAGATGGGTTCAATAATGTATACGGCATTGAAACAGATGAGGGAGAAAACTGTTTAAAAGGGATATGTGATTAGGTATTTTTGTCATGATGGGAGTCTAGAACAAAGGCTGCATAGTGGAGTGGACCTGGAGGGAAGGATTGTAAAACAATGAAAGAATTTTTCTTTTACTTTTCAAAGAGGAGAATGTACTGGTGGGGGCGTTGGGGGGGGTGGAGAAAAGTGCAACAGTGAATGAATGGAAATCCAAAGTCTCTGTAAATTTTCATTGAAATGAATTTAAAAAAAAAAGAAACTTTCCTGCATCATTTGACAGAGTTGAGTGTACCCTGTTCTCATAATCCTTTCCTGAGTGGTCTCAGGACATGCATGTTCCTGGCTCTTCCAGCATCTGAGAGGCTCCAGACTCTGTTCTTAGACCTCTTCTCATTTCCATCTACCTTTACTCCTTGATGATGTCATTCATTCTCATAACTTCAGATACTTGTCACATACTGATGGCTCCCAAATACTTATATCCACCTTGGATTGATTCTTGAACAAGCGGATGACTTGACTCCTCCAGTGAGGTGTCAAAAGCAGGCACACAATGGACTCTTGATTCTCTAGTCCCCCTCCCACATCAGCATTCTCCAAGGAAAATGACAACTCTGTATATCTCCTTGATTCCTCCCTTCTTACCACTGCCTCTAAGATGGCTATGTGATGTTGTATGTTGTCAAGTTGGCACATAGCTGATCCTGCCCATTCCTCTTCCATGGGAGCTGGTGGATTAGAACTATCTGCCATTGAATTGCAGCTCAGCTTCTTATCACTAGGACACCAGAGCGCCCCACAATGTGATGCTTTCAAAATATACCTCAGGCCCTTTTCTTACCAGTCCTCTTCTACCAACCTAGGCAAACTCATTCTCACTCTTGCCTGGTATAACTCAATACCTTCTTAATTGGCTTCCCAATTTCAGACAGAAAAGTCTTTTAATCCACCATCAGCACAGCTGACAGAGTTGTTGTTGTTGTTATGTGCCATCGAGTAGCTTGTGACTCATAGCGACCCTATGCACAACAGCCCTAAACTCTGCTTTGTC
The DNA here is from genome assembly GCF_000299155.1 of Elephantulus edwardii. Lineage (NCBI taxonomy): Eukaryota > Metazoa > Chordata > Mammalia > Macroscelidea > Macroscelididae > Elephantulus > Elephantulus edwardii. Next base: position 1,660,852 of record NW_006400069.1, on the reverse strand, counting down.
CTGTGCCAATTGCACTGCCTCTGACACTCCCATCCCGATTACCCTAGTCACTGAATCAATCCACCTCATAGAGGGCCTTCCCCTTCTGTGCTGTCCCTGCACCCTCCCAAGCATGATGTCCCTCTCCAAGGACCAGTCTCTCCTTACAACATATCCAAAATATGTTAGACGGAGCCTCAGAATCCTTGCTTCCAAGGAGCCACCTGGTTTAACCCTTTCCATGATGAATCTGTTTGTTTTCCCAACAGTCTATGGTACTCTCAATACTCTTCTCCAGCACCACAGCTCAAAGGCATCAAATCTCCTTCTATCCTCGTTGGTCATTGTCCAACTCTCTGATGCATAACAAGTGATTGCAAAGACTATGGCCTGTATCAGATGCACCTTAGTCTCAAGAGAGACACTATTGCTCTTCAGAGTAGGTTGGTTAAATTACAAGTCAAATCAGGCTACATCTTGGTCCAAACTTCTTCCTCAGTTTCCTACTTTGAGCTGAAGGAAGATCCCACATCAATTCTCTGCTGCCACACTTACAGTGAGATCTGTCAGATACTAGAAGAACATTGGATTGAATGATTAGAGCTTCATGGAGCAAGTGCCTTTGAAGCTGAACAGGATAGAGCCAGCTGAGAAGTATGCCTATCAGCTCTAACCAAGAAGACAAGAACAAACCTATGAATTTACAGTGAACAGAGTTTAATGATAGAGCTGTTGGTACAAGTGATAGAGGAGCTGAGGAAAAAGATGAAGCAACCTGGAAAGTAGCATAATTCTCCCACCTCGAGCAATGATTTTAAAGGTGCCAGGGCACTGGCAGTAGAGACCAGTATGTAAAAGATTCTGAGGCAGTAAAAATCTTGGTGCTGTAGGAGAGCTAAAGGATAGACCGAGGGGCTAGAGCTTTGATAATGGAAGGAGGAGGCTAGAGAGGAGGCAGAAGAGTGGTCAGAGATCACACTGTGACAGTGTATCTTCAGCCCTGGAAAGAATTTGCACTCAATCTCAAAAAGAGTAGAAAGCAGAAGAGTTATACTCCCATGACCCCATTAATCAATCTGAGTTCAATGACTCCCAAACCTCCTGTGACCTTACTCTGTGGGAAGAAGGCTACATCTTAGTTCATCCCACTTTCTGTTCTTTATCCAACATCTCCACTGCACTCTCTAGCTCCCAAGTCTGTGGTGGCCAACACCAGATCACAAGGAGGAGGTTCCCCATGGTGTTCACACAAGGCAGTCTCTGCTTGACTCCTCTGCACCCACAGCACCCCCAGGTAAGATCTTGAGCACATATAGCTGTCATGGCAGTGCTCCAGCTGGGCTTTTTGATCTTGATCTGATCCCTATCAATCTACCCTCCATTCCCTCTTGGAATCATCAGCCTCACGTACCTGCTAAGAGTTGGAGACAGTCTTCCTGGCCATGGAGGAGTATAATCACGAGAATGTGGTCTATGGCCCTTTGCAAGCCTGCCCTCTTTGTTGCTCTTTTCCATTGCTGTTTCCTGGTGTACTGACTGCTCCAGGGTGCTCATACCTGTGTTATTCCCTTTCTGGGGATAACATGCTTCCATACACTCAGAGTTTCCTAAGTCATCAGTCCTAGGTCACTTCCTCTGAGAAGCCTTCCTTACCTGAAGGCCTCAAAACACACCCTTCTTTCTTCCTCTAGGAGAACCATTCATCTTGGTCATGTTGCCAAACAGTTACAATGTCTATCTTGCTTGACTCAGCCCTGACTCAGTACTGAATCCAGCAGCTTCCCCTCATCTCCCTACATCCTCTGTACTAAATAACACCTCAAACCTCAGGGTCTCACTGTTGTTGTTGCTATGTGCCATTAAGTTGCCTGTGATGCATAGCAACCCTATATACAACAGCTCTGAAGCCTGTCCTGTGCTGAGCCAGTCAGTCTCACTGACCCCAACACTCCTACCCTCATTGCCCCAGATACTGTATCAATTCATCTTATCCTGGGTCTTCCTCTTCTGTACTGTCCCTCCACCCTTCCAAGCATAATGTCCATCTCTAGGAACTGGTCCCTCCTGGCCAAATGCCCAAAGTGTGTGAGACAGAGTTTCAAAACCCACGCCTCCAATAAGACACTTCATTTCATCCTCTACAAGACAGACTTATTTGTTCTTTTGGTGGTCCATCGTATGTTCAAGACTCTTCTCCAGCACCACAGCTCCCCACGATAATGAAAGAAAAGGTTGATGAAATTGAGAGTGTCCTCACTGGCTAAGACTTCAGAAGTAGACTTCTAGGCCTGCCTTCCTAGCCTGTCTTCAATCTGAAAGCTCCAATGACAACTGTTCAGCACAATAGCAACATGTCAACCTCCACTGACAGCTGGGCAACAACTGCATGTGTGGTACTTGGCCAGCAGTTGAACCTGGGACTTGTGAATGAAGGACAAGATTCTACCACCACTGTTCCCTTTGTGTCTTCTGCAGGCTCTTATTTCACTTAATAACACATTGACTTGCTACTCTGGTCTGAAATGTGCCCTCCAAAAAGAAAAGGTTGCCATTTCCTCATTTGATAGGTTTTCATTCCTTGCCAAATATCAGTTGACCATAGATAACTGGGTTTATTTCTGGGTTCTCAATTCTGTTCCATTGGTCTATGTTCCTGTCATTGTACCAGTACCATGTTGTTTAGGTTACTACTATTGTGGAGTAGGTTTTGAGGTCAAGGAGTACTATGCTTCTCACTTCATTTTTGTTTTTCAGAAGTGATTTGTTTATTTGGGGTCTCTTTCCTTTCCAAATAAACTTGACAATTTCCCTTTCAATCTCCTTGAAAAATGAATTTGTTTCTGTATTGGGATTTTGTTGAACATGTAGATTGCTTTTGGTAGGGATGTTAGGTTGTTGTAACTATATAGTGACCCAGAGTATGACAATGTTTTGTGAAGGACCTGATATTTGTTCTCCCTTCTTGGGAATAAAAGTAATGGAAATATGTTCTGTTCCAGAAACTACATCTTGTCTGGCTCTGTCTGGCCTTGCCCTTTCTACTTAAGCTTAAGAAATCCCATGTGGTGCAGCGAGACAGTAGTGTTTCATCCAGAGTACTTGAATGACAGAAGAGAGAAGTCTGTTCCCTTTTAGAAACTGTCTTGACTGGCTCAGTCTGGTACAGCTCCTTCCTCTTGAGCTTAAGGGATCCCACATGGTGTAGCTAGATGGCAGTGTTTCACCCAAAGTACCTTTGGAATTGTTGCTCTTGATGCTGGACAGTGGGGGTGGCAGCTATGTGGTCTCCAGGTGATGGGGCAGCAGGGTCTCCAGGCAGCAGGAGCAGTGATATGGGCGAGATTGTGATTTGGGCCACACTGAAACTGCAGCCCCTCACTCAACCTGGCAGGCAGTGGTTCTATTGTTGACCAGGGTGTCAGTGCACCTGGGCTGGTCCAGAGCCTTTAGCAGATGCTGGGTAAGTGGTGGCTGACAGACACTCCAGAGCCAGCTATGCCACACAGGCCTTGACATCTTGCAGCAGAGCATAGTAAAGTCCTTGACGAGAAGAGTGTGTTCCCTGAGAAGAGCATGTCTCATCTCGCAAGAAGGCCCTCATGGTTTTTGAGTTTCTGTGGGATCTTCAAGTGAATCATAGAATCCCCAAACACAAACAACAGAGGGAGGGTTGAAAAGAGGAAGAATTGCTAATGTTAGAGATGAGACATTGGATTGGTACAGCAATTAGGACATTTGAGGTATTGTTAACCTCTATCTTGTAGGGACTGGCCTTGTACTAATTATAAAAGAAATTATTCACACACCAACTCATTGATTAATAATTAATATGCAACTGTATAAGCTTCAAAAACTTAAAAGGCTCACACTTACTGTCACTGAATCAGAGCCAACTCATAGTTGACCCTCCACTGGCTGTAAATTGTGCTAGAGGAGATTGGCCATCTTTCTCGTAAGGAGCAGCTGTTGGATCCAAACTATAGAGGGGTATGGTCTTTGGGATTACCAGTGCAGCTCCCTGAAGTCTAGGCTGTGAAAACAAATCAAATTGTATATTTTGATAAGTTTTTACTTATAGAATATCTGTAAAGCCATAGTCATAATTTACATAAAAAATTTGTATTTGTCTTGAAGAGGATTGCTGTCAACCCAAAGGCAGGTAGTTTGAATCCACCAGTTGCTCCTCAGGAGAAAGATGGACAGTTTCCTTCTGTGCTATTTACAGCATTTAAAAACCCATTGGTAGGCCATTATGAGTCAATTCCAAGTCAATGGCAATGTATTATGAACTAGTTTATAATAAATTTCTATTTACCCACATATCTTTATACTTAAGCCACATATATTGAGGACTTAGGTGACCAGACCCAAACCATTTTTTTTCCAATAGCCTCATATGAATGTGGAATCTGAACAATGAATAAAGAAGACTTAAAAAAATTTATGTTTTTTAATTTAGTTGTTCATGGAGAATAGTGACTGTATCGTGAATTGCTAAAGGAACAAGCAAGTCTTTCTTGGAAGAAGTTTAGCCAGAATGCTCCTTTGGGGCAAGGATGGTTTCAGACTTATAATGTTGTCAGGAGCAACCAGTCCCGAAAGAAAGGATAGCAAGTTTGATAAACCAGAAAAAAAGGAAGACCTTCTGTGAGATAGACTGTCACATTGTCTTCAGCGAATAAACAGAGCAGTGCTTATGAGAATAATGACAGAAAAGGCGGTTCTTCTTTCTGTTGAACATAGAGTCACTATAAATCAGTGAAAATTTGATGGCACCTGTATGCAGAACAGATCATTCAGGAGGCTGGACTTCATAAGGTGGAATGTAGCATCAGAACTGGGGCAAGATTCATCTTTTGTGTTATGCAGATGACACAACCTTGCTTCCTGAAACTGAGGAGGACCTAAAGTATTTGCTGCAGAAGATCAAGGACCTATCTGTAATAGGAATTGAACTCAACATCAAGATTCTCATCTTGATAAATTGGCAGCATCATGATAGGTAGAGAAGAGATTGAAATGGAGATTGTTAACAGCTTCGGCTTGCTTGGCTCCACAATCAACATTCTTTTTTTTTTTATCATAACAATTTATGGCTAACATTGAGAAGAATGGGAATCCTAGAACATTTAATTATGCTCATATGAAACCTAAAATTAGACCAAGAAGCTATATTGGAAACAGCAAGACAACACTACATGGTTTAAAATTAAGAAAGATATGTGTCAGGAATGTGTCTCTATACCTACTGAATTTGTTGTTGTTGTTGTTATGTGCCGTCAAGTCACTTGCGACTCATAGCAACCTTATGTACAACAGCCCTAAACTCCGCTCTGTCCTGTGCCAATCGCACCGTCTCTGACACTCCCATCCCAATTATCCCAGTCACTGAATCAATCCACCTCATAGAGGGCCTTCC
>NW_006400069.1:1638630-1653835 GCF_000299155.1 Elephantulus edwardii | reverse complement strand
TCCAGTGCAATTTTCAGAGTATCTTCTGACATCCATTTTGGTCTTATCTTCCTCTTCTGTCAGAGTATCTTCTGACATCCATTTTGGTCTTTTCTTCCTCTTCTGTCTTTGCAATGACCGTTTGCACTCTTCCTGGATGATACCCTTGATATCCTTCCACAGCTTATCTGGCCTTCACTCATTAGTGTTCAAAGCCTCAAACTTGTTCCTGAGATGGTTCTGAAATTCAGGTGGGATAGACTCAAACTTGGATTTGGTTTCATTTTCTTCAGCTTCAGCTTGAATTTGCATATGAGTAGTTGGTGGTCTGTTCCACAGTCAGCTCCTGGCCTAGTTTTCACAGTTGATATTGAGCTTCTCCAGCGGTTCTCTCCACAGATGTAATCGATCTGATTCCTATGCATACCATAACGTGAAATCCAGGTATATAACCTGCGTTTAATTCTCTTAAAAAATGTATGCTGAGCAAATTATTTGACAAGGTGGGGTCTATGAAGAAGAATATAGCATTAGGATAGAAGAAATAGAAATAATATTCTGAATGAAGATGACTCAACCTTACTTGCTGAAAGTGAGGACTTGAAGCACTTGCTGCAGAAGATCAAACACTGCAGCCTTCAATACGGATTACATCTCAACGTTAAGAAAACAAACATTCTCACCACTGAATCCATAGGTTACATCATGAGAGATGGAGAAAAGATTGAAATTGTCAACAACTTCATCTTACTTGGACCTCCAAGCAATACATTTGGTGCCAGCAGTCAGGAGAGCAGAAGACGTATTGCAGTAGGAAGGTCTGCATGCAGTCTGGAACCTCTTCAAATTATTGGAGAGTAATGATATTAGTTTGAGGCTAAGATGTGCCTGATTCAGACGATGATCTTTTCAATCACTTGCTGTGCTGATGAAAGCTGTACAATAAATAGAGATGACAGAAGAAGTTTTGATACCTTTCAACTGTGATGTTGGAGTTATTTGTTGTTGTTATGTGCCATTGAGTCACCTGGGACTCATTACAACCCTATGAAAAAGTTCTGAACTCCACTCTATCCTGAGCCAGTCTCACTATCTCAAATACACCAACCCCCATTACTCCAGTTACTGTGTCAATCCATCTCATCCGGAGTCTTCCTCTCCTAAGCTGTTCCTCCACCCTTCCAAGCATTGGTCTTTCCTGGTCACATGCCCAAAGTATGTGAGGCAGAACTTAAAAATCATTGCCTCCAAGAAGCAGCTTGGTTTTACCCTTTCTAAAACAGAACTTGTTGTTCTCTTAACCATCCATGGTATGTATGTTCAGTACTCTAGCATCACAACTCAAAGGGACCAGTTCTTCTTCTGTCATTCTTAGTTACTGTCCAGCTCTCTGATGCATAGCAACAAGGTCCAACAAAGAGCATGGCATGCTCTGTCATATTCACACAATGGAATACTATACTGCATTGAAATACAAGGAACTCATGAAATATTATGCAAAATGGATGACCCTGGAGGACATTATGCTGAGTGAAAGATCTCAGTCACAAAAGGACATATATTGCATAGGGCCACTGTTGTAAAATGGTACTGACATCAGGTTTGAGGGAAGGCAGAAAAGGAGGGTAGGAATGATGTATATTGCGTTGGAACAGATGAGGGAGAGAACTGTTTAAAAGGGATATATGAATGGGTATTCTTGTGATTACAGAAGTCCAGAGTGAAGGCTGCATAGTCGACTGGACTTGTGGGGAGGGATTGTATAACAAGGAAAGAATTTTTCTTTCTTTCAAGGAGAAGAGTGAATTAGGGCAAGGGGGTGGGTAGGGAGAAAAGTGCAACAATGAATGCCTGGAAACCCTAAGTCTCTGTAAACTTTTAATAAAATTAATTAAACAAATTAGCTAATCATAAAAAAAGAAAGAAATCAAAAGATGAATTGCATTAGGGAAATCTGCTGTCAGGGATTTCTCCAAAGTGCTAAAGAGCAGCGATGCCAGTCTAGAGACAATCAACATTCTTGGTATCAGTAGCAAGGAAATAAAAAGACAAATTGCATTAGGGAAATCTGCTGTCAGGGATTTCTCCAAAGTGCTAAAGAGCAGCGATGCCAGTCTAGAGACAATCAACATTCTTGGTATCAGTAGCAAGGAAATAAAAAGACAAATTGCATTAGGGAAATCTGCTGTCAGGGACCTTTCCAGGGTACTGAAGAGCAATGACGTCAGTCTATAGACTAAGGTATGCATGATCCAAGCCATGGTTTTTGCAGTTACTTGCTATGCAACAGAGAGCTAGACAATGACAAAGGATAATAGAAGAAGAATCGATGCCTTGAAGTTGTGGCGCTGGAGAAGAGTGTTGGACATACCATGGACTGCCAAGAGAACAGATTGATCTGTCTTAGAGGGTGGGAAACCAAGTTTCTCCTTGGAGGCTAGGATTTTGGAGTTTCATCTCACATACTTTGGCCATGTGCCCAGAAGGGACTGGTCCTTGGAGAAGTACATCATGCTTGCAAAGGTGGAGGGACAGCACAGGAGAGGAAGGCCCCAGATAAGATGGATTGACTTGATATCTGGGGTAATGCAGTGTGTTAGAATCAGTTAGATTGGCTCAGGATAGGGCAGGCTTCAGAGCTGTTGTACATCGGGTTGCTATGAGTTACAGGTACCTCAGAGGCACATAACAGTGCAAAGAGACTTATTTGGATTAGCAGTTAACACCCTTGGTATGAGCAGTCAGCAAGTAAGGAGACACATTTCACTGGAAAAGTCTGCATTTAGGGACATCTCCAAATTATTGAGGAGTATTGATGCCAGTTTGAGGACTAACATGCCTCTGATTCAAGCCATGGTCTTTCTGCTCACTTGTTATGCATCTAAGAGCTAGAATATGGATAGGGATGAAAGAGAAAGAATTGATGCCTTTGAGCTGTGGTGTTGTGGAGAAGAGTACTGAACATCCCATGGACTGCTGAAATAACAAACAAATATGTCTTGGAGAAGATGCAGCCAAAGTGTGTCACTGTCTTTTCACTGGCAACAAACAGCAACACCCTGATGGAGGTAAGCATGATGGAGACACACCACTCTGGGAGAATTGATCCAGTTCAACTTTTTGGGGGACTGAAGCACACTTATATATGAGCAAGTAAATAGGAAGACAGAATAGGGTGGGCTTGCAGCTGTGGGACATGTGGATTGTGTAGGAGCACCTCAGCCTCGTGCAGACTACTCCCAGCTCAACAGATGTGGCAGCCATCTTTGCAGGTGGTGAGCTTTATCAAGCTAGTATGGCCAAACACAGGAGAACTTGCTCTACCCCATATTAAAGGTCATTGGGAAGCTTGTACTTTTCCAGAGATAGGCAATCTGTCCTGGCCAGAGGCCCTCTCTTCTTCCCCAACATTCCCCAACAAGAGTGCTTTTTAGAGGCAGGAATGATGAGGTTTCACTTCACATACTTAGGCACATTGCTAGGTGGGGCTAGCTATTCCTTGGAGAGGGACATGATGCTTGGAAGGTTTGGAGGAGGAGAGGAAGATCCTTGACCAGATGGATTGACAGTGACTACCAAAATGGACTCTAGTGTGCCAGCAAGTGTGAGAATGGCACAGGATAGGACAGGGTTAAGAGCCATTGTTCACAGGGTCTCTGTATGTTGTACTAGACTGAACAGCAGCAAACAACAACAAGACAAGTGCCAAGAGAATTGACAGTGGAACCAAGCAAGCTAAAATTTTAACAATCTTAATCTCTTCTCCATCTATCACAATGTCACAGTGCTGCCATTTGGCCCCTTGGTGAGAATCTTTGTTTTCTTGATGTTGAGCTTTAATCCATATTGGAGACTGCAGTCCTTAACCTTCTTCAGAAAATTCTTCTTGTCCTCCTCGGTTTTGACAAGTAAAGTTATGTCATCTGCATAGCTCAGGTTGTCAGTGAACTTTCTTCAATTTTGATGCCACAAAGTTCAGCCTCCTGAATGACCCTTTTCACATAGACTGAAAGGGTATGGAGGCAAGATGCATCCCTGATTTGTGACAAATGCATCTCTGCGCTCTTTTCATGATTTTGAACCACACAGTGTCTTCTTGATCTGTCTGATGACTGCTTCCTGGTCCAAGTATAGGATTCACATGAGCACAATCATGTATTCTGGGATTCTCATTCTTCTCAAGGTTAGCCATAATTTGTTGTGATCTACACAGTCAAATGCCTTTGCACAGTCGATAAAACACAGGTAGACATTCTTCTGGTAATCTGCTTTTAGCCAACATCCATCTAATGTTGGCTCTAATGCCTCTAGTGCCATGGCATCTTCTAAACCTCACTTGTATTTCTGGTAGTTTTCTATCAGTGTATTGTTTCTCCAGTAGTTTTTGGATAATATTGGAAAATTTTGCTTGTGTGTGATATTGTTTGATAATCCACACTCTATTGGATCACTTCTTTTTGGAATGAGAATAAATATGGACCTCTTCCAGTCAGTTGTCCAGGTCGCTGGCCTCCAGATTTCCTCGCCCAACCTGGTGAGCACATCCAGGGCAGAGTGTGTGTATACTTTGGGTTAAATAATTTACTAAGAAAGTAAGAAGAGTACAACTCAGGATTAGGTGGGTATGATTCACGATCTGGATCAGGAAACATATAGGCAAGGCTTCCCCTTGCAAAAGACAGATTCCCTCAGCTTTGCTTTGCAAGAAGGCTCCCTCTTGGTCCTTTACAGATAGATTCCTCCAAGTTCCCACAGGTCAGGCTGCTCTTAGTCAGCTCAGTACAAGTTTTTCTTGGCACTGCTATCTGTTACCACTAACTAGTTCTGGGCCTCTTCTAGGCCCATCACACCAGCTCTGCTGCTGCTCACCTTCTGGGTTTGTTGTTAACTTCAGTGTTAAAGCCTTCAACCCATTTTGTAGTCCTTTTGGGAAATTCCTTGCCTCCTGTTTCTCTACTCCTCTCATCATTCTCTCTACTCCTTTTTATTACTTATTTTTTCTTGTATTTTCAATCTCAGTCCTTGGCCTTTAAATTCAGAAAGAGTTCCACAGTTTTGCCTCTCAACTCTTGTATTGCATTTTTGTTATCTACAAACTCTTTCTTATCTCTTTTCATAGCATCCACTTCTGGTTTTGCCTGTGCAAAAACCTTCTGAAATATCTCTGAGGAAATAAATTACATTTTTGTGTTGTCTCTGAATTATCTTTTCCATAAAACGTTGACTGCTTTTTTCAACATTCTTAGTATTTTGATCACTGGGTTCTCCCAAGTGTTCCTATTCATCCTTAAAAATAAAGGGTCACAATGACAGTAGTTGGGATGTTATGTTTCTTCAACAATTGTATGAAACACAATGTGAATGAAGAATAGTGTGAAACAAAATATATACAAACTTTGTAAGCAAACCAATATAAAACAAATTAAAAAAAATAGAAACTAAAACATCACCACTACCACCAACAAAAAACCAAAACAAAAGAGCAGGCCTCAGTCTTGTTAACGAGAGGCTTGAGCAGGAGCACTCCTGTGGAAGTGGTGTTTGTGAACCAGCAGGTGCTGGCTTAGAGTGCATGAGTAGGATTTTATTGGGTTTTTTGGAACTGTTGTTGTTGTTGTTATGTGCTGTCGAGTCACTTGCGACTCATAGCGACCTACCCTTTAAAATTAAAATGTGGATGACACCAAAGCTAATATTAGGAACTTTCGTTCTCCTTGATCAAATGCTTTTGGGGAGATTAGTTAATGTTATGGATTGGCTTACAACAGGAGCCACAGAGACAGAGGAAGTATTCAGTAATGCTACCATGCAATGACTCGAACAACTGGATTCTCCCTGCAAGCCTAAGAAGGTTAACACCCTGATGTCTCTTTCTCTGTAACTGTAACATTATAAATTTCTATTCTTAGAAGCTGCTCATTTTGTGATGTTTCATTACAGCAGTCTTAAGAAACTAACACTGTTTGTTTGTTTGTTTGTCTGGAACAAATATCTGATTCCCAGTTTCCCTTTGTGAGTTAGGATGGGGTTTAGGGAGGGATAAAACTGTTTTGTTAATAAGACTTTCATTCTAAATCCTATTTTCTGCCCTGGTTTTTCTGGCTCTAATCATAGAGCAGTTCTACATCCTGCTGGGTGGAATAACCACTACTATGGCTGAACATAGTCTCTGAATTGGCAGCATATACCACGCCTGTATTCTGTTCTCTTGCTCTGGTGTCACCTGGACCTTCTGCTTTCAATAACTCTGTGTTCTTTTTTAAGAATTTGCTTGTTTTCATATAACCCTTTCTCCAAACTCCTTTCCTGTTTTGGGAGATGTTTTCATTTTGAAATTCTTTATTAGGATTTGAGAGGAAAGATGTGAAAATCCACCATCTTTAATTAGAGTCCTGATTTTTTCCTAGGTTTATGAGCCTTTAGGAGCTTCTGCAGAAAAAGCACATCATTCATTTTCTCTTGGTTTAGAGAAACATCTATCAATTGACTGTTAAGTTCTTGAACCAGCAGTATTATTTATCTGTAAATACACAAATACCCAGTAATTTACAGGGGTACAAGTAATGTGCTTGGCTGCTAACCTGAAAGAGTAGAAGGCTACCCAGAGGTTGCTAGGAAAAATCTATTGGTAATGTACTTGCAAAACTCAGCCGCTGAAAGCCCTGTGGGGCACAGCTCTCCTCTGACACACACACAATATCACAGTGAGTGGAACAGACTCCATGGCAACTGTGATAGAATTACCTTGATGAACCTAAAGCCAAATTTGCTGTAGTAAGATGTGTGATTACAGTAGACTGCAAAATACTGAATTATTGCTCTGTGGCCAAATAATCAATTTAATGCTGTATCTCTTTCATCTTGAAATTAAACTGAGTATGAGTATATTGCTTCTTGAGTGATTATATCCTGAGATATTACATTATCCAAGGCCCCGGGCTGGACATGGATTGTCTCTACTGGCCTCTGAGGGACCTATTGCTTGATGTGCATGACTCCAACCCATCAACCTAGCACTACAGTTTTACTGATGTCTGAGAATTGCTGTGGTGATGTATGATGCGTCAGGGAGATAGTCCCCAGAGGAAATGATGGATCTGGGAGAAAGTCAACTACCCAACTGCATATAAAATGTGACTTTCTTTTCCTTCTCAACTAAGAGAAAATATACTCTTTCTCCAGGAAATTTCCCCCCCTTGCTTTCACGTAACTAAGAGTAATTCTGAAAAGCCATCCTCCAATTAGGGGAGGGGAAAAAATAACCAAAAAACCCAAACCCTTCTTTCCTTGAGTTTCTTAAAGTTCTGTAGCTTCAAAATTGGACATGAAATATGTGTCACAACCTTTTAAACTTGCTTTCACAGTCACTGAAAGGTAACTTTAAGTGCAAAAATATCTATCAGAAAGATTAAAGAACTCCACACCTTTCACCAATCTTTCTTCACCTATTTACAGATATGTTTTTAAAACATACCATTCAAATATGAAGAGCAACTTCTTGTTAAATCTGAAACATAACAGCCAACATGAAATATGGCCCTAGGTGGTGAGAGAGGAAAATGGCTTCAGTACACAAAGTCCTAACATAAAGCAGAAGATTCGTGATAAACATCAGCAAGCAAACATTCATGACCTTACCTCTGCTGTGTTCAAAATGGTTTTTACTAGATAAGTGCAAAGTATTATTACCATTAAATGTTGTTGTTTTATTTTTAACTGATCCAGGCTCCAGTTCTACCAGAAGATCTGGTAGGAGACATGGGTAAAAGTTTATGATGGTTCTTCAATTGTAATTCTCTTCATATAAATGTTTCAAAGCTGCAACATTACTGTGTTTCATGAAACCTAGGATGCTGTGGTAGCTTAGTGGTAAGAATCCTGAAGGCATGCAGTTAAAATCCACCAGCTGCTCTGCAGGAGAAGGATGGGCAGTTTCCTCCTGTGCCATTAATTGCTACTAAAAACCTGCTGGATGGTTGGCTGTGGGTCGGTTCTGACTTGATAGTACCAAATAACAACATACCCTAGTTTAAGCCAACAGTAGCCATTCCACCAAACCATCTGAATGGAAATTCAAGAACAATAAGGAAGCTGCAATTAAAACCAGCAATGGTCACTGAACACATATGAGGAGGGAAGAGGCAAGACCCATGGCTTCTCTGGATGGCCTTCTAATTGCTGCCACAGGAAGATACTGCAGGAGAGAATAGACCAAAATGTCTGCAAGGAGCAAGCAGCTTCTGACTGGCTGCTAACTAAAGGTTCCTCAGAAAAAACAAAATGAAGTCCTCCCTAGTGATTGCTCCCCTGATGATTATCAGCAATGAAGCCATATGGAGCAGTTCTGCTCTGTCATGTTGTGCCACCAGGAGCTGGAGGCCCTCTCAGTAGCAGCCAAGAACAGCAGCAGTAAATGTGGACAGCAGGCAGAAGTGGTTCAACTGTGAATATTCACCTTCTGTGTAAACTGAGCTCAGTTCCTAGCCAGCACCTTGGGTGTGGTGATCACCATCTGTCAGGGGTGGCTTATGTGTCCCTATGATACTAAACAGGCTTCAGCCCAGTGTCCAGACTGAGAGAGACCAAGAAAGAGCCAGTGAGCTACTTCCAAAACCCAGCCAGTAAAGGGTTTGATCCATAACTGATCTTGGAGATAGAACTTTGTTCTATCACCATGAGTCAAGGTCAATTGGATATCAACTAATAGCAACAAAAGTAAGACAGTGAAGGTCAAATCCTGACAGAGTCATTAAGGCTCTAAAAGAAGACAGACTGGTTGAAGGGGCTGGAGCAGACATTACATGGCAACAGCAGCTGAGGAGTCACACTGAGGATCTGTCAGCAGAGCCTAGGCTCAGGGCAAGCCCCAGTACACAGTCTTACTGTCTTACTATAATTCTTGCTGTATATGACTATTACTGGTATCTCTCTAGGCCACAGGCAAACCCCTGGATTCATACCACATGAACATAGTTCTTGACTCAAGAAGCTCCTGGTGTAGGGAGCAGTGTGGTATGTGCATGATAGGGAAGACAAGAGGATGTTCATATGTATATTCTCAGTGTATGTTGTAGAGCCACTGAATGAATGTATGCATAAATTCACAGAGCACTTCCTCTGCTCTCACTGAGGAGGCCTCTGAGAGCAAGCAAGCTGGCCCATCAGGTAAGAATGGACTTAGAAAAGCAGAAAGTCCACAGTACCTTTCACATGGAACAATAAGCCACAGAATATTCTCTCCAGGAGAGAGGTACCTTGGCCAAGATACCACGTCTGCACTTACTGGCAAAACATCTTTCCAGTGAGCTAATTTTAACTCATAGCAACCTTCCATTGGCTTGCTGTGCATCTTTCTCCCACAGAGCAGCTGATGGATTAAAGCTACTAGAGACACACAGCTTTTGAGTGAGCGACCAGTTCATTGCACTGAAGGACTACACTGCTAGTGTTCTCTGTGTCTTTTGGAACATTTTTTGTTTTCCTAGTTCTCTTGGTGGTTTAGTAAGTAGGGAGTTACTGTGTTAACCGAAATGAAGACCTTGCTCAGCTGTTTTACAGGAAAAGATGGGAAATCTCTTCCCAGGCACTTTACTGCCTCTGAAAACCTCTTGAAGAGTCAACTATGAGTCAGTTGCAACTCAATGACATTGAGTTGAAGGGTTGTTTTGCTTGTTTGTTTGTGTTTGTTTACTAGTTGTAACACAAACACCAGAGTTAATGTCTTCAAATAACAGAAATATATTTTCTAGCATTTTTGAAAAGGAAAGAAAAAGTAAGTTAGGGTCTCTGCAATGTCAATCATTTCCTTCCGTAGTACTGGTATTCCTTGTTTCCTTGGATTAGAAATGGTCTTCACAATGTCTGTGTCTAATCTACTCTTTTTTTCCATCTACTAGTTTATTTACAAAATTAGAATATAAATTTGGACAAATTCTTTTCATTTCCCTCACCCCCCCATCAAATTGTACAACAAAATGGTTAATCCCCCCTTCCCCCGCACATCCACATCCCTCTGCTTCCAGCTTCTCCCACCCCTCCTGGATCCTTATACTCATTCTCAATAATGGTTTTATACAGTATTTATCCTTATGACACTGAGTTAACTGACTCAGCATAATTCTCTCCAATCCCTCCCAAGTTAGGTAATAATTTACAAAGTTATTGCTCCTGCATGCTGCATAGTATTCCATTGTGTTAATGTACCATAATTTCTCAATCCATTCATTTGTGGTTGGACATTTGGGCTGTTTCCATATTCTTGCAATGGTAAATAATGCTGCCATGAACATTGGTGTACAAATCTCAGTTTGTGCCTCAGTTCTCTTGTTCTCAGGGTATATTCCAAGTAGTGGAATAGCTGGGTCATATGCAATTTCGATGTTCAGCTTTTTTTTTTTAATATTTTATTTATTTTTCATTTCATTGAACATCTACACGATGTTCAGCTTTTTGAGGAAGCGCCAAACTGCCTTCCAGAATGGTTGTATCATTTTATAATCCCACCAACAATGTATAAGAATTCCTTCCTCGCCACATCCTCTCCAACATTTATAACTTGCTGCCCTGTTAAACTTTGCCACTGGTACTGGAGTGAGATGGTACCTCATTGTGGTTTTGATTTGCATCTCTCTTATTGCCAGTGATTTGGAGCATTTCTTCATGTGTCTGCGATTCAAATATCTTTCTCTGTGAAATATGGTCGACTGATATTCAACAAGGAAATCAAAGCTATCAAATGGGGAAATGATAACCTCTTCAACAAATGGTGCTGGCAAAACTGGACTTCCACCTGCAGAAAGTTGAAACAGGATCCACATCTCACACCATATACAAAAATCAACTGAAGGTGGATGAGAGACCTCGGAGTAAAGCCCAAAACCATAACATTCATAAGAGACAGACCGGGATCAAGCTTAGAAGTGCTAGCCCAAGGTATAAAGAGACTGCCAAATACAACCAGAAAGACACAATTTAAAGAGAATAAAATTGATGCATCCTTCTAAAGATTAAATCTCTGTGCGCATCAAAAACTTTTTCCAACAAAGTGAAAAGAAAACCTACAGAATGGGAATAAACATTTGGTAATACCATCTCAGATAAGACTCTTACAGCAAAAGTTTACAGAATACTCCTGGACCTCCATAAGAAAAAGACTGATAACCCAGTTACAAAATGGGCAAAAGACATGGAAATAATTTTCTAATCTACTCTTTTTATGAGTTGAAAGTGATAAGATTTTTTAGTTCACCCCACACAGGTATGATCTAAAATATTATAAAAAAGAAATCGCTACTTACAGACAGAATTACATCCACAGGTATAAGGACTAGGATTTCAACACATATTTTAAGGAATATAATTCAATCTATAACAAAGTGCTTTTGGTCACCTAAGAGAGAAGCTACTTTGTAAACAGTTGAAGACATCTTGCTACTACACAGACATGCATGCATACATACACACAAAACAAACACTCTAGCAGTAGGTAGTCCCAGCATATGTATAATAGCTCAGTAGCTCAGCAACACCCCTGAAGACAAAGCTCCTTCCATCTTCTATGTGGCCCTTAGTAGTTATTTTTTTCCTCTCTGCAAGATGGCTGCCCTAGTTGTGCATCCTGGCTTCAAACAACTGCTTATGTGTTTTGTCAGGAAGGAAAGTGTTGACATTTCTTTGACCAAAGCATGGCTACATGATCTCTCCTTCTATCTTAAGAGAATCCATGAAGCACAAAAGGCCATTGTTGTCATCACATTGGTGACTTCACGGACAGATGTGGACTGCTCAGAGAAGAAAACAAGAACCAAACCGTCAGGATGTGCCATGTGGTCTCAGAGAAGTCACATCAGATTTCAACCTCCTCTTCCCTCCAGTAATCAATAAGTAGTCCTTCCCTAATATGAAAGTTGAGGCTCCTGGATTTCTTTCCTCCAACTGATGTCCTATAAGAACTGCATTAGCTTGAGTTTGGAGATGTCACTAGGGACACAGGACATGGTGACATTGTCAGAGGCGGAGACAACAAAATAATGGTCTTGGTAAAATTTCTGTGCAATATTTCTGAAGAAATTTATTATTTTTCATAAAATTGTCCCTATTATTACTTATAACAAAAGAAACTTTAAAAATATATCTAGTTTACCTGGTTTGTACATTTATAAGTCTAAAAGACCATGCTAATATAATGGCTAAACATTCTAACGTGACCTAGACAGAGCTGTTACTATTATACAATCACATTGAAGCTTTGGATCATCTGATTTCATGTACATGTACTATGAGAAATGCTGTTATTTTCGTAGTTAAAAATTTTGTCAAATTTTTGGATGTGTTAAATATAATAATGTGGTAATTGGTATTTGTAAATGCATGTCAGTAACATCTTTCCAAGATATTATGGATTGAATTGTGTCCCCCAAAGAAAATATGGAAATACTAATCCCTGTGTTGACATTTCAGGCATTAATGAGGTGAGATAGTCTGGCTTTGGTGATTTGGAATCAGACAATCATATGACCTACTATTATGGGAACAAAAAAACTAAAGAAAAATTGTGTTACATTTATAATAAAAAGACTGCTTCAAGATATGTCCTGAAGTACAATGCTGTGAGAGGATGCTATTCACATGTATGCAAGGAGATCTGTTGATACAACTCTATTTCAAGTATACATATCAATGACTAAAGCCAAAGAGAAGGAAACTATGGATTTCTACCAACTTTCACAGTTTAAAATTTACTGAACATGCGATAAAGATGCATTAATAATAATTGGTGACTGGAATGCAAAAGTTGGAAACAAAAGTAGTCAGAAATTATAGACCTGGTAACAGAAATGAGGCTAGAGATCAAATGATTGAATTTTGTATAAGCAATGATTTATTCATTGTGAATACCTTTCATAAAAGCACAAATAATGACTATACATGTGGACCTCGCCTGATAACCTCACATAGGCAGCTTTTTTACATTTGTGGAAAGAATCATTGGAGAAGCTCAATATCAGAAGTTAAGACCAAGCCGGATGCTGACTGTGGAACAGACAGACCATTAATTACTCATGTACAAGTTAAAATTTAAGATGAAGAAGATCTATAAGAACCAAACTATGACCTTTTATCAATCCCCTGGATTTAAAAATTACTTTAAGACTGGTTTTGAGATTCGAGGATCTTTGGCTCTCGGTGATTGTGGGGTCATCCCAGGGGCCAAACAGGACAAGAGAGTTTGGGATAGAGAGCTACAAGCAGGAGAAAGGCTTTCTCAGCTTTCTCAGTTGTCACGTTGGCTGAAAGAAAGAGAGCTGACTTGAAAATCCCCTGGACAGAAATGGCAAGAGTGAAGCACCTGGTCTCACACCACTCAGTCACTCCATAGACAAAGGAGGACAATAGAGTTTTGAAGAAGGAACTGCATTAAGATGAGACTCCTGCAGGGCTGAAGTGCAGAGCAGAGAGAACTTGAAGGGCTTTAGGAAAGACAGATCTGCCAGAAGGCACTTTCAGTTGGCAACTAATCAATAAGATCCTGACAACTTATGCAGATACAATAGAAATGACCTAATATTTATTAAGAAAAACTTCACATAATATAGAGAAAATAGCAGGCAGCTTCAAACACTGTAAAAAACAAATTGGAACTTCTCCCAAAAAGTAGAGAATATTATAGACCCACTTAATACCCTAGAGTCAAGAAGGCAGATGATATATGTTGATATAGAGACATTTGAACAGATATGAAAGAAAGTTCAAAATATGGAAGAAACAATGGAAGTCACAAAGAAAGTGAATACCCTAGAGGTACAGAACAATTATATTGACATGGACTGATCTGAACAGCTACCAAAGAAAATGCCAATGATGGAAGAAACAATGGAAACCATTAAGAAAGCAAACACTCCGGAGACACAGAGCCAGAGGAAACATTTTGATGAAGAGAAACTTGCACAACTACAGAAGAAAAGGCAAAAGATGGAAGAAAGAATTGATAGTATAGATAAAGAGGTACAAGAACTAAAAAACTTACCAAAAGATAGACAAGGTATTGCTAATACAGTATTGAAAAAAGCAGAGATGCATGAAAATGCAATCCAGAATTTAAGACCAAAATGGCGGAAGTGTGCAACACATTGGAAGGACAAAAAAGTAGAATAGAAGAGATGGGAAAGGGAGTCAGTGAGCTGTAAGACAAGAACTTCAGCAGAAACAAACCAGAAGAAAAATTAGAGATGAGACAAAGAAAATGAAGAAAACATTAGGATCATGTTGGATGACATCAAAAGGAACAACATACATGACTGGAATTCTAGAGTATGAAGGATATAAGGATATCACTGAGAAAATAGTGGAAGAGGTACTAGGAGAAAACTTAACAGGCATTATGAAGAATGAGTTCAGCAAACACCAAATAGACTAGTCCCAAAGAGAAAAGAACATCAAGACATATCATAATCAAATTCTCCAAAATAAAGGATAAGGATAGAATACTAAAAGCAGGACAAGAAAAAGAGTTTCCTACAAAAGAAAAGCGATGATATTAAGTTCTAATTTTTTAGCAGAAACCATTTGGGCAAGAACAGAAAGTTGAAAGAAAACAACTGTCAACTGAGGATACTATACCCTGCAAAGCTCTCTATCAAATATGAAGAGGAAATTGCATCCCTTGCAGAAAAGTAGGAACTTAAGGAATTTGTGAAAATAAGACCATGTCTACAAGAACTTTTAAGGAAAATCCTTCACACACAGACACTAAAGGAAAGAGGATGAACCATAAAACAAGAAACAACAGCAAAAAACAAAACAAAATAAAACAATAGCAAAATGGCAACCTGCCCTGTCAATAATCACACCTAATGTGAATGGTCTAAATGCACCAATCAAGAGAAACAGAGAGAGCAGAATAGATAAAAAACAAAGCTCATCAGTATGTTGCCTACAAGAGACACATCTAAGAAACTAAGAGAAAGACTCAAAATCAAAGGCTTGGAAAAAATACATCAAGCAAATGGCATCCACAAAAGAAGCAGGAGTGGCAATACTGTTGTGGTTGTTGTTGATTGCCTTCATGTTGAGCATGACTCATAGTGACCCTATGAACAAAAGACCTGAAGCCCCTCTACAATTATTGACATCTATGACTGTGTAGATCATAACAAACTATGGCTGACTCTAAGAAGAATGGGAATCCCAGAACACTTGATCGTTCTAATGCGAAACTTATACTTGG
>NW_006400069.1:1625485-1637765 GCF_000299155.1 Elephantulus edwardii | reverse complement strand
TGGGAGTGTCAGAGACAGTGCGATTGGCACAGGACAGAGCGGAGTTTAGGGCTGTTGTACATAGGGTCGCTATGAGTCGCAGGCGATTCGACGGCACATAACAACAACAACAACAACAACATCAAAGTTCATCGTTTTCGGAGGCATTTTGTTTAGGAAGTGGATGCTACTCCTGCTTCTAATATGGCAATACTAATCTCTGATAAAATAGATTTCACCAGGAAAGATATTATATAATGATTAAAGGCACAGTAGATCAAGAAGACATAACATTGATCAAAATCTATGCACCAAATGATAGACCAAATAAATATATAAAATAATTGTTAACAGAAGTGAAGAAAGAAATAGACAGTACCACAATAGTGGTAGGAGATTTTATCATGCCACTCTCACCATAGGGTAGGTCAGCTCAAAAGAAACTTAACCAAGGTGTAGACGATGTAAACTATATATTCAGCCAACTTGACCTTTTGGATGTATTCTGGGAACTGTATGCAACTAAAATTCAATTAACTTCTCAAGAGCACATGGTACATTCTCCAGAACTGATCACCTATTAAGGCACAAAGCAAGCCTCCACAAAGTAAACACTAAAATAATACAAAGTACCTTCTCAGATGACAATGCCCTAAAACTAGAAATTAACCACAAGAAGATAAAGCTTCTGATCTGGAAGCCAATAGGAAGTGTGAGGATAATACAGGATAGGACAGGGTTCAGATCCCCTGTTTATAGGATGGCTGTGACTTATTTGCACCTCAACAGCACTTAACAAGAATACAGTTGGCTTATAGAAGAAATAAAGAATGAGATTAAAAAGTTCCACTAAACAAATGATAATGAAAATGCAATGTACCCAAAGCTCTGGGATACAGCCAATGCAGTCCTCAGAGAGTAATTCATAGAAATAGACAAACACACAAAAAAATGAAGAAAGAAGCAAAATTAATGATCTAACTCAGTATCTTCATTCAACAGAAAAAGAGCAACAATTTAATCCTACAGCCTCTAGAAAATAGGAAATTAAAAGAACATGAGTGGAAATCAATGAGCTAGAAAACAGAAAAACAACTGAAACCATCAACAAAACTAGGAGTTGGTTTTTCAAAAGGGTCAATAAAATTGACAAATCATTGGCAAACTTAACAAAAGACAAAAGAACTTTAATAACTTGATTAAGGAATGATAGAGGTGACATCACAACAGACCCAGAGGAAATTAAATCTATAATATTATGAAAGGGTATACTCTGTAAATATGAAAACCTAGAGGAAATTGACAAATTCCTTAAGCTTATGCCCTAACCCAGATTGATGCAGGCAGAGGTAGAACACTTGAACATCACAAAAGAAGAAATAGAGCAGATCATAAAAAGTCCTGGACCAGATGGCTTCATAGCTGACCTTTACCATACATTCAGAGAGGATTTCTCACCAATTCTAATTAATTTATTTTTTAAAAAAATAGAAAAATAACACTTCCAGAGACATTCTACAAAGCAAGCATAACCCTAATGCCAAAATCAGACAAATATATGACCAAAAAAGAAAACTACAAACACTATCTTTCATGAGCATAGACACAAAAATCCTAACTATTAGAATTAAAAAAATAATCATGACTAGGCAGTATTCATAACAGGTATGCAAGGATGGTTCAACATAAGAAAAACAATCAACATACCACATTGCAGCTGCTGTTGTTGTTATGTACCATTGAGTCACCTCAAACTCATAGCAAACTTCTGTACAACAGTCTGAGCCATTCTCACTGACTTAACACACCTACCCCCATTGTCCCAGTTACATACATATCAATCCATCTCATCCAGGGTCTTCTTCTCCTGCACTACTGCTTCACCCTTCTGAGCATGATGTTCTTCTCCAAGGACCAATCTCTCCTGGCTACATGCCCAAAGTATATGAGACAGAGCTTCAAAATCCTTGCCTCCAAGAAGAAACTTGGTTTCACCCTATTTCAGACAGACATTTGTTTTCTTGACTGTCAATGGTATGTTCAAGACTCTTCTCCAAAACCACAGGTATTGATTATTCTTCTGTCATCTTTAGTCTTGTCTAGTTCTTTGATGTATAGCAAGTAATTGCAAAGACCATTGCCTGAATCAGGAGTACCTTAGTCTCTAGACTTCCATTGTTGCTTCTCAGTATTCTGGTAGCAGATTTTCCCAGTGCAATTAAACCTTTGATTTCCTGACTACTGGCACCAAGAGTGTTGATTGTGGAGCCAAGCAAGCTGAAATTGTTAACAAACTCAGTTTCCTCTCCATCTGTTATGGCCCAGTGGTGAGAATCTTTGTCTTCTTGATGTTGAGCTTCAATCCATATTGAAGGCTGCAGTCCTTGACCTTCTGCAGCAAGCACTTCATTCAGGTCCTCCTCAGTTTCTGCAAGCAAGGTTGTGTCATCTGCATAATGCAAATTGTTGATGCGTTTTCCTCCAATCCCGATTCCATATCCTCCTCATGAAGCCTAGCCTCCCAAGTGATATGCATGTAGATGGAAAAGGTATGGAGACAAGATACATATATGATGCACTCTTTTCCTGATTTTGAACCATACAATGTTGGGTGTTTTTTTTGTTTGGTTGGTTGGTTTTTTCCTGTCCTGACGACTGCCTCCTGGTTCGAGTATAGGTTTCACATGAGCACAATCAAGTGTTTGGGAATTCCCATTCTCCTCAGGGTTAGCCACAATTTGTTGTGATCCACACAATCAAATGCCTTTATATAGTCAATGATAGACATTCTTCTGGTACTCTTTGCTCTCTACCAAGATCCATCTGATATTGGCAATAATGTCTCTAGTGCCACGACCTCTCCTAAATCCAGCTTATATTTCTGGCAGTTCTCTGTAGTTTTCCATCAGTTCTAGCTGTTTTAGATACTCTTCAGGAGGAATTTACTTGCGTGTGATATTACCGATATGGTTCAGTAATTTCCACACTTTGTTAGGTCACTTACTTTTGAAATGGGAACAAATATGGATCTCTTCCAATAAGTTGGTCTCCAAATTTCTTGGCACAACCTGGTAAGCATATCGAGGACATCAACTGCTTGTTGAAATATGTCAAATGGTATTCCCTCAATTGCTGGGGCCTTATTTTTGCCAAGTCCTTTAATCAGCCTGCAGTTGTAATTTATGCAGAACATACATTGGACAAAATCCAACACCTTTTGTGCTTAAGAAACTCAGCAAAATTGGGATAGAAGGGAATTTCATCAATACAGTGACAAATATATATGCAAAACCAAGAACCAATATCATTCTTAATGGAAAAAGAATAAAAATATTTTCATTGCAAACATAGACAACAGAAGGATTCCCATTGTCACAATTTCTATTCAATATTGCATTGGAAGTACTTGATAGGGCAAAATGACAAGAGAAGGAAACAGAGGCATCAGATTTGCAAAGAAATGGTTAAGCTGTTACTATATAATATCATAGTGTACACACATACACACACACACACATACACACACACACACACAGAGAGAGAGAGAGAGAGAAACCCCAAACAAAACACAAAAACCAAACACAAGAACAAACAAACAAACAAAAAACCCCAAGGACTCAATCAAAAAACTGTTAGAGCTAGTGGACTAATTTAGTATGATATCAGGGTAGAAGATCAATATGGAAAAAAAATATCATCGGTATTCCTCTAACAAAGAGAACTCAGAGAAAGAAACAAAGAAAACAGTACCATTCACAATTTGTTGTGATTGTTATGGGCTGTCAAGTCACCTGCAACTCATAGCAACCCTAAGTACAACAGCCCTAAACCCTGCACTATCCTATGCCAATCTCAATGCCCCTAATATATCTACTCTGATTACCCCAATCACTGAATCAATCCACCCCCTAGAGGGTTTTCCTCTCCTTTACTGTCCCTCCACCCTCCCAAGCTTGACATCCCTCTCCAAGGATTGGTCCCTCCTTACAACTTGTCCAAAATATGTCAGATGAAGATTCATAATCTTTGTCTCCAAGGAGCAGCCTAGTTTAACTCTCTCTAGGACAAACCTGTTCTTTTTTCTTAGCAGTCCATAGTATATTCAATACTCTTCTCCAACACCACAGCTCAAAGGCATCAATTGCCAACCACAAATTGAGATACTGGGGAAAAACCCAAGTAGAGACACAAAAGACTTGCACAAAGAAAACTACAGAATATTTCTCTGAGACACAATAAAAGTCCTAAATGTGAAAACGTGCCCTGTTCTTGAATAGGAAGACTTGATATTGTGGAAACGATAATACTACCAAAACCAACCTATAGGTTTAATGCAATTCCAATACAGATACCAAATTTCTATTTCAAGGATGTAGAAAGGGAAATTGTCAAGTTTAGGTGGAGAGAAAGGAGACTCCACTTGCGAAGAACAAAGATAAAGTGATAAGCACAGCACTCCCTGACCTCAAAATACAGCAGTAGTAACCAAAACAACATGGTACTGGTACAGTGACAGGCACATAGACCAATGGAACAGAATTGAGAACCCAGAAATGGACTTCTTTATCTATGATTGACTGGTAATAGACAAGGAAATAACATTTATCAAATGGAGAAATGACAACATTTTCAACAAATGGTATGGGCAAAACTGGACTGCTACCTACAGAAAACTGAAACAGGATCCATATCTCACACTATACACAAAAAATCAACTTAAGTTAGATCAGAGACCTGGGAGTAAAGCCCAAAACTATAAAGTTTATAAGAGACAAACTGGGACCAAACTTAGATGGCCTAGCTAAAGAGACTGACAAATCTGGCCAGAAATGCACAATCTAGAGAGGATTAAAAGGATGAATGGGAATTTTTAAAGATTAAATCTCATCAATGATTTTTTCCAACAGAGTGAAAAGAAAACCTACTGACTAGGAAAGAAATACTTGGCAATATCATCTCAGACAAGGGTCTCACAATAATAGTTTATAGACTACTTCTGGGCCTCCAGAAGTAAAAGACTGGTAATCCAATTATGGGCAAAAGACATGGGAAGACTTTTCACAGAGGAAGACACTGGATGGCCAACAGACACATGAAGAAATGCCCAAAATCACTGGCAATAAGAGAGATGGAAATCAAAACCACCAACAGATACTATCTCATCCCAGTAGTTGTGGCAAAGTTTAGTGGAGTAGTAAGCAATACATGTTGGAGAGTATATGGAGAGGTGGGAATTCTCATACAGTTTTGGTGGGATTGTAAAATGGCATAACCACTCTGGAAGGCAGTTTGGTGTTTTCTCAAAAATTTGAACATAGGCACTCCTTATGATCCAGCTATTCCACTACTAAGAATATACCCCATGGAAATTAGAACTGAGACACAAATGGAGTTTTGTATACAAGTATTCATAGCAGTTTTATTTACCATAGCAAAAACATGGAAACAGCCCAAATGTCCAACTATAACCGAATGGATTGAGAAATTGTAGTACATTCACACAATGAAATATTATGCAGCACCTAGGTGTAATGATTTTGAAAAATACTACATAACTTGGGAGAGATTGGAGAGCATTATACTGAATGAACAAACTCAGTCTCATAAGGACAACTACTGCATAAAAATAGGATAACTAGTAAAACATATAGGAACCCAAGGCAGGGGGAAGGGGTAGGAGAAAAGGGATAAGGATGGGTAAGAGTGAAACTACAGGGTTGTACAATTTGGTGTGCAGAAAGAGGGGGTGAAGGAAATGGGATGGATCTGACAGGGACCTTGAAGGACAGGGTAATGATGGGCAAGATCTAATAATGAAACACAGTATCAGTGAAGAATAGTGTGAAGTACAATGTACACAAACTTTGTAAGCAAACTAATAAAAAAATAGTTTGAGGTACTAAACACTAATTATGGAAGATCAGTTGGGTTTGGAATGACATCAAAGCTATTATCCATGAAGAAAGCAAGAGAAAGGAGAAAAAAGAAAAGACCAAAATGAACTTCAGAGGAGACTCTGGAAATGTCATCAGAATGTTGAGAAGCCAAAAAACAAAGGCAAGCAGGGAGGGATGGAAATGCCAAAATAAAAGAGAAAAAAATATTCCAAAATATAGCTCAAGATGACAAAGTAAAATATTATAACAAAATGTTCAAACAGCTGGAGTCAGAAAATTTAAAAAGACAAAGATTTTTCAAGCTGAAAGAACTGGAAAATAAATTCAAACGTCAAGTTGCCATATTGAAGGAGGCTATGGGCAAAACCTTGAATGATCTAGGAAACATCAAAGAAATATGTAAAGAATGCACAGAGTCACTACATCAAAAAGAATAAGCTTATACCCAATCATTTTAGAAAGTAGTATATGAGGAAAAATCAATGGTAATGAAGGAAAAAGGTCAAGCTGCATTGAATCATTGGCAAAAAAATTAAAGCCTCAGAAGAATTGATGTAGTATCAGTTGACTTGGCTAACTGGTTAGAAGAGATCCATATTTGTTCCCATTCTAAAAATGGTGATCCAATGAAAATTATAAAACAATATTTTTATTTTCTCATGTGAATAAAATCTTGCTTAAGATTATGAAATAGAACAGTATATTGACAGAACTGTCAGAATTTCAAGCCAGAGTTTTAAGTTGTCATGGCACCAGAGAAACCATTGCTGATGTTAGATGGATCCTGAGCTGAAAGCAAAGACTACCAGAAGGATACTTATTTGTGTTTTATTGACAGTAAAGAGGTATTTGGCTGTGTGGATCACAACAAACTATCGCTAACATTGCGAAGAATGGGAATTCCTGAACACTGAAACTTTTACCTAGATCAAGACTTTTTTGTCTGAATGGAGCAAGATAACACTGCATGATTTAAAATCGAGAGTGGGTGTCAAAGCTGTATCCTTTCTCCACATCTTTTCAGTCTATATGATGAATAATAAATCATTTGGGAAGCTAGACTTTAAGGAGAAGAATGTGACATCAGGATTAGAGGAAGAATCATCAACAATCTTTGTGATGCAGATGACACAACCTTGCTTGCTGAATGTGAAGATCTGAAGTATTTGCTGCAGAAGATTAATGACTACAACATTCAGTATGTATTACCTCTCCTTATTAAAAACACAAAACTTTTTATCACTAGGCCAATAGGCAACATCATGATAAATAAAGGAAAGATTTCAATTGTCAACATTTTCATCTTATTTGGATCCACAGTCCCTTGCTACCAGCAATTAGGAATTCAAAAAAATGTATTCTATTGGGTAGATCTTTGTTCCCATTCCCAAGTAAGGTGATCCAACAGAATGTGGAAATTATTGAACAGTATAATTTATAGCACATGCAAGCAAAATACTGCTGAAGATCATTTTAAAAATGGCAAGAACAATTCAAAGATAGGGAACTGTCAGAAGTTTGGGCAAGATTTAGAAGAAGTTGTGGCACCAGGGATATCATTACTGATGTCATATGGATCCTGGCTCAAAGTCAGCAGAAGAATGCTTATTTGTGTGTTACTGACTATACAAAGGCAATTGACTGTGTGGATCATAACATGTTGTGGCTGACATTGAGAAGAATGGGAATCCCAGAGCACTTAATTGTGATCATGTGGCACCTATACCTGGACCAGAAGGCTGTTAAATGAACAGAACAGGGGAACATTGTCTGGTTTAAAATTGAGACGGGAGTGCATCAGGGTTGTATATTATTTCCATACCTATTCAGTCTGTATGCTGAGCAAATTATTCAAGAAGCTGAACCCTATGAAGAGGAGTGTGACATCAGAATTGGAGGGAGACTCATCAAAAACATGTGTTATGCAGATGACACAAACTAGCCTGCTGAAAGTGAGGAGGACTTGAAGCACTTGTTGCAGAAGATCAAGGAATGCAGCTTGCAGTATGAAGTGCATCTCA
This sequence comes from Elephantulus edwardii, assembly GCF_000299155.1. Classification (NCBI taxonomy): domain Eukaryota; kingdom Metazoa; phylum Chordata; class Mammalia; order Macroscelidea; family Macroscelididae; genus Elephantulus; species Elephantulus edwardii. The sequence goes on along the minus strand of NW_006400069.1, from coordinate 1,629,868 downwards.
ATGGCAAAAAAACAAAGATTCTTTTCACTGGACTGATAGGCAGCATCATGATGGATGGAGAGGAGACTGAAACTGTCAACAGCTTCATCTTGCTTGAATTCAAAATTAACATCCTTGGTACCAGCATCCAAGGAATAAGGAGATGCATTTCACTGGGAAAATCTGCAGTTAAGGACCTCTCCAAATTACTGGAATAATGATGTCAATTTGAGGACTAAGGTGCGTCTGATTCAGGCCATGGTATTTCCAATGACTTGCTATGCTTCTGAGAGCTGGATAATGAATAAGGATGATAGAAAAATAATTGATGCCTTTGAGCCGTGGCATTGGAGGAGAGCACTGAACATTCCATGGCTGGTCAAGAGAATGAACAGATACATCTTGGAAAGGGTGTAGCTGGAGTGCTCATTGGAGGCAAGAACGATGAGGCATTGCCTCACATACTTTGGGCATGTTGCTAGGAGGTGATTGGAGAAGGCCATGATGCTGGGAAGGGTGGAGGATTGGTGAAGGAAAGGAAGGCTCTAAACCAGGTGGATACAGTGACTGCTACAATGGGCTCTTCTTGTCAGGAAGTGTGAGGATGGTGCAGGATAGAACAGGGTTCAGATCTTTTGTTCATAGGGTCACTATAAGTCATACTCAGTTTGATGGCACCTAACAACAACAGCAATTGGAAATATCTGCTGTTAAGAAATAACATCATGGCTACTAAATTATAAGTAGCCATGATGTCATTTAAAGACTAATCCTAGCCATGATCTTTTTAATGACTTGTTATACATCTAAAATTTGGACAATGACTAAGGTTGATAGAAGAATTGGTGCCTTTGAGTTGTGGCTTTGGAGAAGAGTACTTAATATCCCACTTACTGTCAAAAGAACAACTATGTGTTGGAGAAACTAGGGTGCTTCTTAGAGGCAAGGAGGGTGAAACTTTGTCTCATATACTTTGGGCTTGTTGTAAGGAGGGGTCAGTCCTTAGAAAATGACAGCACACTTGATAAAGTCAGTGAAAGAGTCGAAGACCTGCAAGAAGATAGATTGATACAATGACTGTAACAATGGGCTTGAATATATTGGAGATGATAAGGATGGCACAGGACAGGGCAGGATACAGATCTACTGTTCATAAGGTTGGTGTGGGTCATGTTCAACTCAGCAGCACCTAACAACAACATCCCCTGCATTTGTAAATATGACCCTGTTTAGAAATAGGGGTTTCTTTTATCATGTTGCTGAGACCACAATAGAATAGAGTGATATAAAAAGAGAAAAATAGACATAGAGATATACTTAGAAGATAGACATTATTTGACAATTAGTCTACAGGCAATGGAATTGGCAAGGATGCATATAGACAAGGCTGTCAACCTGTTTTGAATTTTTAGCTTCCAGAATTTTGATTTTTTTTAAATTATTAAATTTTATTAATTTTAATGAACATTTACAGAAATTTTGGGTTTTCATTCATTCATTGTTGCACTATTTTCTCTACCCTCCTCCCCAGTTCATTCTTCTTTTTTTCCCCCTTGTAAGTCTGTTTTAATTGTCTAATTGCCACAGTGCTTGTCTAAGCCAGTTCTGATTAATCTCCTTTGTCAGTGTGTCCTTTGCCATTCCCTGTCACTCCTTCCTGACAGAGATTTCACCCTGATTCATAAGGAACAGAACTTTAATTTCTAACTGCTCACCATAAGAAGCCTTGCTCTCCATGAGCAAAGGACTTCTTTGGTTAGCCTTCCCCACCCCAGGGGAAAAGGGCTTATCCAGGTCTTGGGATATATTTTTTCAATAAAACTATCCTTGTTATAACTTTTTTCCTCTTTACCTCACTATTAGACATGTATTCTAACAAAGTAACAACAATATTATTATTGAGATTGTGATGAAATTGTTATTATGATTATTATGTACCATGAGTCGACTGCAACTCATAGTGATCCTTTGTACAATAATAATCTGAATTTAGCCCTATCCTGAGCCAATCTCATTGTCTTCAACACAGCTATCCTCATTATTCCAGTTATTGGGTCAATTCATCTTATACAGGGTCTCCCTCTCCTACACTATCCTTCCACCCTTCAAACTCTGCTGTCCTTCTCCAAGGACTGGTCCCTCCTGGCAACAAACCCAAAGTATGTACAATGGAGCTTCAAAATGCTTGCCTCCAAAGAGAAGCTTAGTTTCAGCCTCTCCAGATAAACCTGTTTGTTCTTTTGGCTATCCTTGATACTGTCCATGTCATCAGACCACGGTATGTTCAATATTCTTCTCCAGCAGCACAACTCAAATGCATCTGTTCTTCTTCTATCATCCTTAGTTATTATGCAGCTCTTTGTTACATAGCAAGTAATTGAGAAGACCCTGACCCTGGATCAGGAGTACCTTAGTCTCCAAACTGACTTCATTGCTCTTTAGCACTCTTGAGAGTTCTCTGACAGCAGAGTTTCCTAATGCAATTTGTCTTGATTTCCTGACTATTGGTGCCAAGAGTGGTGGTAATGGAACCAAGAAGGCTGAAATTGTTAATCTCTACTCCATCTGTTGTGGTGCTGCTGATTGGCCCATTGGTGAGAATATTAGTTTTCTTGAAGTTTAGCTTCAAGCCGTATTGAAGACTACAGTCCTTGCCCCTCTGCAACAAATGCCTCAGGTCCTCCTCCATTTCAGCAAGCAAAGTTGAATCACCAGTGTAACACAGGTTGTTGATGAGTTGTCTTCCAATCCTGATGCCATGTTCCTCCTTATAAACTCCAGCATCCTGAATTATCTGTTCTGTATATAGACTGAAAAGCTATGGAGACAGGATGCACCCCTGATGCACTCCTATCCTGATATTGAACCATGCAGGGTTTCCTTGCTTTGTTTTAACAACTGTCTCCTGATCCAAGTGTAGGTTTTACATGAGCACAATCAAGTGTTCTCCTTAAGGTTAGCCATTTATTGTGATCCACTCAGTCAAATACCTTTGTATATCAATGAAACACAGATAAGACATTCCTCTGGTACTCTCTGTTTTCAGTCATGATCCATTTGACATTGATGATGATGTCCTTAGTGCCATGGCCTCTTCTAAACGCAGCTTATATTTCTGGTAGTTTTCTGTTGATGTATTGTTCTAGTAATTTTGGATGATCTTCAGCAGAATTTTGCATGCATGTGATATTAGTGATATCATTCGATAGTTCCCACATTCTGTCAGGCCACCTTTTCATTGGAATGAGAATAAATATGGACCTATTCCAGTCAGTTGGCCAGGTGGTTATCCTTCAGATTCTTAGCAAAACCTGGTAAACACATCTGGGACGGCATCTACGGGTTGAAACATGTCAATTGGTATGTCATCAATTTCTGGGGGCTTGTTTTTTGCCATTTCCTTCAGCGCAGCTTGAACTTCCTCCTTCATCAGCATTGCCTTCCCCTCCTCCCTCCCCCGCCCCCCGTTGTCTGCTGGATATTTATGTTTTAATTGGCTTGCTTACAAAGTTCATATACATTGTGTTTCACACTATTCTTCATTCACATTGTTTTTATACAGTCATTCTCATGCATTATATTTTATAAAATTAATCACCATTGGACCTTGCCCATCAGTACCATTTCGCCTCCTTTCCCTTTCCTTGACCCCCTCCCTCTACTCACCAAACTGTGCAGCATTGTGGTTTTCCCCCTCCCCTTCCTTACACCTCAAATCCCACCTTCTCACCGACTTGAGTCCCCATACTTATTTTAATAGCTATGTTTCTATTTTTACAAATAATTGTCTTATGTGGTATTTGTCCTTATGCAATTGCATAAGTTCACTCAGAATACTGCTTTCCAGCCGCTCTCAAACTACACAATATTTTTTTTTAAAAAATCATTCTTCCTGAGTGCTGCATAGTATTCCATTTTGAGAATGTACCACAATTTCTCAATCCATTTGGTTGTAGTTGGACCTTTGGGCTATTTCCATGTTCTTGCGATGATGAATAATGCTGCTATGAACATTGATGTACAAATCTCCATTTCTGTCTCAGTTCTAATTTCCTTGGGGTGTGGTACTAGGGATATTGTAGCTGATGTTAGATGGATCTTACCTGAAAGCAGGGAATACCAGAAGAATGTCTATCTGTGTTTCATTGATTATGCAAAGGCATGTGACGGTGTGGATCATAACAAACTGTGGCTGACTCTGAGAACAATGGGAATCCCAGAACATTTAATCGTGCTGATGGGAAACCTATACTTGGACCAAGAGGCAGTCGTCAGAACAGAGCAGGGTAGCACCGCATGGTTCAAAATTGGGAAGGGTGTACGCTAGGGATGTGCCCTATCTCCATACCTTTTCCACCTGTATGCAGAGCAGATTATCCGAGAGGCTGGGCTCTATGAGGAGAA
>NW_006400069.1:1601447-1625007 GCF_000299155.1 Elephantulus edwardii | reverse complement strand
GTACCCTGGACTGCCAAGAAAACAAACAGATTCATCCTGCAGAGGATTAAACCAAGCAACTCCTTTGGAGGCAAGGATTCTGGGGGCTTCGTCTGACATACTTTGGGCATGTTGCAAGGAGGGACAGGTCCTTGGAGAGGGACATCATGCTTGGGAGGGTGGACGGACGGTGCAAGAGGGGAAGACCCTCTATGAGATAGATTGATTCAGTGACTGGGGTAATCGAGATGGGTGTGTCAGAGGCAGTGCAATTGGCACAGGATAGAGCAGGGTTTAGGGCTGTTGTAGATAAGCTCGCTAAGAGTCACAAACGACTCGACGGCACGTAACAACAATAACAATATTCCTAGTAATGGAATAGCTATGTCATAGGGAGTTCCTATGTTCAACTTTTTGAGAACACACCAAATTACCTTCCAGAATGGTTGCACCACTTTACAATCCTACCAACAGTGTACAAGAGTTCCCACCTCTCCACATCCTTTCCAACATTTATTGCTTGCTGTCCTACTAAACTTTGCTCCTGCTACTGGAAGTGAGATGGTATCTTATTGTAGTTTTGACTTGCATCTCTCTTATTGCCAATGTTTTGGAGCATTTCTGTATGTGTCTGTTGGCCACCTGAATGTCTTCCTCTGTGAAGTCTTTTACCCATTTTGTAATTGGGTTCTCAGTCTTTTTCTTCTGGAGGGCCAGGAGTATTTTGTAACCTTTTGTTATGAGACCCTTGTGTGTTTGTCTGAGATAGTATTGCCAAATGCTTGCTCCAGGCTTTCTTTTCACCCTGTTGGAAAAAGTTTTCGATGTGCTCAGAGATTTAATCTTTGGAAAATCCTATTCATCCATTTTATCCTCTCCAGAGTGTGCATTTCTGGCTCTAGTCAGTTAGTTAGTTAGTTAGTTAGTTAGTCAGTCAGTCTCTTTATACCATAGGCTAAGCCTTCTAAGCTTGATCCCAGTTTGTCTCTTATGAACTTTATAGTTTTGGGCTTTAATCCCAGTTCTCTTATCCATCATGAGTTGTGTATGGTGTGAGATGTAGATCCTGTTTTAGCTTTCTGCAGATGGAAGTCCAGTTTTGTAAGCTCCATTTGTTGAAGAGGTTATCATTCCCCAATTTGATATGTTTTATTTCCTTGTCAGATATCATTTGGCTATAGAGGTCAGGAAGTGCTATGGTTCCCACATAATTTTTGTTTTTCAGAAGTGTTTTATTTATTCAGAGTCTCTTTCCTCTCCAAAGAAATTTGAAAACTTTCCTTTTGATCTCCTTGAAAAATGAATTTGGTGTCTGTATTAGGATTACATTGACCATTTAGATTGCTTTTGATAGGATTGTCATTTTCACAATATTGAGTCTTCCTATACATAAACAGGGCACATTTTTCAATTTATTTATGTCTTTTTGTGTGTCTTGCAAAAAGTGCTTTGTAGTTTTCTTTGTACAAATCTTTTGTGTCTTTAAGTAGGTTCACTCCCAAGTATCTCAATTTGTGGTTGACCATTGTAAATGATATTGCTTTCTTAGTTTCCTTTTCTGGGTTTTCCTTGTTACTGTAGAGGAATCCCACTGGTTTTTGGACATTGGTCATGTATCCTACAACCCTATTAAATTGGTCCACTAGTGCTAACAGTTTTTGTTATTGTTATTGTTGAGTCCTAGGTGTTTTCTGTGTACACTATCATATCATCTGCATATAGCAACAGTTTAACTGTCTCTTTGCAGATCTGGATGCTTTTTATTTCCTTCCTTTGTCATATTTCCCTAGGAAGTAATTCCAATACAATATTGAATAGAAGTGGTGAGAGTGAGCATCCTTGTTTGGTCCCTGTTCGCAAGGAAAATGGTTTTAGTCTTTCTCCATTGAGAAAGATACTGGTTTTTGGCTTTGCATATACACTTTTCACTGTGTTGAATAAATTCCCGTCTATTCCAATTTTGCTGAGTGTCTTAAGCAGGAAAGGGTGTTGGATTTTGTCAAATGCCTTTTCTGCATCAATTACTAAGATCATATAGTTCTTATTATTTGCTTTGATAATGTGGTGAATTACATTGATTGTTTTTCTTATGTTGAAGCATACTTGCATACCTGTTATGAATCTCACATGGTCATGCTTTTGGATTCTATTGGCTAGGATTTTGTTAAGGATTTTTGCATCTATGTTCATTAGAGATATCGGTCTGTAGTTTTCTTTTTGGGTAATATCTTTGCCTTGGTTTGGTATTAGGGTTATGCTTTTATGCTTGCTTCATAAAATGACTCTGGGAGTATTCCTTCTTTTTCTATTTTGAAATACTTTAAGCAGAGTTGGTGATAAATCTTCTCTGAATGTTTGGTAGAATTCAGTTGGGAAGCAGTTTGGTCTAGGATTTTTTTGTTGGGGGGAAATTTTTTTTTTATGGGTCTGTTCAAGTGTTCTGTATCTGAATGTGGCAATCTGGGTAGGGCATGAGTTTCAAGGAATTTGTCCATTTCCTCTAGGTTTTTAAATTTGTCAGAGTATAGCTTCTTATAATATTCCGATATTACAGATTTAATTTCCTCTGGTTTTATTGTGATGTCACCTGTATCATCAATATATCAAGTTATCTGTGTTTTCTCCTTTCTTTCCTTTTGTTTAGTTTGCCAATAATTTGTCAATTTTATTAACTCTTTTGAAAAACCAGTTCCTGTATTTGATGATGGTTTCAATTGTTTTTCTGTTTTCTCTTTCATTGATTTCAACTCTTGTTCTTATAATTTCCTGTCTTCTAGAGGCTATGGGGTTAGATTGTTGTTCTTTTTTTATTTGATGAAGGAATTGAGTTAGATCATTAACTTTGCTTCTTTTTTTTGTTTGTTTTTTATGTGTTTGCCTATTGTTATGAACTGCTCCCGAGGACTGTCTTAGCTGCATTTCAGAGGTTTTGGTACATTGTATTTTCATTATCATTTGTTTTAAGGAACTTTTTTATTTCATTCTTTACTTCTATAACCCAGTCATGCTCTAGTAGGGTGTTATTTCACTTCCACATGGGTGGTTTTATAAGCTTTATCCTCTTGTGGTTAATTTCTAGTTTTATGGCATTGTGGTATGAGAAGATACTTTGTATAACAATTTCAATGTTTTTTAGTTCTTGTACCTCTTTATCTATAGTTTCAATTCTTTCTTCCATCTGCTGCATTTTCTTCCTTAGTTGTGCCGTTCCTCCTCATGAATATATTTCTTCTGGCTCTGTTTCTCTGGAGCATTTGTTTTCTTAGTGGTTTCCATTGTTTCTTCCATTATTTGCACTTTCTATAGCTGTTCAAATAACTCTTCATCAATATATTTATCCTGGTGCTCTGCCTCTATGTATTCCCTTTATTTGAGGCTTCCATTGTTTCTTCCATCATTTGTACTTTCTTTTATAGCTCTTTGAATGTCTCCATATCAACATATATCACCTGCATTCTTGACTGTGGGATATTCATGAGTTCTTCAATATTTTCTGCTCTTTTTTTTTTGAGAAGGATAATTTGGTTTTTCTGAGTTTGAAGCTGCTGGCTACTTTCTCAACATTATGTGAAGTTTTCCTTGATAAATGTTAGGCTGTTTCTATTGTCTTCAATAGTTTTTTGGTTTTGTTTTTGTTTTTTGTCTTTATGATGTAACTGATTAGCTGACAAGTCAAGATATTCAATCTATAGGGTGAGTTACTCACTCTACTGAAATTTCTTTTTGGGAAAATTTGCCTTTCCTAAAGTCCTTGAGGTTGGGCAAAAAGGGTCAAATCTGATACTGTGTGTAATATTACTCTTTTTTGCTTTGCATAGAGAAAGAGCGATAGTTAAACCTTATCTAGGCCAGGGTCTTCACAATTATTTACTGTACATCAAAAAGCTGGACAATGACTAAGGATGACAGAATAAAAATAAATGCCTTTGAGTTGTGGTGCTGGAGAAGAGTATTGACCATACCATGGACTGCCAAGAGAACAAGCAGACCTATAACCAGGAGAGAACAAAATAGATGAATGAGACCTTCTAAGACTCAAATCCCTATGCACATCAAAAAACATCTCAAACAGGGTTAAAAGGAAACACAGACTGGAAAAAAATATTTGGCAATGACATATATAATAAGGGAATCATATCTAAAGTTTATAGAATACCCCAACACCTCAACAAGAAAAAAGGTAAACAACTCAATCACAAAATGGGAACAAGATATGAATATATACTTCATCAAAGAAGACATTCATATGGCAAACAAACACCTGAAGAAACATTCAAAAAATCTTTAGTTACCAGTGAGATGCAGATAAAAACAACTATGAGATATTTTCTCACCCCAGTAAAAATAGCAAAGTTCAACAGAACAGCAAACAATAAATACTAGCGAGGTTGTGGAGAGATTGGAACCCTTATTCACTGCTGGTGGGAGTATAAAATGGTGCAACCACTACTGAAGGTGGTTTGGCACTTTCTCAAAACGTTGGAAATAGAAATAGCATTTGGCCCAACAATTCCACTACTGGGAATTTACCCTAAATAAACCATAACTGCCCTCCAGACAGATATATACACAGGTTTATTGCTACATTATTTACAATAGCAAACAGATGGTACCAACTCAATTTCCCATCAACAAACGAATAGATAGAAAAACTATGGTATATTTATATAATGGAATACTACCCAGCACTGAAAAACAATATACTGATAAAATATTACACAACATGGGGGACTCAGGAGCATTTCGTGCTGAGTGAAGTATGTCAGTCACAAAAGGACAAATACTGCATAGTGCCAATGTTATAAAGCAGATCTGACATGGGAGGTTGGGAGGAGAACAGGGTAAGAATAGACAGATAATGACCATTGCATTGGAACAAATGAAGCAAAGAACTGTCTAAAAGGATATATGATTGGGAATTATATGTAAAGCAATAGCCCAAAATAAGAGGTTTATTATTGCAAAGAAGGCTGTGGTTGAGGGGGTGATAGGTAATTGTGCAACAATGAATGACCATTCTTTTAAGTAACTAGGGGAGGGGGAAGAGGAAGTAAAAATGTGTGAAAGAATGAATGAATGAATGAAAATATAACTTCTCTGTAGATGTTCTTTAAAATTGCAGTGCACATATGCAGGTACATGTGCACACAGACATTCAAACATATGAATGTGTGAATGCATGCACACAACCTGTACACATGCCAATGAACACGTGCCATACACACATATATACACACAGTGCACACAGTGAAATATGTGCACACAGACATTCAAAGATGTGAGTGTGTGAACACATGCACATGTACACATGCCATACACACATATATACACACAGTGCACACAGTAAAACATGTGCACACATGTATATGTCTTTTTCCAAGGACTGGACTCTCCTAAAAACATTCCAAAAATATGTGATATCATGACATTTCACCATCCTTGTATTTAAGGAGCACCCTGGTTGCACTATCTCTAAGTGAAATTTGCTTGTTCTTTTTGCAGTTTATGGGTTATTCAGTACTCTTCTTCAGTAAGGACACACACCCATTAGGTTTGAAAGGGGGAAGCAGAGTGGCACCTTAACTGGTTGTGTTGACTGACCAAGTTTGCATGAGCCTCACTTCATCACAGAACCTACCATGGGATCAAGTGTGTCCTTCAGTATTTCAGGAGTTGTAAGAAGCAGTTGTTTACATGATTTTGTGCAACTCATACAGAGAGATAAATGAAAAAAGATAAAGTAAATAGTGTAGACATATGTCACAGCTCAAACAACCAGGAAGGTAGGAACAGTTTCAGAAGACTTTGAGCCAAGCAGTCACTTGGGGACAGGAACAGCATTACTTAAATATTTAAAGTCTACACCATCAGAGCAGCTGGGGAGGCAGCTCCTTGTTAATATTTAACAAACACTATGCAGCCACTGTTTATAGGACAGATTTAACAAGCACCCTACATTGCTCAAAGCTGTGGACAACATTAAGGGACAAACAGCTACACCTGCTTCAGGATCACAGTCAGCTAAAAAAGTGGGATCTCACTGGAGCTGAGCTTCAGGAATGGAGGCCACAGATGTTACTGAGGTGTGGGGACACTACAAACTCTTCTTTTAGGATTGGCTGCCTGCTCCAGAACTGAGGTCTGCAGGAAGCTCCCAGCCCAACAGCTTTGCCTTGAAAGTGGCCCCATCTGGTCAGCTAGGTCCTTGCTTGGGCAGCTGAGTCCAGCATCCCCAGACTGTCCTTCTGGCCTTGTGCACTGTCCCTGGAGCAGAGGCCTAGGCAGAATCCTTGCAGTCCTCCAGCCACAATGCAACCCTCAGGAACTTCAGATCTTTTCTGGGATGCCATGCCAGATTACCTTCTGGGACTATTAGAGTGAATCCTTCAAGACAGCATATCCATACAGCAGGGACAGCTCTGAACCAAATAATTTTTACCCAGTCTAGATAAATCAGATCAAGAGTGAGAACAATTTATTCTCCACCTTATTCCCCTGGGCCTGTTTTTCAACATTTGCTCATCCTCATATTTCCCATGTAAGCTTCATGAAACTCCCCCACACATGTCACTCTTGGGTATAATCAGAGGTAGGACTCCAGTTTGGAGTCAAGACAAGTTGCCATTTTGAATTCTGAGACTGTTCTTTCAGGCACTGTGATTGGGACCAGGTATGACTTTAATTAGCAATTTTCCCTCATTTCATCATCTGATCATTGACTGTGAAGTTGCCCAACACTAAAGTCACAGCCCTGGGCACATCCTGGCACATCACAGCTCACTACCCAGCCATCATTGACCTTCACCCTTTGAAAATTCTCCAAAGAGATTTTTATACTCCTGGCAACTTTCTCCAGCCCTAGTTAATTTTAAAACAGGAGATGCTGAGCAAAGTTGTCCACTATCACCAATTTGCTGAACATTTCTTCTTATTAAAATACTTTTAAGCTTATTAGAGTCAACGTTTGAGTATTTATTCAGTTCTGGGATTTGCCACAAATATATTTGTGTATCCTGAGAACACACAGCAATCACGGATATTGGAATAACAGTTCTTAGCTTTTCTGTGCTCACAGTATTCTTCTGAAAACAAGTAATTATGAAGGAACTAACAAACCTCAGAACAATACTTAATCATTCAGCGTTTGTTGTGTATCATAGAGTTGGAGCAGACCCACAGCTCACCCTCCAGTGGGTTTTCAGAGGCAATTAATTGCATGGAAGGAGATTGCCCATCCTTCTCCCATGAAGCAGCTGGTGGGATATGAACCACATGCCTTCGAATTGCAATGTAGCTTCTTGACACTAGGCCAACAGCACTTATACCTCAGCAAAACAAATATCCAGATGTCTAGAAACATCCCTAGTCATTGAGCTAGTCACTTTGTCATTCTTGAAGACAAGTTTTGCTTTTTGTTTCTTCAGCATTAGAATTCCCTGTAAGTGTTGGAAGAATTGGACACCTTGGTGGAAGGCAGGACCTCACTATCTTCTGTGATGACCCTAACTGCCAAAAGTATGCTTTTTCTGAGCAGAGAGGAGACATGGTCAGCAGGCAGATGGTCCCAGGGAGAACTTAATTGGATTCAGGGTAAACAAGGGGATTTAAGTCTAACTAGCCATCTCTAGGTATCAGGGACAGCTGAACTATCTAAAGGTAGTCCTAGGGTGGTCCTAAGGCTGCTGGATTATAGAAAGTAAGGCCATCTAACCACAAGTTCTGAGGTATAATTTGGGCTGAGGTTATAGTCACTCAATATCTCCTGGCTCTTGACTGCTTTTCCAAACTAACCCTCCAGTTAGTTCTCTTAATCTCTTTGCAATGTATTCCTCTTCTGGTGGTCAGCAAGCATTATTAATAGCCACTGTTCAGCCTCATACTGTTGAGGGAAGAAGGCCACCTTGGGTTCTGGCCTCTGGATGAAGTGCTAAGCTTCTGCCCATGTCAGGTCTGCTTTGCCCTGACTCACGCTTGGCCTCTGATAACGTTGAATAGACCCAGAGTTTAAAAAATTGTACATATTAATCAAACCCTGGCTGCACACTCATGAAGGAGCCAAGTGTTGAGTTTTTAAACTAGCAACTTGGAATGTTGCTATTGTTAGGTCCTTTTGAGTCAACTATAACTCATAGCGGTTTGAATCTGACCCTACGCTGTGCCATTATCACCATCTTTACCATGCTCACACCTATTGTTATCGTCACTATGTCACCCAATCTCATAGACCGTAATTCTCTTTTGTTGACCTTTCTTAGAAAGATTTCCTTTTCTAAAAACTGATCCCTCATGATAAAATGTCCAAAGTATGTGAAACTAAGTTTTGTCATTCTTGCCCCCTAAGGACTATCTTGGTTGCATTTCCTTCAAGACAGACTTATGTGTTCTTTGGGCAGTTCACAAGATATTTAGTATTCATTTCCAGCATCATAATTTAAAGGTACCAATTCTTATTTCATCTTTCTTATCCATTGTCCAAATTTCAGATGCATAATAAGGAATTGAAAAGACCATGATTTGGATCAAGCACATCTTAGTTTTTATTTAAACTGATACTCTTCAGCATTTTTGATAGGTCCTTGACAGTAGATTTTCCAATGCATTGTATATTTTTATTTCTTCACTGCTGCTACCAAAGATATTGATTGTGGATCCAAGTAAAATGAAATCCTTGGTAACTTCAGTCTTTATCCACCTATTATGATGTTGTCTATTGGTCCAGTGGTGAGGATTTTTGTTTTCTTGATGCAGAGATGAAAGCCATATAGAAGGTCTTTGATCATAGTCTGATCTTCTGCAGTAAGTGCTTCAAGTTGTCTTCATTTTCTGCAAACAAGATTGTGTAATCTGCATAATGTACGTTGTTAAGGAGTCTTTCTCCAGTCCTGATGCCATATGCTTTCTTCATATAGTCCAGTTTTTCAAATTATTTTCTCAGTAAACTCTGTTATGAAACCCTTGTCTGAGATGGTATTGCCAAATGCTTGTTCCTAGTCTATAGGCTTTCTTTTTACCTCGTTGGAAAAAGTTTTTTATGTGCACAGAGATTTAATTTTAGAAGGCACTGTTCATCAATTTTATCTTCTTCAGATTGTATACTTCTGGCTATATTTTGCAGTCCCTTTATTCCATAGACTAGGCTTCTGACATACTTTGAACATGTTGCAAGGAGGAACCAGTACTTGGAGAGAGACGTCATGCTTGGGAGGGTGGAAGGACAGCAAAGGAAAGGAAGACCCTCAAAGAGATGGACTGATTCAGTGACTGGGGTAATGGGTGTAGGTGTGCTGGAGGCGGTGAGATTGGCACCACAGGATAGGGCAGAGTTTAGGGCTGTTGTACATAGGGTCGCAATGAGTCGCAGGCAACTCGACAGCACATAACAACAACAACAACAAGGCCTTATAAGCTTGGTCCCAGTTTGTCTCTTATGAACTTTATGGTTTGGGGCTTCACTCCCAGGTCTCTGATCTAACTTGAGTTGATTTTGTGTGTGGTGTGATGTGCAGATCCTGTTTCAGCTTTCTGCAGGTCGTATTCCAGTTTTGGCAGCACCATTTGTTGAGTGAGTTATCTTTTCCCCATTTGATAGATTTTATTTCCTTGTCGGATATCAGTTGACTGTAGATAGATGGGTCCATTTCTAGGTTGTCTATTCTGTTACAAAATGAGCAAAAGACATGGAAAGACTTTTCACAAAGTAGGACATTCAGATGCCAACAGATACATGAAGAAATGCTCAAGATCACTGGTAATAAGAAAGATGCAAGTAAAAATCACAATGAGATACCATCTTACCCCAGTAGCAGTGGCAAAGTTTAACAGGACAACAAGTAGTAATTGTTGAAGAGGATGTGGCAAGAAAGGAACTCTACATGTTGTTGGTAGAATTATAAAATGGTACAGCTACTCTGGAAGACAGTTTGGCATTTCCTCAAAAAGCTGAACATAGAAATTTTATATGACCCAGCTATTCCACTGCTTGGAATATACCCTGAGAAAATGAAAACTGAGACACAAGCAGAGACTTGTACACCAATGTTCATAGAAGCATTATTTACCATAGCAAGAACATGGAAACAGCCCAAATGCCCAATCAATAGGATGGATTAAGAAATTATTGTACATTTACACAATGGAATACTATGTAGCATGCAGGACCAATGATTTTGTAAATTATGTAGCATGGGAGAGATTGGAGAATATTATGCTAAGTGAACTAACTCAGTCTCATAAAGACAAATCCTTTATAAGACCATTATTGTAGAATGAGTACAAGGATCTAAGGAGGGGGTTGTTTAATCATAGGGTCACACAATTTGATGAGTGGAGTGAGGGGTGGGTAAAGGAAAGGGGAAAGATCCAGTGTGAAAAACAATGTAAACCAGCATAAAATTTTTAAAAAGGCTTTGGCAATGATTAAATAATTGATTGTAAAAATTTATTTGCTCAATCTACAGATTTAACAGTTATGGGAAATGGATATAACCATGACATACACATTATTTAAAAAAAATTTTAAACCATGCAGTATTCCCTCGTTTTGTTCAGACAACAGCCTCTGGGTCTATGTATAGATTTTGAATGAGTACAATGATGTGTTCAGGAACTCCCATTTTCTCAATATTTTCACAATTTGTTATAATTCACGTAGTCAAATGCCTTTGCATAGTCAATGAAGTACAACTAAGGATTTTTCTAGTATTCTCTGCTTTCAGTCAAGATCCATCTGACATCAGCATTGATATCTCTGGTGCTACAGCCTCTTCTGAATCCAGCTTGATTTTCTGGCAGTTCCCTGTCAATATAAGCTGTGCTGCAAATCCAAAGGCACATGGTTTGAATCCACTAAATGCTCTGTGGGAGAAAGATGGACAATCTCCTCCCATGTAATTAACTGCCTCTAAATATCTGCTGGACAGTCAACTATGGGTTGGTTCTGACTCGATGACAAACAACAATAGAGTGTGCAGGTTGTATTAGAAGCAATCCAACAGAGTGTGCAGGTTGCAATAGGAACTGTAACCCTATTAGTACTATTATAAAATGTTTCTTTTTAGACACTGTTCTTGTCTGAGGGCCACATCTTGGCCCCTGTGTGGATCCCTGGAGATTTGTCCTTGTGTTAAGTAGAATGATCCAGCAGTTACACTACTCTGCAGACCAGGAGAGCTCGAGACCTACACCAGGTGTGTACCAATATGTGGCAGAAAACTGTGATGATGAAAGCAGGCAGCCTGGGTAGGCCAAGTGGACTAAAAACTCAGAACCCATATTGACTAAGAGCAAGTTCCCATCACTGGCAGAATGACAGTCATGAAAATAAAGTTTGGATGTTGTTGTTGTTGTTCAGTGCTGTCGAGTCCCAGGTGACTCATAGCGACCCTATGAAGGAGAGTCCTCGATGCTTGCATGCCTTTCATCCTCTCTCCAGAAAGTTGGGATACTAAAGAATAAAGAAAGTGGTCATTTTTACACTACTGATTTTTTGAGAGACCAAGACATATGTCAAGACCCAGAATCTGGCGTCCCTTGGAGGAGATGGTGGAACTGCTCCAGAGCAGTCTCCTTTTCTCTCCCTTTTTTATTCTCCCACCATAGGTGTGCAACAAGCATATATTGTGGGCATCAGGTAGGCTGTTAGGGTGGGGAGGACACGGTCCTTTCAGGGCCAAGGCTGCATGTTCCAGTGGAGGTGAAGAAGGGAGTGGCCAGGCCATTTCGTAGGATAAGGACAGTTTGGGAACACGTGGCATTTAGAGTCCATCTGTCAAGCCAAGCCTAGGAGAAGTAAAATTGCAGACAATGGTTATGTGTGTGTTGGAACTGAGTTTTGAAAGGTCCCTATATAGTGGGCATGTCAGACAGTCCTCTGCCTTGCACTAGATGGAGAATACCATTCTGTCACCTTGTAGTTCTGCAGCTGGTCAACTGCTCACTCTTCAATCAAGGGCCCTGCATGCTATCTCTGGCCAGTGCTAGCTGGACTGTGTGTCACTGAGGCTTGCTGTCTGCCACTGATTCCTTGTCTGGCTGGTTTCACATTTCAGTATGTTTGAACACATGGCCTTTTTCTTGTTTGTACCCATGGAGCACTCTCAGGATTGTTCTTTTTCCTTACAGGTTACGTATGCTCTTGGGCTCGTTCCGTTGCTTATTTTTACTGAGCACCATACTCATAAAATCAGGGCCACTTCACTAGACAGTGTCACAGACGAGAGCCACAGATAGGCAAGGGAGTAGAGAGGAAGCTCCCACTCACTTGCTTTAAGTGTGGATCTGAAGGACACTTGGCCAAGGGTGGCCCACGTCAGGTCCTCATGACTGACATGACTGACAGGCCCCAGCTCCCAGCTGGAAACAAAGGAGGACGCTTCAACGGTTTAGATCCTCCCAGAAGAGCTGCAGGTGAGCATTAACATTACTGGTAAGTATATTCGTTTTCTCCTGGACCCAAGAGCCTACTATTTAGTCCTAAAAGCCTTCTGAGGTCCCAACTCTTCTCACTATTTCTTAGTTGTTGGAATTGATGGAAAATCTCATAAGCAGTTCCTTACTTCACCTCTGCCTTGCATGCGGACTTCGAGTTGTAAAACAACCCAGTGGTAGATGGAATTTGCTCCAGGACTCAAGAACAATAAATGACATAGTTGAGCCTCTACATCTTGTGGTTCCTAACCTTTATACTATAATAGACAAAGTGCTAGTCAATAGGCCTTTTATTGTAAGAACTACCTTCCCTCTGTAACTTGATTTGTGCCACTATTAGAACCTCTACTTGGAATATTATTGCTTTTTCATTTTTGACTCGTGTACTTTTAACTTAATTAAATTTGTGTCTTTTAGGATGCAACACTTCCATGATACATCTTCAAGGATATGAACATGTACAGCTAAGCACAATGGATAACAGTGCATCTAAATTCCAAAATCAATCTCCATAATAGTCTATGTGTTTCCTATTGCCAAAGGGGCCCTTTAGAGTAGTGAGAGAAGATCTTCACCCTGAAACCTACAGCGTCACTTTTCAGCAGGAAGTAGCTAAGAGAATATGCTGTCCCCTTTTCCTTTTGAATCAGGGTGAAGTCTCTCTCAGGGAGGAGTGATAGGGAATGGCAAAGGACACACTGACAAAGGAGATTAATCAGAACTGGCTTTGACAAGCACTGTGGCAACTGGACATTTAAAACAGACTTTCAAGGGGGGGGAAGAAGAATGAACTGGGGAGGAGGGTAGAGAAAATAGTGCAAGAATGAATGAATGAAAACCCAAAATCTCTGTAAATGTTCATTAAAATTAATAAAATTTAATAAAAAAAGAAGTCCCGTTTCTGTGTGCCTGGCATTCCCAAGCTTCCCCTCCACTCTCAATTCACCCCTTCTTCTGGGACTGAGACCCTCACTCTCACTGATTTCCCAGTGCTGCTACCTTCCTTGTTGAGCACACCCTGTGCAGGTCCCCATCTACTAGATCCTCACTCTCACCCTTTCCATGAATTCTTGCTTCTGCTTTAGATCAGCAACATCTTCTCTGAGCTGAGAATGAAGTCCCTGGTGGTGTAAATGGATGAAAAGTCTGCTGACACACTTCTGAAAAATGTCCCCTTAAAAATCTTATGAAATTCTGTTCTATTCTGATCCATTATAAGTTGAAATTGATATGGCAAAACTTGTAATATCTTATTTACTGTATTTGTTTTAAATCCCTGATTTACCTGAAGTTCACTCAATGGGCTGAATGTCATTCAACTTGCTGTCTCCATGTGAGAGATGCATCTCTGAGAGTTCTATTTTTCTTTAGCATCCAGGCCATTGTGTCTGGGGAAATGTAGTAGAAAGGTATTTCTTGGACAGGATGTAGCTGGAATGCTCTTTGGAGGCAAGAATAATGAGGCTTCGCCTCACATACTTAGGGCATGTTGTTACAAGGCCTGTTCCTTAGAGAAGGACATGATGCTGGGAAGGATCGGTGAAAGAGAGGAAGACCTTTAACTAGGTGTATTGACACCAGAACTTCCACAATGGGCTCTTGCTTGTTGGGAAGTGTGAGGATGGCACAGGATAGAACAGGGTTCCGATCTTTTGTTCATAGGGTCACTATGATTCGTACTCGACTAGAAAGCACCTAACAGCAACAACAAGTGGAAAGGTTTTGACACCCCATGTTTGTGTGTTTGTCCCTCCTGGAAGGTTTTCAAGAAGTTGGAGATGATCCCCAAATCAACAGATTTTCTGTCTGCCACCCTTGTTCCACCAAAATGTCTCTTCAACTTCTAGATATAAGTAACCTGGAGGAGGTAGTTTTCTCTAACCTTTCTGGGGACCACAAGGTGAAAATTGGGGAATTGTTCGAGAAGACCGGTCTGAATGTACCAGGTTCCTCACCTCAGCAGATCTGAGCCTGTTGGTTGGACTCTTCTAAACAAGATGCGAATCCAATGCCAACAAGCTGGTTCTGACTATGGCCCTCCACTGTTTTCCCAATGCTGCAAATCTTTATGAGACTGCCAATATTTTCCCTTTGGATTAGCGAGTGGACTTGAATTGTTAACTTTTTGATTGGTAGAACAACATGTAATGCCCTGCACCACAATCTTGGGGCTACTTAGAGTCAACAGGTAGATAGAGTCCCCTGGGGCTGCTGTGCCTATCCCTTAGCAGCCCCATCACCTCCACTGTCCTCTATGTGGCACTATTTGGTCTCCATAGGAGCATCTGGTCTTTCAGTTTGTGCTTTGTTCTCTGCTGAGTCTCCAGGAATAATGCTGGGGTGAGGAAGATAGCTCCTTTTCCATCTTGCCTGGAGCTAGTAGCCTGATGGCCACCTCTCTGTCCTGCATAAAATTTGGCAGGATTCTAAGTCTTCCATGTACATACAAATATGCTGGTTACATGAAAACTTGAACAGATGTACATGTAGCCCCTCCAGAGAGTACAGTTTCAGACTCAGAATCATGTAAGGATTTGTCTGTAATGATGCCCTTCCAGCCCCTCACTCCTGGTCTAAAATTCTCTCAGAATTGTCACTGCTGCCACCACCAGTGCCAATTTATTATGGAGTCTGTAAAGTATTGGATCTGGGTAAAGTGGCTTACAGGTCACTGGTGGCATGTTGTTGTTTGTTGTTTATGTTATGTGCCATGGAGTCACTTTGCAACGCATAACGACCCTATGTACCCTACTCTATCCATCCTAAGCCAACCTCATTGTCTCGTACACACCTATCACCATTATCCCAGTCATTGAGTCAGTTGATCTCATCCAGGGTTTTTCTCTCTTGTGCTGTCCCTCCATTCTACCAAGCATGGTGTCCCTTTCTAAACACTGGTCCCTCCTTGCAACATTCCCAGAGTGTGTCAGAGGGAGCTTCAGAATCCTTGCCTCCAAGGAGCAACCTGGTTTCATCCTCTCCTGGACAGATCTGTTTGTTTTCCTAGCAGTCTGTGGCATATTCAAGATTATTCTCCAGCATCAGAGCTCAGAGCATCAATTTTCCTTCTATCGTCTTTAGTCATTGCCCAGGTTTCTGATGCATAGCACGGAAATACAAAGACCATGGCCTGTATCAGGCACACCTTAGTCTCCAGAATGATATATCTGCTCTTCAGTACTCTGGAGAGGTCACTGACAGAAGACTTTCCCAGTGCAATTCATCTTTTTATTTCCTGACTGCTGGTACAAAGATTGTTGATTGTGGAGCCAAGCAAACTGAAGCTGTTAACAATCTTAATCTCTTTACTATCATGATGCTGTTAATTGGTCCAGCAACAAGAATCTTTGCTTTCTTGATGTTGAGCTTCAGTCCATATTTAAGGCTGCAGCCCTTGACCCTCTGCACCAAATACCTCAAGCCCTCCTCAGTTTCCGTCAGCAAGGTTGTATCATCTGCATAACACAAGTTGTTGATAAGTCTTCCTCCAATCCTGATGCCACATTCCTTCTCTTAGAGTGCTGTGTCCTGGATGCATATAGATTGAAAAGACATTGAGATAGGATGCCTCCCTGGTGGTACAGCATTCCTGATTTTGAGTGATGCAGCATTTCCTTGCTTTGTTTTGATGACTGCCTCCTGGTCCAAGTATAGGTTTTGCATAAGTATAATCAAATATTCTGGGATTCTCATTCCTCTCAGAGTTAGTAGTTAAATATTAAACTATTAATGGGAAAGTTGGTGGTTCAAACCTACTAGCAGTCCATGATATAGTCAATCTTCTTCCTCCACACCATAGTTCATATGTATCAATACTGTTTGGTCATCCTTATCTAACTTACACACACACACACACACACACACACACACACACACACACACGAAACAATTGAAAATTCTATGACTTGAGTTAGGCATGCCTCAGTCTTTAAAGTAACATCTTGATTTTTTAACATTGTAATGTGATTCTTTGTAGCAGATTTGTCTAATCATTTGATTTATGATAGATGGTGTAGAGATTGAGATTGTTGACAGCTTCCGTTTGCTGGGCCTTACAATCAACACTCTTGGTATCAGCAGCCAGGAATTTAAAAGGCAAATTGCATTGGGAAAGTCTGCTGTCAGAGACCTCTCTAAAGTACTGAAGAGCAGCAGTGTCAGTTTGAAGACCAAGGTGCGCCTGATATAGACCATGGTCTTTGTAATTACTTGCTGTGCATCAGAAAGCTGGACAATGACTAGGGATGATAGAAGGAGAGTTGATGCCTTTGAGCTGTGATGCTGGAGAAGAATATTGAATATACCGTGGACTGCTAGGAGAACAAACAAGTTCATCCTGGAGAGGGTGAAGCCAGGCTGCTCCTTGGAGGCAAGGATTCTGAAGCTTTGTCTGATATACTTTGGACATGTTGCAAGGCAGGATCAGTCCTTGGAAAGGGACACCATGCTTGGAAGGGTGGAGGGACAGTGCAGGAAAGGAAGACCCTGGAGGAGATGGATTGATTCAGTCACAGGGGTAATGGGGATAGGTGTGTCTGAGACAACAAGATTGACAAGGGATAGAGTGGGGTTTAGGGCTGTTGTCCATAGGGTTGCTTTGAGTTGCAGGCAACTTGACAGCACTTAAGAACAACAACCACCACCAACTTTCATGGTGTTGATTATGGATCCATACAAGTAAAATTAAATCCTTGGCAACTTCAAATATTTTCTCCATTTTCTATGCTATTTCTTATTGTTCCAGTTGTGAGGACTTTTTTCTTTCTTTATATTGAGATGAAATCTGTCCTAAAGGTTTTTATTGCCATCAATAAATACTTCACATGGTCTTCACTTTTAAGCAAATTTGTGTCATTTATCTGTTTAGGTCATTAATGAGTTTTCCTTCAATCTTAATGTCATATTCTTCTTTATATAAGTCTAATTTCTGAAATTATTATAATACAGATTTAGAAATGAAGAACAATTGTTTGTTGTTCTTGTTGTTATGTGCCACCAAGTTGCTTGCAATTCATAGTGATCCTGTGTACAACAGCTCTCAGTCCTGCTCTATCCTGAACCAACCATATTGTTTCTGACACACCTGCCCTCACTACCCTCTATCTCATCCAGGGTCTTCTTCTCTTGTGCTGTCCCTCTAACCTCCCAAGAATGATGTTCCTCTACAAGGATTGGTTCCTCCTTGCAATATGTTCAAATTATGTCAGATGAAGCTTTAGAATCATTAGCAGTTGCAAAATAAAGCTTTGGTAATAGAAATGTGGCTGATAAAATTTTCCCCAAGATCAAATGTTGTACAGTTGATTTGTTCATTGTAAATAACCTTTTCAAAAACATAAATGGAGGTGATAAACATGAATCTTACCAAAAGGAAAACACAGAAAACAAACGGACCACATTTGTGGAAAGAGATGATAAAGAAGTTAAATATCATCAGTCAGAGTAAGGCCAGCAGCAGATTGTTCATATACAAGTTAAAATTGAAGCTGAAGAAAAATTTTAAAAGTCAACCAGAACCAAAATACAGTCTTAAGTATATCTCACCAGATATACAGATTGGATGCATTAAATAAAAATAGACTAAGATTAGATGACTAAAAACCTGATAGAGGGATAACACCAAGGGTATAAAAAGCCTGGTGCAGGGATAACACAAAGGATATCAATACATGAAGAAAGAAAAAAGGTTATTCAAAAGATGGGGGGGGGGGAGAAAAGACAAAAAATGGACATCAGAAGAGATTTTAACACTTGCTGTATGACATGGAGACATTAAGTGGAAAAAATCGTGAGATAAGAGAGTTGAATAGATGTTTTCAAAGGGAAGCTAGAGAAGATAAACTAGGATTATAGCAAAATGTTCAAAGATCTAGAGTTAGAAGAAGGAAAAAATGTTCAGCATTTCTTAAGCAGAAAAAAACAGAAGAATGAATTCAAGTTTCAAGTTGCAGAGTTGAAAGATTCTACGGGCTAAATACTGAAAGATGCAGCAACATCAAAAGAAGAAGGAAGTACCACACAGAATCACCTTACCAAAAAGGACTGGCTGACACTGAACCATTTCTGGAAACATCAATTGATTAAGAACCCAAGGTACTGAAGGAAGGATCCAAGTTGCATTGAAGATGTTGACAAAAATAAGAGCTGAAGGATTATATTTTAATCCCTTGTTAATATATTTTCAAGGAACATTCTTCTATGTTCTGTCAATTTGCTGTGCTGAGGTAACATGGGTTTGCTGTAATGCTGAACCTTGTGTCATTGGGGTCTCAAATGCCATAAGGTTGCCCATGGCAGACAGTGTTTGGTGGAGCTCCCAGTTTAAGACAGGTTTGAAACCAGGAGTGGCATCTACTTCCTAAACCTCATGCCTCTGGAAACTCTATGAAGTTAGAGAAACAATGATAGTTATAGAAAGGCCTCAGGTCTTTTGTTCATAGGGTCGCTATGTGTTATGCTGGACTCAATGACAATCAACAACAACAAATAAAACTACATAAGAACCACAGACACACACACACACACACACACACACACACACACACACAAAATACTCTAGGAATTGACAAAATACCAATTGTGGTGTTTCTCCAAACAGATGGAACCCCAGACATACTCACCTGTATATATCAAGAGACTTGGAAGACTACTGAAAAATCCATATTTGAGCTCATCCTAAGAAAAAGGTCATCCAGACTCGAGCCCAAAAGCACATTAAAATGTGCAGACAGCTGTCTGTAATAAGCCACGCCATGCCCAGAAAAGCATCTTTTCCACCTCTACTTCTGGCCACTGAACATAGAAATCCCACATGACCTCACTGTTCCACTGCTAGGAATATATCTCCAAGGAAATAAGAACTAAGACAAAAACGGAGATACATATACCTGATGTTCATAGCAGTGTTATCTCAAGAGCAAGAAGATGTAAATAGCTAAATGTCCATCAGCAAATGAATTGGTTGAGAAATTGTGGTACATTTACACAGTGGAATATTATGCATCATTAAGGAACAATAAAATACTGTATAACATAGGAGAATTGAGGGAAGCTTATGTTGAGTAAAATAGCTCAGTGTTATAAGGACAAATACTGCATAATACCATAATTGTAACAACAGAAAGGTAACTGAGCAAGATGTGTTGAAATGTTCAAAAGGGGAAGAAGGAAGGGAGTAGGAAAAGGGGAAGGAGAATGTGGTGTTACCCTAAAAGTCAGGGTGTTTTATTTTTGGTTGTGGGTTGTGTGTGTGTGTGTGTGTGTGTGTGTGTGTGTGTGTGTGTGTGTTTTCTTTTAGCCATTACATTTAGCCTTTTATAGTCTCCAGATACCTTAAGTGAAGACACATGGTCTTACAAATCATCAATAACTGTGGGACGAGGATAAAAGACAGAGTGCTTCCCACTCTGGGCAGCAAGACCTGCAGTGGCAAAACTTGAGGGACACTGCAACAAGACCCTGGTGAGAGTGATACCCTGGTGGTGGAGAGATTGTGGTATAGTATGGACAAACTGTGGCAAGGTGTAAGCAGAGGAGCCCTGAGAATAAAGGCCACAGTTAAAGGTTTCTGCTGTTCTTGCTGCATAATTGAAGGAGAATCTGACTTAATAATTGCTCTGAAGCAAACCTTGCTGTATTATTTAGATTTGACTGCTAAACTGAAACCAGAGCCTGAATTAATGAGGAATTAATTGTGCCTTGAAATTTGGCCAAGAACCTAGACTTGTTTTGGGTACTATTCTTTGCCTCCCTCACTCTCCAAATTACTTCCCTAATAAACTCCATTCTCATTTCTCACAGTAAAACTGAGAGTTTATGAGTCAACAATGAATAAACGAACCTCTTGCTGTTGGTGTGACTCTAGAGGCATTCTGGGGCTGGCCTATGTGCTCTTTATCTGATTTCTGCTCTGGGGCAGTGAGGGGCTGTGTTATTCTCACTCCCTTTGGCCTTTCAGAAAGGCGATCATGATGAGCCTTGTATCTCCATGTACCATTTCCCCCTCTTTAGACAGGAAGAAATTACTAGGACAGCAGAAGTTAATAAGCAAAGGGGGGGATAAAGGAGTAGGAAAGATTTAATGGGAACTTGAAAAGTGGGATTAATAATAGGCATAGATCAACAGTATTTAGTGATAGAGAATACAATGCATATGAATGTATAAAGCAATGTACATGAATGAATCACAATGTAAATTAAAGATTGTATAAAGCACAGTGTTGTTATTGTTGTTGTTGTTGTGTGTTGTTGAGTCACCTGAAACTCATAGTGATCCTGTGTACAAGAGCTCTGAAGCCTGCCGTATCCTGAGCCAATCTCATCATCTCTAACAGACCTAATCCCATTTCTCTAGTCACTGAGTCAATTAGTCACACCCTGGGTCTTCCTCTCCTGTACTGTCCTTCTACCCTTCCAAGCTTTTCTCCAAGGACTTGTCCCTTCTGGCCATGTACCCAAAGTATGTGGGACAGACTTTCTAAATCCTTGCCTCCATGGCGCAGCTTGGTTTCACCCTCTCCAGGACTGACCTGTTTGTTGTCCTGGCAGTCCACAGTATGTTCAACAATCTCCAGCACCACAACTCAAAGAGATTAATTAATTCTTCTATAATCCTTGTTGTTGTTGTTATGTGCTGTTGAGTCACCTGTGACCCTATATACAATAGCCCTAAACTCTGCTCTATCCTGTGCCAATCTTATTGTCTCTGATACACCTAACTCCTTTACCCCAGTCATTGAATCAATCCATCTCGAGGGTTTTCTTCTCTTGCACTGTCCCTCCACCCTCCCAAGCATAATGTCCCTCTCCAAAGACTGGTCACTCCTTGCAATATGTCCAAGGTATGTCAGACAAAGCTTTAGAATCTTTGCCTCCAAGAAGCAGTCTGGTCTCACCCTCTTGAAGATGAAACTGTTTCTTCTCCTGGCTTTCCATGGTATATCCAGTACTCTTCTCCAGCACCACAGCTCAAAGGCATCAATATTCTCCTTCTGTCAGCCGTAGTCATTGTCCAGCTTTCTGCTGCATAACAAGTAATTGCAAATACTATGGCCTGGATCAGGTGTACCTTAGTCTCCAAACTGACATCGTTGCTCTTCAATACTTTCGAAGGTCTCTGCCAGCAGACTTTCCCAAAGCAATGTAGCATCAGGATTGGAGGAAGACTCATCAACAATCTGCATTATGCAGATGACACAACACTGCTTGCTGAAACTGAGGAGGATCTGAAGCACTTGCCGCAGAAAGTCAAGAACTGCAGCCTTAAATATGGATTGGAGTCCAGCGTCAAAAAAACAAAGATTCTCAACACTGGGCCGATTTGCATTATGATAGGTAGTGAAGGGACTGAGATCATTAACAGCTTTAGTTTGCTTGGCTCCACAATTAACACTTTTGGTACCAGCAGCTAGGAAATTAAAAGATGAATTGTGTTGGGAAAGTCTGTCATCCTTAGTCATATATATAAAAAAAATTTTAAAGAGTCAGGGGAGTGACATAGAGATTGTAATTATTATTATTATAAATTAGAAAAGGTGTGTGTCAAAGTTGTATTCTTTTTTCATACCTATTCAATCTGTATGCTGAAAAAGTTGCATAAAGAAGAATGTAGTGTCAAGAATGGAATATATGGAATATCCCATGGATGCCAAAAGAACAAATAAGTCTGTCTTGGAGAAAGTGCAACCGGAGTTCTCCTTAGAAGCAGTGATGGGAAACTTGATCTTACATATTTTGGACATGTTGTCAGGAGGTTCTCATCCAGAGAAAAACCCTCAACAAGATGCACTGACAAGTATAACTACAGGCTTAAGAATGTTGGAAATAGTGAGGGTGGTGCAGGATAAGGCAAGGTCCAGATGTGTTGTTCCTAGTGTATAGGTCATAGTCATATAACAATAATAATAAAATCCTAAATAAAAGATTGTAGATGGAACTATAGTAACCAAAGGCAATTCAGGTGAAGGTTCATAAAGAGAGGAGTAGAATTTTAACACCAGAGGTGGCACAGGCAAAGAGAAACAATGGCAGAGAAAAGGAGCAACAAAACTAGGAGGGCTTTCAACAAAGGGACTAATACAAGGCAGCTTCCATTTTGACCCATGCAGCCAGAAAACTTCCAGCAGGAGGCTTCCTGGCAGAATGGAAATGCATTTTTTGGGGGATGAGGTGATTGAGGAGGAAAGCATTTCATCATTTGTTGGTGCAGATGGCCTTACTGTCTCATGGAGTTGGAAGGCAAGGAACCTTTGAACCCAGACATGTGGGCAGAGAGATATGATTATGGATGTTTATTGGCAG
This sequence comes from Elephantulus edwardii, assembly GCF_000299155.1. Taxonomy (NCBI): domain Eukaryota; kingdom Metazoa; phylum Chordata; class Mammalia; order Macroscelidea; family Macroscelididae; genus Elephantulus; species Elephantulus edwardii. The sequence goes on along the minus strand of NW_006400069.1, from coordinate 1,602,303 downwards.
AGCTAAAGAGTTTTGTGAAATTTACTGGAGCAGGATAGGCCAGGCTCAGTAGGCACAAGAAACACATTAAGCAAGGCTGCCTCAGGCTCAAAGGGTAAGGCCTAAATCCCTGGGGTCTTAAAAGTGTGGAGCTACAGCTTCTGGGGCTTTTACCAGTGAGGTCACTGTTTCCTAGGTTTCAAAGAGTTTAGTATTTTGCAAGTTGGTTCCAGGGTGTAGGCAATTCCATTAAGATGAGATCATCAAAGGGGCTGCAGGGCCCAAGGGAAAATCAGGCCTGCTGGGAGAAAAAGGTAGGGCTGCCATTCTGTTGAATTAGAGGATGGGGCTGCCCAAACTGAGGGAGGAGAGTTACTCTCTAAGTAGTCTTAGAGGGCAGAGCTGAGGCCCAGGGCCAAAGAATCTCTCCACCTTGAACACAGAGAAATTGACCAGTACCCACAATCTGGAACCTCGATGAGCTCAGATTATAGAGTCTTGAGGATTAATGAAAATTGTTTTGCTGAATATTATAGTACTTGGTGCTTATTTCCTTTCTCTTTCATTTCACTCATTTGTAATGAAAGTGCCTATTTTTGTGTCCTTAATTAGAACTTTCAGCCTCCTAACCTATAAGAGAATAAATTTCTGTTTGTTGAGCAGATATATTTGTGATATCTCTGTGATAGAACTATTGTTGTTGTTATGGGCTGTTGAGTCGCTTGCGACTCATAGTGACCCTATGTACAACAGCCCTAAACCCTCCTCTATCCTGTGCCAATTGCACTCTCTCTGACACAACCATCCCGATTACCCCAGTCACTGAATCAATCCACCTCATAGAGGGCCTTCCCCTCCTGCGCTGTCCCTTCACCCT
>NW_006400069.1:1597337-1600456 GCF_000299155.1 Elephantulus edwardii | reverse complement strand
AAACCCAGCCTGGACTTCTGGCAGTTCTCTGATGATGTGCTGTTCCAGTCGTTTTTGGATAATCTTCAGTAGAATCTTGCTTGCATGTGAAATCAATGATACTGTTTTATAGTTTCCACCCTCAGTTGGGTCACCCTTCTTTGGAATGGGAACAAATATAGATCTCTTCCAGTAAGTTGGCCAAGTGCTTCTTCTCCAGATTTCTTGGCACAACTTGGTGTCATAACAGCATTATTCACCATTGCAAGAACATGGAAACAGACCAAGTGTCCAACCCCAATGGAATGGATTGAAAAATTATGGTACATTCACACAATGGAATACTATGCAGCACACAGGAACAATTGTTTTGTAAATTATTACCTAACTTGGGAGAGACTGGTGAGCATTATGCTGAGTGAACTAAGGATAAATATTGTATAAAACCATTATTATAGAATGAGTATAAGGATTCAAGTGGCATGGGGAAAGGCTGGAAGCAGAGGGATGTGGATGTGCAGGGGAGGCAGGATTAATCATCCGGTTGTACAATTTAATGGGGGGGGCGTGAGGGAAATTGAAAGAATTTGTATATTAATTTTGTAAATAAACTAGTAGGGGAAGGGAAAGAACCAATATTACTGAAGGGGAAAGTCCAAGTTGCACTGAAGACACTGGCAAAAATAAAGCCCCAGGAATTGATGTAATATCAACTGAAGTGTTTCAGGAAACAGATACAATGCTTGACATGCTCCCCAGTTTCTGCCAACAATTTTCTAAGACCAGTTGACTAAAAGAGATACATATTTGTTTCAATTTCTAAGAAAGGTGAGCCAACAAGTGGGAACATTTTTAACCGTTAAAACCACAAGCAAATAAAAATTTTATAAAAGATTTTTTAGGATAACTAGAACAGTGCAGCCACAGAGAATTGCCAAGAATTCAAGCTGGGTTCGAAAGAGGCCATGGAACAAAGGTTATTATTGCTGATGTTAGATGGATCTTGACTGAAAGGAGAATACCAGAAAAAAAAATGTTTACTTGTGCTTTTTGACTATGCAAAGCCATTTGACTATGTAAATCATAACAAATTATGGATGACAGTGAGAAGGAAATCTCAGTACACTTAATTATGCTCAGTTGTTGTTGATATTATGGCATTGCTTGTGACTTATAGAAACCCTATGTCCAGCTCTGAACCCTGCCCTACCCTGAGCCAATCTCAATGACCCTGATACACCTAATCTCACTACCCCAGTTACTATGTCAATCCATCTCATCTGGAGTCTTCTTCTACTGCACTGTCCCTCCGTCCTTCCAAACATGTTGTCCTTCTCCAAGAACTGGTCCCACCTTGCCATGTGCCACATATATAGACCAAAAAGCATTTGCTCAAACATAATACGGGAACATAATTTAAAAATCAGGAAAAGTATGCATCAAAGCTTGTATCTTTTCTTCACACCTCTTCAATCTGTATGCTAAGCAAATATTTCAAGAAGTTAGACTGTATGAAGAAGATTGTGCCATCAGCATTGGAAAAAGACTCATTAACAACCTGCATTATGCAGATGACACAACCTAGCTTGCAGAAAGTGAAGAAAATTTGAGCAGATATTAAAAAACTACAGCTTTCAATATGCATTACATCTCAACATCAAGAAAACAAAAACCTCACCACTGGACTAGTATGTAACATCATGATAGATGGAGAAAAGATTGATGTTGTCAAGGATTTTATTTTACTTGCATATATAATCAACACCTTTGGTAGCAGCAGTGAAGAAATCAAAATGCACGCTGCATTAGGGAAATCTCCTGTCAAAGATCTATTTAAAGTTCTAAAGAGCAAGTTGTTTTGTACCATCAAGTTGGAATTTATCAATAGCTGACACACACCCTCCAACAGGTTTTCAGAGGCAGTAAATCTCACTGGAGGAAAATGTCCATTTTTCTCCAATGGAGCTAGCTGGTGGATTCAAACTGTGTACTTTTGTGTTGGAAGAGCAATTTCTTATCACTAAGCTGCCAGAGGCTCCCTGAAGAGCCAGGATGTCAGTTTAAATATTAAAATGCATCGGATTCAAGACTTGATATTTTCAATTTCTTCCTACGCATCTGAAATTTGGGTGATATCAATAAAGAAAGGCCAAAGAAGTATTGAAGCTTTTGAATTTTAGTGTTGGAGAAGAGTACTAAAAATCCCATCCACTGTCAAAAGAGAAAACAAGTCTTTCTTGGAGACAGGGCAGCCAGAGTGCTCTTTAAAGGGAGGGAGGGTGAAACTTGTTCTCACGTGTTTTTGGCATGTTGTCAGCAGGAGCCAGTTCTTGGAAAACAATATCCTCCTTGAAAAGGTCAGAGAAAGAAAAGGTGACCCTGCATGGTGGTAATCATGATGCTGGCACAGATAGGGCGAGGTTGGAATCTTCTGTTCATGGTTCTGAGTCGCTGTAAGGTGTAGTTTACTTCATGGCACCTGACAGCTACAACAAGAAGTTACAATATTAAAAGGCTCTCTGGGTAAAATATTAAACGATCCAGGAAGTCTCCAAAGAAGGTGGAAAGAATACAGAGTCACTTTACCAAAAATAATTGATTGCCATTATAGGAATTAGCATTTTATTAAGAAGGAATGGTACTGATGAAAGAAATCCAGGGGGCACTGAAGGCATTGGCAAAAACTAAGCCTCCAGGAATTAAAAGAATACTCACTGAACTTTTTCAACAAACAGATGCAGTTCTGGATATGTCTACATAAAGAAATAAGGAAGACACCTACCTCTCTGGTCAACTGACAGAAGAGAACCATATTTGTGCCATTTAAAAAATGGCCCAACAAAATATCTAAATTATAAAAAATGTCATTAATATTGCATACAAGTAAAATATTTCTGAATATTACCAAAAATAACTGGAGCTATCAACAGGGAATTTATAGAAATCCAAGTTAGTTTCAGAAGAGGCCATGGAAGGAGGGGTGCCATTGCTGGTGACAAATAGATCTTGGCTGAAAGCAGAAAACACAAGAAAATGTTTATTTATGTTTTATTGACTGTGCGAAGGCATTACATATGTGGATAACAACAAATGATGGATGACATTACAAAAATGGTAATCCCAGAACACTTTATTGTGCT
>NW_006400069.1:1589029-1591242 GCF_000299155.1 Elephantulus edwardii | reverse complement strand
GTCCACTCCCACCGTTCACTGCGCCTGCGCACAGCCCTTGGCCAGTCCCAAAGTTCAGAGCTGGCGGGGGGGCGGGTGCGAGCCGGGTCGGGGGGGGAGCAATGTAGTACCTGAAGATGGGGGTCGCGGATCAGAGATGCAGGGGTGTGTCTAATTTATTTCTTTATTTTTCATTTCAATGAATATCTACAGAGTTTTAAAATAAGGTAGGATGTGCATCAGAATTGTTTCTTTTCTACATATCTATATGATCTGTGTGCTGAGCAAATAACACAAGAAATTGAACTGTATAAAGAAGAGTGTGGCACAGATTGGAGGAGCACACATCAATAGACACCACTATGTGTATGACACAACCTTGCTCACTTGCTCCAAATAAAGAGAACTTGAATCACTTACTGAAGACAATCAAAGACTACAGTCTTCATTAAGTAATACACTTCAACATTGTTGTTGTTCTTGTTGTTATGTGCCATCAAGTCGGTTGTGACTTGACAACAGCTCTAAACTCTGCTCTGTCCTGTGGCAATCGCACTGTTTCAGACACACTCATCCTGATTACCCCAGTCACTGAATCAATCCACCTCATAGAGGGCCTTCCCCTCCTGCACTGTCCTTCCATGCTACCAAGCATAATGTCCCTCTCGAAGGACCGGTACATGTCCAAAGTATGTCAGACAAAGCCTCAGAATCCTTGCCTGGAGCTGTCCAGTTTAACCCTCTCCAAGATGAACCTGTTTGTTTTCTTAGCAGTCCATGGTACATTCAATGCTTTTCTCCAGCACCACAGCTCAAAGGCATCAATTCTCCTTCTATCCTCCTTAGTCATTGCCCAACTCTCTGACACATAACAAGTGATTGCAAAGACCATGGCCTGTATCAGACGCACCTTAGTCTCCAGAGAGACACTATTGCTCTTCAGTACTTTGGAGAGGTCCCTAACAGAAAGCTTTCCCATCACAATGCATCTTTTAATTTCTTGGCTCCTATTGCCAAGAGTGTTGACTGTGGAGGCAAGCAAACTAAAGCTGTGAACAACCTCAAACTCTTCACCATCCATCCTGATGCTGCCAAGTGGTCCAGTGGTGGGAAGAGCACATCAGCAGAGAACTGCCAGAAGTCCAGGCTGGGTTTAGAAGGGGTCGTGGTACTAGGGACAGTGTAGCTAATGTTAGATGGATCTTGGCAGAAAGCGGGGAATACCAGAGGAACGTCTATCTGTGTTTCATTGACTATGCAAAGGCATTTGACTATGTGAATAACAAACCGTGGCTGACTCTGAGAAAAATGGGAATCCCAGAACACTTGATTGTGCTAATGTGAAACCTATACTTGGACCAAGAGGCAGTTGTCAGAACAGAGTAAGGAAACACTGCATGGCTCAAAATTGGGAAGGTCGTATGCCAGGGATCTGTCCTGTCTCCATACCTTTTCAACCTGTATGCAGAACAGATTATCTGGGAGCCTGAGCTCTATGAGGAGAAATATAGTGTCAGGATTGGTGGAAGATCTATCAACAATCTGTGTTATGCAGATAACACAACCCTGCTTGCTGAAAGTGAGGAGGACCTGAAGCGCTTGCTGCAGAGGGTCAAGGACTGCACCTTCAGTATGGATTGAGGCTCAATGTCAAAAAGACAAAGATTCTCACCAGTGGACTTCAACATTAAGAAGACAAAAAAATCACACAACCAGATCAGTAAGAAACATCATGATAGCAGAAAAAAAAATCTGAAATTGTCAAGGATTTAATTTTACTTGGAGTCACAATCAACACCCATGGAGCAGTAGGCAAGAAATTAAATGCACTAAAGAATAAAGCATTGAGATGTTGTTGAAGAATATAGAATATAACATGTACTTCTTAAAAACAAACAAATCTATTGGCTGATTTACCTTTATTTGTTGTGGTGCTCAAGTATCTTATAAATTCTAGATATAAGTCCCTTTACTGACATGTCATTACCAAACACTTTTTCCCAGTCTGTGGCTTTATGAATAGACAATTCACCAAAGAAGACATTCAGATGGCCAACAAGGACATGAAGAAATGTTCAAAATCCCTAGCTCTGAGAGAGATGCAAATCAAGGCAACTATGAGATATCATCTCACCCCAGTAAGACTAGCAAAATTTAACAGAACAGCAAACAACAAATGTTGGCAAGGTTGTGGAGAAACTGGAACCCTTATTCACTGTTGGTGGGAGTGTAAA
>NW_006400069.1:1571737-1588424 GCF_000299155.1 Elephantulus edwardii | reverse complement strand
AACTGGGGGTGTGGATGAGGTGGGCAGGGAGAAGGGTGAAACAATGAATGAATGAATGGAAGTCCAAAATCTCTGTAGATGTTCATTGAAATTAATAAAAAAAAATAAACAAGTCTGTCTTGAAAGAAGTGCAGCCATGGTTCTTCTTAGAGGCAAGGATGATGAGACTTATCTCACATACTTTGGGTATATTATCAGGAGGGGCAGGATTTGAGGTGTAGATCAATCTAAGAAAGGTAATGGGTCACAGGAGAGCCTTGGTAAGAAGGACTGACATAGTGATTGCAACAATGGGCTTAACCACACTCACATGAGATTGTGAGGTTGGACCAGCATAAAGCAAGGTTTTGAGCTATACAGGCTGGCCGCTGTGAACCACAGTCGACATGATGGCTACAACTTGGTGGTAAACTCACTTATACTCACTGCTGCCAAGTCAGTTCCAAATCATAATGGCCCTCCATGGAGTTTCTGAGGCTGTAAATGGTAACAAGAATGGACTGTGTATCTTTCTCCCTCGAGCTGCTGGTAGAGTTCTACCACTGAAGTCTCTTGGTTGGCAGTGAAATGTTATTCAGATGATGCCACCAGAGCTCCCACTTTTTTGTGATAGATGTCAAAACAGAGGAAAGAATAACTGGGGAAAGAAGGAGAAAGATGATTAGAAAGAGGTATGAAATCCTTTCCTTCACATTCTGGAAATGATCTTGGTCTGGGTAGAGTGTACATGGCTGTGTTCTTGAGGTAAGAGCTGTGTATGTTTCTGTTATTAGATTCTATCAAGCTGATCACAACCCATACAGACCCAGAGATGCCCTGCCTTGTGCCATCCTTATCATTTCTGACATAACAGCCTATTGTTATAGTCAGTTCATCTTGTTGAGAGAGTTGCTCTCTTTTGATGACCCTCCTCCTTCTTACTAAGCATGATGTCTTTCCAAGGACTAGCCCCTTCTTACAAACAACATGCCCAGAGTTTTAGCATCTTTGTCTCTAAGGAGCATCCTGGTTACACTTTTGTTTTTTCTTGTAATAGTCAATGGGGTATTCAGTGCTCTTCTCTAACACCACAACTTAAAGACATCAATTCTTCTTCTAACTTTCTTATTTATAGTCCAACTTTCAGATACAGAGCAAGTAGTTGAAAAGACCATAGATTGGATCAAGTGCACCTTAATCTTGAAACTGACATTGTCGATACTAAGAATTTTGAAGAATCCTTGATATCAAATTTTTCCCAATATGATTTTTCCCCCTTTCTTTCTTGGCTGCTGGTATCAAAGGATGTTGGTTTGTGGATCCAGGTAAGATGAAGATGTTGAAAATTTCAATCCTTTCTCCATCTATCATAGTGGTCCTTCTATTGGTCCAGTGGTGAAAATTTTTGTTTTCTTTATGTGGAGATATAATCCATATTGAAGGGTGTAGTATTTGATCTTCTGCAGCAAGCACATAAAATCTTCTTCACTTTTCAGTAAATAAGGTTGTGTCATCTGCATAATGCAGGATGTCAATGCGTCTTCCTATTATCTTGATGTCACATTTTTCTTCATAGAGTCCAGCTTCCCAATGATTTGTTCAGCATATAGATTGAATAAGTATGGAAAAATGCATAGACATTATACCTTGATTAAAAAGAAAACTAGTCTAATAAGATTAGACTAAAAAATTAATAAAATTAGATAGTGTGTAAGACTATTTTTAAAATGTAATGTGACAGTGTGTATGCTTCCAAAATGACCACAGCAATATCGGTTGTGACTTCTTTGGCTGTATGTGGTAATAAGTGATGTGGAAACCAGGATAGCTGTTATAGCTATCTCTTGAGTTACAAGGACACAGCTACCAAGTTGGGAAGAAGCCCATGCCATGGGAAGAGGCTGACAACAGCAGCTAACAAACAGCCAGTGTCAACTGCCAGACACAGCAACAGCAACCACATTTTCAGATGGTCAGCCAGGCCTCAGCTTTCAAGTCTTCAGGTGAGGCCCAGTCCTCATTGAGAAGTACAAGCCATCTGTACTCTGACCTCTTTGAATCCCTTTCCTGGCCTACAGACTCCCTTAACAAAACAAATATTTGTTTTATGGGAAATGTTTACAGGAGAAGATAAGCTTTTCTGTTTTTTCTACGTGTCTTTTTCCAAAGTGTCAATTCATTTCTTATGTAGCGATAGTAAGTAAAAATATTTGTAAGTGGAGGAAATTAGGAAAAATAATAAAAATTTATGTTTCTACAACTGGTTGGTATTATTTGTGATGTGGAGCCCTGAGGATGCAGAGGTTAAAAAGCTCGAGTAGCGACTGGAAATCAGCAGTTCAATTCCACTAGACAGTCTAGAAGAAAGAGATGCCATCTGCGTCCATAAAGTGACAGCTTTGGAAAGCTGATGGGACAGTTTTACCCTGTCTCATAGACTGTAACAGTGGGCTCCAGTATATGAGAAATAGAGATGATGGCACAGGACAGGGCAAAGTTCAGATCTAACAGCAACACAGGGTCACTATGAGTTGAAATTTACTCCATGATGTGAGCTTTATTTCCTCCGAAAACCTGCTGGAGGATCAGCTATGTATGAGTCGATTCTAACTCGAAGGCTCATAACAACATAAATTTGTAGATGTTTAAAATGCTAAAAAAAAAATCCCTCACAATTTTGTCTCTGGGGAAATGGAGACAACATCTCATCTTTTACTATGCCATCTCTCCTTTTGAAAGTATACTGCAATGTTTTCGATTAATATTTCCAGAGTTTTTAAGTAAAATTTCTCTTCTAAACCTGAAAAAAAAAATTTACTCCATGATGGTGAATTTGTGATTTGTTGTTACTCATGTTATAAAAATAAAATTAAAAGAATGTGAAGGAATTTCTCAAATGGAAACAGGATTGGGCATTTATTTAAGTGTCTTGCAGCAGGCAGAGCTGGTGAAGGGCTGAGGTGGGCTCTGGGCAGAAGGAGGCCTGGGCTGAGCTCTGCAGCCTGTGTGCTCAGCAGAAGTGTGACACATCTGTCTGTGAGACCACAGTCAGCGTCCAAGGAAGGAGTTTGTGGTGCACAGGTGTGCATGGAGGGGCAAGACTTCTCCTGGGCCAAGAATGCGTTCCTGGCCAAACATCTCCTCTCCATCTTTCCCAAACCAGGTTAATTAAGGTTGCCTAGCCTCAAGTGCTCCATCTAAGAACAGCATTAAGATATTTATATAAACATCCACATTTTGGGTTTCAGGAATATAAATTGCCAGGTGATGAGACTTGAATCCAAAGTACAGAAGGTTCAGCACATCGCTGGCCAGGGAGCAGTGCCAAGCAAGGCCATAGCTGCTTGCCCGAACCAAGGCCAGAAGCGAGGGAGAAGTTTCTTTCCCATCTCCCCATCTCCCATCCTCAAACCCCCTTGGAGCATCCCACTGTACTCAGTTTTTAAGGGTCAACCAGCTTTCCTCAAAGGCTGATAAAATGGAAGAGATCTCTTTATTTTAATTCATAAATAGAAATGTAGGAAGCTAAGCTTTTGTTTTCATCCTCTTTAAACTTCACTATTCCCTGGTGGCATGGGGAGCTCTGAGGGCCTAGTGACAAGAAGTTGTGCTGCAATCCCAAAGGCATGCAATTCGAGGCCACCAGCTACTTTGCAAGAGAGAAGGATGGGCAATCACTCTCCTCCTATGAGATTAACTGCCTCTGAAACCTTGCTGAGCCTATGGGTAGGTTCGGACTGAACCTACACAACAACAGCATAGTCCATAGGGAGTGTTACACTGCTAACCCAAAGGCCACATCTCTAGTTCAAATCCACCAGCTGCTCTTAGGGAGAAAGATGTGTAATTTCTTCTCATACGATTTACAGTGTCAGAAACCCAGGACCAACTTGATGTCAATGAATGAGTAGGTGAGTGAGTGAATTCAGTATGACTTGAATTTCCAAAGAGCCTGAACCACTCACGTGGGTTTGTTTGTTTCTTGAATTAAACACTAGCTTGAAACATAGAGTCCAGAAGAAATTTTGTACTTGGTTACAGTACTTTGTCCATCAAAGCTCAAAAACAGATGAGGGAGGATATTAGTGGGTGCTGAGAGAAGTCCCATTAGTGCTTTTTCTTTGAGGCCAGTCATAAAGCTGCCAGAAGCTGCTTACAGGTGTCAGGGAAGAAGGTCCAGGGTAAGGCTCAATGAGGAGAGGGCAGCGTTGCAGAGAAAGGCTTGTTGGAAGCAGCCCCCAGTTGACAGTATCAGGACTGACCTGTGGTCCAGGTAGATGCCATCTCAAGTGAAAGGCCCAAAGTGAAGCATTATGTGAGATGTAGGGTCCTGACCAAGGGGATTCAGATCCATTCATGTTTCTGGAGCGACTTCCAGGATGGGATCTAGGAAGCTAGCATGGACTCCACCAGTCTGGGTGCAGAAAGGGCAGAGAGAGGCAAGTCTCCAGAGATGGCAGGTAAGGTTGGCTGGTCAGCAGAGGTCCACAGACACTGAGATTCCATGAACACATGAAAGTCTCCTGGCTGACAGAGTGAGCTGCCCACTGTACCCTACCATTCTCACCTACTCATCCTAAGTAAGGGGATCAGAGAGTCTGAAGCAGATTGGGAGCAACTACTCCATGGAGTGAAGACCTTGTCAAGGGACACCCAGCAGGATTCTTGTGGAGTCCTGGGCCTGGGAATGGAGACAGGCAGGACAAAGTGGGTCTTACATGGTTGGGGTCTATAGTACAAGACCACTTCCCATGCCTTCCTAGTAGGAATCTCCCCCTTACCCTACAAAGCAAGGGCTCACCTGGGCTATTTGGGTGATCCCAGGAGGAACTCCTGGAACCAAGAGCACAGATCAGGGTCTTGTGCCCCTCCTTCTCAGGCACCCCTGATGTAGAGAACCTTTGGTAATAGGACAAGGTCTAAGGACTATCCTAATCATGATTTGGGCCCCCTGAGACCTCACCGTCCTTTCAGGACCTGACACCCAGACTACAAAGACAGCTTTGCTTTCTCTTTTCCTGTTTCCCTCATGCAAGCGTGGTCAAGTCTTGAAGCAGGTGCCCAATGGGCAGGCCTTGGAGGCTCTGTGAGGCAAAGCAGCCTCAAAGTGACTGCCCTGCAGGGAAGTGCACCTGACACATGGGCGGCCAGGTCCAACCCAGTCATCACCTGTGTAGTTTTCCCTTATTGAACTCTTTTCTGCTTTGCTTCCATTCATGAGCTCAGTCACAGCCTCCCCACTCTGCCCCCTTTGGCCCTGTCCTGTGTCCTCCCTCTGTGGTCACCATCTGACTACCCACTGAGCATCGTCTCCTAGGTCTGACCCCTTGACCAAGCTTTGGGTTAGGGACTAGCAATCTCATTGCAGGACTAGCACATTAGGTCTGATCTGCTCCTGCTGGAGGGCTCAGTGGACAGATGACCACCCGGTGGCTGGGACACATGATTCTGCAGACTGTGGTGGGACTAAAGAGTCAGGAGAAGTCTCTCTGCCTAGGTCACCGTGCACGTGGGTAGGAGTCTGCAGAACAGAAAGGATATGTGAGGTGGGGGTCCCCTGGTCTGGGGCTGGTCAGTGGAGGTGGATAGGACACCGCCTCCTCCCTCCCTCTTCTGGTTGTGCATGTTCAGGCCCCATCTGCACCCACTCCAGGCACCCTTCTCCCAAGAAGAACCTTTGGTGCTTTTTAGATCAAGTGAACCACAGCCCCCTGACCCCATGAGGAACCACCAGAATATGCTGCTCTCTGGACCCCCTGTGTCCTCACTATGATCAGCTGTTGTTCCCACACTCAGGCATACCCTTATCCTGTTGAAAATCCAGCCTGACTTGTTTCACCTGCAGCAACACTATCAAGCTCCCTAGGCTTGTGAGATGGACTGGGACAAAGCTTCAGTTCAGTGACAGCATTCTGTAGCCCTGAGAAGGAAAGAAGCACAGGGTTGGACTCTGGTTTGTCCAACGAGCCTTGGTCAGAGACTGTCAAGTGGACCCTGGTAGAAGGCCATCTTCCCTCCACATGTGTGCAGCCTGCCCAAGCTGTGCCCGAGAGCCTGCGGAACACTCTATCCAAGTGTGTGACTGTGATGAGGCAGGAGATTGTGGCCTCATGGCCAGGTTTTGCTCCACCAGCCCTTCCTCCAGCCACACGATACACACCTGATACACAGCTACTGGCCCAGGTCCCTTTGCAGAGATGGTAGGCCCTACCTGGGAGCATTTCCTGCTGCATCTGCAGTCAGGGCTGGGAGTGAGGGTCTGCATAGGTTGAAGTGGGCTCCAGGAGGAGGCTACTGGGAGTAGGGGAAGCTGAGGCATAAAGGTGTGACAGCTGCTGGCCAGAGTCCCAGAAGGACAGGGGTCAGCAGAGATGGTATGCCTCCTCCTGAGGCCCTTACTCTTCACAACGAGGCAAGAGAGGTAAGAAAGGAAAGTAAGGAGTGGGAAGTCAGGAAACCAGCTTGCAAATGACCCGGGAGGAGTTCAGCAGGCCAGTCTCTGGCCTGATCTGCCACATTGAAATATCAGCCACAGCTCAGCCTCAAATATTTTGGTCATTTAGCTCCAAAAAGACAAAGATCCACACTTCGTGACTTTTTTTTTTTTTTTTAATAGAAGAGCAGGAGAGTGTTTCCTCTCCAGGCATTAATATGTTTATTTTTTATTTGTTGCATATCTTTGTTTGTTTGTTTAGTTTTGTTTTGTTTTTTCCATTCATTCATTGTTGCACTTTTCTCCCCTCCCAGTACACTCATGATCTTTTTATCTACAGGTGGTCCTTAGTGGACTTTCCCCTGGCCCTCACTGCTGGGTCAAAGTGTCATTCAGCAGGAATTAAGGTGTGTCCAGTGTGCAGTCCTATAAGCTGTCCACACTCACTTCATTGGCTGACAAAAACAGGGCAGACCTAACATTAGAACAGCCTCCCGCAGGAGTGCTGGAAGACACAGGATTTTAAAATAAAAAACATGTCACTTTCCCCTCCTTAGTCATCAGAGATCACTGATTATCTAGCTATGTCACCTCTCCAAGCAAGGCTTGTGCTGCATCCACATGGCTGTCATGAGAGTGAGATAGGAAATTCTCCATTTCCTTAGGACTTTGATGGTCCTGTGCTTATATCCCCGCCCTACCCTGTGCCAGCTGCGTGTGACCTTGGTTGTGCTACTCCACACGTCCCAGCCACTCCAACCAGAGACTCTCTCACTGTCGCCGCACCTTTTGCCCACTGAGGATATCTACATGGCCACTTTCAAGCCACCACATGTGGGTAGGGAGGTGACTAAAGAAAAGCCATTCTCTACCCGAAAATATGGAAAAAACCTTAAGGGGATGCACATAAACATGGGACTGCTGTAAGCCTCATTCATTAAAATAAAAAATTGGGAAAATTGGCATGGAGGTAAGGAAAATTATAGGGTATTTTCTGCAAGGAATATATGGGACATCCTTCAACATTTCTGGAGGCATAATAAGTTTACTGTTCCTCTCCTTAAAAAGAAAAAAAATAAGTTGCTGTGGTTCACCTGTCCCCCTCTCTAAAAGCAGCTATTTATGGATGGAAAATATTCCCTTTTTAGAGCAACTTAGGAACACAAATACTGCTGTTAGACACTCCTTCAACTTGGAGGAATTTGGCACCCAGTCAGGATCTGAGGTCTGGGTATTTGTTTGCAGTCATAAATTGCTGTCGAAAGTCTTTGGAAGAATCCTCTGGGCATCTCACCTATAAAAGCCCTTTTAGACCAGTACGAAGATGGTCTTTAAGTTCTTGTCCAATCTGCATGCAGGAACTCCCATCTCCACATTTACTAAGGGGCCAATGAGCAGGAAAGATTGGCTTTGAACTAGCCATGTGGGGGGTCCAAATGTGCCCCAAACTGCTGCTTCTGTTGCAAGAGAGCTTGAAGATAATTTCTTCATTTTGATGAGAATAGAAATGTTTCTCTACAACATCTTAGACCAAGAAGAGGGGTCCTAGGTGATGCAAAGGCTAGTACTGTCAGGTGTTAATGGAAAGACTGTCAGTTTGAGTCCACTCAAAGCATATAAGATGTAAGGTCTGGAAATCTACTTGTGAAAAACCAGTCATTGAAAACCACACTCTGGGCCATCACAAATCAGAGATAATGGCAATTGGCAAACCTGGTGGTAAACTGAGAATGTTTTGACTTGCTCTTCAAGGTTAAAAATGACTGATGAAATGTCCAACCACAGCTACTTTGGCATATACCAGGGAATTTGTTTATAAAGCAAACACCTAAAATAAGTCCAACCACAAACTCCTATTCTAGAAGAACCTACCTGCACAGCCCTCATGAGTGGACCTGGGCATAGGGCAGTAGATCCCACAGGGACGCTCAGTGCATAATGTAGTCAACATTGAACCTATGTACTCAGGTAAAAGAGCAGTATTTGCCCAAGGGCAAAGGCCTGAACACAGAACAGGGTAGTATAGAAGGATTGATGAAAATTGGAAGGAGGAAGTAAGACTATACTGTGGTGCTAAAATGAATACTATGAATGTTTTGTTATCTTTACTCGAAGATTTGTTATCTTTACTCAAAGGGGCGGTGGGAGGGGTGCGGGGCGGGGGGATTGTGTACCAGGGAGGGAGTCTTTCTTTTACTTTTGAAAGAGAGGAGCGAACTGGGGGGCGGAGGGAGAGGGCTGGGCGGGGAGAGAAGTGCAGCAATGAATGAATGGAAATCCAAATTCTCTGTAAATGTTCATTAAAATTATCAAAAAATAAAATAAAATAAAAAAAACACAAACAATCAATATCCTTTGTACTAGCAGCCATGAAGTCATGAGATGTACTACATTAAACAAGGCAACTGTCAAGGACCTCTACAAAATGCTGATGAGCAATGATGTCAGTTTTAAGACTAAGATGTGCCTGATTCAGGCCACAGTCTTCTCAATTATTAAATACACATCGGAGAGCTGGACAATGAATGAGGATTACAGAAAAAGAATTTATGCCTTTAAGTTGTGGATCTAGAGAAGAATATTAAATATTCCATGGACTGAAAAAAGAAAAACAGGTATGTCTTGAGAAAAATGTTTCCAGAGTGCTTGTTGGAGGCAAAGATAGTGAAGCTTCATCTTTCACACTTTGGAAATGTAGCTAGGAGAGACTACTCTATTTACAGAAGAACACCGTGGTTGGAAAGACTGAGGGTCAGGGAAGGGGAGGAAGACTCAATGAGATCGATTGATATGGGACTTCAGCAATG
The DNA here is from genome assembly GCF_000299155.1 of Elephantulus edwardii. NCBI lineage: Eukaryota > Metazoa > Chordata > Mammalia > Macroscelidea > Macroscelididae > Elephantulus > Elephantulus edwardii. The sequence goes on along the minus strand of NW_006400069.1, from coordinate 1,579,205 downwards.
GACTCCAGTGTGTCAGAAATGATGAGGATGGCACAGGATAGGGCAGGGTTGAAGTTGGCTATTCAGAGGTTGTACCCAGGTTGATGGCTACTTACAACAACAACAGCACTAATCTTGTGTTTCCTTTTATTGTACATATGGTCATTATAAACAAAAATTGCCTCAGTAAAAAAAAAAAAATTTAAAAAAATTAAAAAAATAAAAAACAAAACCAAAAAACCCCTGACATTTAAAGAACAAAATAATCTTTTTGCAGAAACAAAAATGTCTCTTTTTGCCCATGATGGTGGTAGCTTCAGTTGCAGTCATGGAAAAGGAGGTAAAATGCCCACCCACTCTAAGTGGGCTTATTCCTTGCCTATGATCCACAAGATTAGAGAACTACCTCTGTTTATTTTATCACTGCAGTTGTTATAGAATTCTTGAAGCACTGGGATCTGGCACCTATTTGTCTCAAAATCCAAACTTTGTGATGAGAATGTCAATACCTTGAGCCTCACAGGCTTGAATGTGAAATTAATGTCATGAGTGTGGGAATTTCTTTTGGAATCCTTACTTAAAAGTCAATATTGATTGCAAAAAGAACCAGGGTTATGTGAAGATGGCCATATCTGACCTTTACCAGCTTCACAAAGAGAGACTGTCTCCATCAACAGTAACAACACAAAATTAATTCCCATGAGGTCAGACATTTCTGTTATGCTCCTTTACCTCTTTCTACTCATCTAAACACCAATCTTACTGCTTTACTAAGTTCAAAATCCAATGCTATAGCTCACAGATCACACAGAACCATATTGGGAGGTCAAAACATTATAATCCAGGTTAGTAACAGAATCCAGTCAGGAGAGCTTCTGAAATGGGCTCACAGGCACCTCAGCCTTGTGCCTTGAGGCTTTAGGCCAGTATTATAAAGTTCTCAGTCCTGCCATTATTGGCTCTCTCCACACCCAGTTGTCAAACAAACTTGCACAAAGGCTCTTAGCTCCAGTTCCAATGGGATATCAGTCTCAAGGTCCCATCTCATGTCAGATCTCTGGTTTTCTACTGTGGCTGCAATGGCTACTGGTCCTGCAGGCCCCCTTGCTTGCTACTTTCCTGGCTGTGAGGTTTCTTCTTTCTGCTACTACATTCACTTAGTTTACAGCAAGACTAGCCAATCAACTTGTGGACAGGCTAACATATTCTATTTACACATTCCTGCTCAACTCATGGCAAAGTCAAATTCGAAGGCTAGGAAAACCATATTGAAAGATAAACTCTACAGTGATGGTTTGGAGATGATTTAATCAGATTCTTGAGTGAATCTAAAACTGTGGGATTGTAGTCTGGAAACTCATAAACATCTTGTTTTATAATTATCACCTATCAGATCTATTTTGCAATGTTAAATATGTGTAGCCCAGGTACATACAGGTTTACCCTGAAACTATTCTGTTGAATAAATAAAATGGTCAATGTTGTTGTTGTTAATTGCCTTTGAGTCAAGCACAACTCATAGTGACCCTATGAACAAAAGACCTGAAGCCCCTCTACAAATATCAACATTTATCAAAGGTCAATAGGATCACTAGGGATCAAACAAAGGCAAGAATTGAAACTCTATGACATTCTAAAAGTAGCAAATTGCAAAGATACAATGTGTCATTTAAATAAACAGTGACACCCAAGGCTTCTGAGTTGAGGAGAAACAAGCTCTCTTGTTCAGCTCAAAGAGCACCTTTTGGAGTAAATACCTAAAAATATGCAAACCAAGGTTTGCTTCCAACAATGTTGAACTAGCTTATATTAGATTGGCATGTCCATCAAGAATAACTAGAAAAACAAGACAGAAATAAATTAAGACAAAAACCACTTAAGGTATTAAATGATCTCAAGGCAGTGAGAATTTGAAAGGTCAAGATCTTGGGGGTGGGGGAAGATCCTGGAGGGGAAATAACACAGAGGGATGAGCCTGAGATTTAGTGCTACTATCTCTCATGAGACATTTTCCAATTCACATACTGTAGGTGAGAGATTAAAAAGTTGAGCAAAAAGCAATGAAGGAGAAGCTGAAAAGTTGAACAGAACTAATGACTTTACAGATCATGGGGCCAAAGCTGGAATAGAGCATGTACCAAAAAGGAGTCCCAGAGAAGCTGGAAAATTTCTGTTAAGAGCCATAAAAATCTATCTAGGTAGGTAGTTTGAATCCTCCAGCTAGGCAGTCTCCTCTGTTAGATTTACAGCCTCTGAAAACCTGCCGGAGGATCCTAATTCAATGGTTCAGTGGTGTCAAAGGCTTATCATTCAAAATGTCTTTTCTAGACAATGATTAACTATTTCTTTTGTACTAAAGTATTTACTGTATTAGAGAAGTTTAGGATGCCATACAAGCCCTACCTTACTAGACCCTTATATACGCTCAGAATCTCTAGTTTTGAAGTACCTGCTTTCCAGTTACAGTGCAATTGATAGTATACAATATTCACCAGTCTCTGCAAAACTGCCTGCATACCTATAGGCACATTAGTCATTTCCCTGACAGATCTGAGTCTCTTGGCGAACTTCCAGAGAATCTGAACCCAAGGGCCACAGAGGAGTGAGGGAATTGAAGGAAGGAGGGACAATTGATATTGGAAGTTATGGAGTTATAGAGCATATAAATCAATTGGAAACTTATGGATTCTGCACTTCTTGTAACAAGTCTGTTACTAACCTTAGCAGAACAAATTATGAATGTAATAGTAATGATATAATTAATGAATCAAAAATGGAAAAATTCCGTTTCAGGAAATACCTTGTCCAGGACAAACTGGAAGACTATGCCAACCTTCAACTAAGGATGGACCAGAAATAACATCTTTCTCCCGAACTGAAGCCTAATTTCAAATAATCTTAGATTTTGATTAGATTAAGTGATCTCCCCCTTCCAAAAGTAAATTTTTGGAGGAAGATATTATCCAGAGTCTCAGATAATTTCTCCCTATCTATTCAATCTGTATGCTGAGCAAATAATTCATGAGGCTGAACCATAAGAAGAGGAATGCGGCATTAGAATTGGAAGAAGACTTATCAAAAACCTTTGCTATGTAGGTAACACAACCTCACTTGTGGAAGACTTGACCTGAAGTGCTTGTTGCAGAAGGACTACAGCATTAAAAATGGATTGCATCTTAACATCAAAGGACATCACTGGGACAGTGGGCAATAAAATAATAGGATTGAAACTGTCAATTATTTCATCTTGCTTGGATCCACAATCAAATCCTTTGACACCAGCAGTCAGGAGATAAGAAAATCTATTGTTTTGGACAAGACCATTGTCAGAGATCTCTCCAAACTTCCGAGGAGCAGTGATGTTATTTTGAAGACTAAGATGTGCCTGATTTAGGAAGAGCTTAGTGTTTAAATTTAGTACTTTAAATTACTTGCTTTTCATCTGAAAGCTGGACAGTAAATAAGGATGACAGAAGAAGAATTGATGCCTTTGAGTTGTGGTGGTGCAGTACTGAATATTTGGACTGCCAAAAGAATGGATGAGAACGTCTTGGAAACAATGCAGCCATAGCGCTCCTTAGAGGCAAGGATGGCAAAGCTTCACCTCTCATACTTTGAACATGTTGCTAGGAGAGGTCATCCCTTGAAAAAGGTTATTGTGCTTGGAAAGGTGGAAGGTCAGTGAAAGAGAGGAAGACCCTGGTCGATATGTATTGATGTGGCGACTGCAGCAATGAGCTCCAGTGTATCAGAGCTACACTGTGTGAAGATGGCACAGGATAGGAGAGGATTCAGGTCTGTTGTTCATAGGATTACTACAAGTTGTACTTGATTCAATGGAACCTAACAACAACAACAACAGATCATTTCAATAATTTTCATACACAGGATCTAACACTCAATGGAAAAAAAAATCCAGGGTGAAAAAGAATAAGATTGAACCAAGAGAAAAGAATAATAGAAAGTAGATACAGAAACATTTCCAAATACTGTTTTTAACATGTTAACAAACTTTACTTTGTTGTGATTTTTTTTTAAGTTTCTCTTTTTCTAGTTTCTGAGTAATATTAATCTCAATTCCTTTGACATTTTGAAAAGTTTGTTAACATGTAGCATCTTGAAAGCAACAAATGTAAAATTTATAAATTAGAAAGTATGATGACTAAAAGTAATATGTAAGATTAACTAAAGATTAGAGACAGCTGAAGAAAAGAAGTAAACATGAAGTTTAAAAAAGAGTACAAATGGAGAAAAAGGAAAATTATGAAAAGAATTTAAGAGAAAACATTAACTAGAGTACTACAAGGGGTTTGGAGAAATTAGAGTTAATATTTGGAGAAAACAATGGCATGAGGCTTTTCCCAAAGCAATGGAAGACAAAAAGCCACAAATCTAAGAAGAGCTTTAAAGACCAATAAGTGTAACTAAAGTTAAAATTGTACATAGGCACATTACAATAAAGCTGTTGAAAATAAAAGATACAATCTTAAAGAAGGCATACATCTGAAGTCCTCTTCTCTTCAAAGGAAATGGTGAAAGCTAGGGGACAATGAAGCAATATCTTGAAAGTACTAAAAGAAAATTAATGACAATCTGGCATTCTATTTCCACTTGAGGAAAGCTTTTACTAAATTTTAATCACATTCTGATACATAATACAACCTCAGTATATTCCTAAGCACAGAAATAAGGTAGACTCTAATAACGGTTGTTGCTAGGTGCCATCAAATCAAGTATGACCCAGAGTGATCCTATGAACAATAGACCTGAACCTTGTCCTATCCTGTTCCATCCTCATCATCTCCGACACACTACTTGAACCCATTGCTGCAGTCACTGCCTTGTCAATCCATCTTATTGAAGGTCTTCCTCTATTTCACCGAAAGGGAACCTTCTCTTTTCTAAGCATGATGTCCCTTTCCAAGGAAAAGCCTCTTCCAGCAATATGCCCAAAACATATGAGACAAAACTTCACTATCCTTTCCTCCCAGGATGACTCCAGCTGTACTTTTCCCAACACATATCTGTTTGTTTTCCTGGAAGTCCATGGTATATTCAGTGCTCTTCTTCAATACCACAGTGTAAAGGCATCAATTCTTCCACTGCTATCCTTATTCACTGTCCAGCTCTCAGGTGCATTAACAAGTGACTGAAAAGACTATGGCCTGAATCAAGTGCACTTTGGTTTTCAAACACTCACCATTGCTCTTTAGTAACTTGAAGAGATACCTGACAGCAGATATTCTGAAATTAATGCGCATCTAAATAATTCATAGGACAAAGAGGAAATCACAATAAAACTTAAAAAATATTTTGAATTTAATGGCAATAAAAAGATTTAAAATTTTAAGATGCTACAAAAGCTATATTTGAAGGAATATGTCAGAAAACTAAAGGGCTAAGAATGAATAAGCTAAGCGATCATCTCAAAGACTTGTACAAATAAGTTAAATTCAAGAAAATAAAAGAAAGAAATAAACAGAGTAGCAAAAATTAGTAAGGTAAAAATAATAAATTTGTAATTAGAAAGGATCAACAAATTTGTCATTTTCTTAAAAATTTAATAAACTTAATAGCAAGGTTGGGTTACCCAGGAGACAGACTCTACAATGAAGATTAGGAAATCCTCTTTTAATTCATGCATGTGGAAGGGAAGGAAACGGAAAGGAAAATGAAAGAAAAGAAAAGGAGGATTGGGCAAAGGAAGAAATGAAACTGTCATTCAGTCTCAAAAGTGGGGAGGCCTCAGTCAACCATCCAAGGAGGTCTGAATTGGGATGACTCTTCAGCACTGTACCAAATTGATGTCTGAGGTTACATATTTCATGTTGATCAGAGGTGGCCTGCGGATGCCCACCAACCACAACCCTCAGTAAAAGGATAAAGTATCTCTTTCCAACAGGGACATTTCTCATAGGAGGTTTCCAGATACACCAAGGGACTTGTTCAACATTCTCCATGTCCCTTCTTATAGTGCCAGGGATAACTACTTTTAAATTGTTGTTGTTTTATTGTTGTGTACCATAAAGTTGGAATCGACCCATAGCTGACCCTCCAGTGCATTTTCAGAGGTACTTAATTGCATGGGAGAAGATTGCTCATCCTTCTTCCACAGAGCAGCTGGTGGCCTCGAACTGCATGCCTGTGAGATTGCAGCACAGGTTGTTGCCACTAGGCCACCAGAGCTCCCTACTTTTAATATTGTTGTTGTGGTTATGTGCCATCGGGTCGGCTGCGACTCATAGCAACTCTTTGTACACAAGCCCTAAATCCTGCCTCTCTCTGTCTCTGACACACCTACCCCCATTACCCCAGTCACTGAATCAATCTACCTCATAGAGGGTTTTCCTCTCCTGCTCTGTCCCTCCAGCCTCCCAAGCATGACTTCCTTCTCCAAGGACTAGTCTATCCTTGCAACATGTCCAAAGTATGTCAGACAAAGCTTCAGAATCCTTGTGTCCAAGGAGCAGACTGGTTTAATCCTCTCCAGGATGAATCTGTTTTCTTAGCAGTCCATGGTACCCTCGACACTCTTCAGCAACACCAAAGCTCAAAAGCATCAATTCTCCTTCTGGCCTCCCTGGTCATTGTCCAGCTCTCTGACGCATAACAAGTGATTGCAAAGACCATGACGCACCTTAGTCTCCAGAGACACACCGTTGCTCTTCAGTACTTTAGAGAGGCTCCTAACAGCAGACTTTCCCATCACAATATGTCTTTTAATTTACCGGCTGCTGGTGCCAAGAGTGTTGATTGTGGAGCCAAACAGACTGAAGCTGTGAACAATCTCAATGTCTTTACCAGCCAACCTGATGCTGCCAATTGGTCCAGTGGTGAGAATCTTTGTCTTCTTGACATTGAGCCTCAATCCATATTGAAGGCTGCAGTTCCTGACCTTCTGCAGCATGCACTTCAAGTCCTCCTCAGTTTCAGTAAGCAGGATTGTGTCATCTACATAACACATATTGTTGATGAATCTTCCTCCAATCCTGATGGCACACTTCTCATACAGCCCAGCCTCCCTGATAATCTGATCTATATATAGGTTGAAAAGATATGGAGATAGGACATATCACCAAGTTAGGTCAAGAAATCTAGAGGATGGCCACTTGGCCAACTGACTGGAAGAGCTCTATATTTGTTCCCATGTCAAAGAAAGGTGATCTGACAGAGTGTGGAAATCGAACAATATCATTGATATCACATGCAAGCAAGATTCGGCTGAAATTATAAAAAAATGATTGGAATAGCACATCAACAGAGAACTGCCAAAAGTGCAGGCTGGGTTTAGAAGGGGATATGGTACTAGGGATATTGTATATATAATTAAATATTAATTATTATCCAGGAGGCTAGGCTCTAGGAGGAGAAATGTGGCAACAGGATTGAAGGAAGATTCATCAACAATATGCGTTATACAGATGACACAGCCTTTCTTGCTGAAACTGAGTATTGTAGCTGATGTTAGATGGATCTTAGCTGAAAGCAG
>NW_006400069.1:1565235-1569987 GCF_000299155.1 Elephantulus edwardii | reverse complement strand
TCCTCCCTTCCCCCCTTTACATCTACGCCCCTGTTCAGCACGAAGAAGCCAGAGAGTCGGCATCCAGTTCCCAAATCAATAAGATAGTTGGTTTAATTACCATTGGAAAATGCTTGTCATTCCTCTGTAGCATCTGGTCCCCACTGGATCCACATCATCTCCTTCACTTGCTCCCCCCACCGACCAAACTGTGCATATCTGCAACTGCATCCCTGCCCATCATCACCCTTCTGCCCCCAACCCTCACCTCTTTGTACCCCCAATATATTTTTCCCCAATAACAAAAATAAAATAAAATAATAAAACAAAAACAAACAAAACAAAACAGAGAACTTCCAGAAGTGCAGGTTGGGTTTAGAAGAGGCTATGGTACTAAGGAAATTATAGCTAATGTTAGATGGATCTTGGCTAAAAGCAGAAAGTAGCAGAGGAATGTCTACCTGTGTTTCATTGACTATGCAAAGGCATTTGACTGGATCACAACAAACTGTTGCTAACTGAGAAGAATGGGAATCCCAGAACACTTGATTGTGCTTATGCAAAACTTATACTTGAACCAGGAGGCAGTTGTCAGAACAGAGCAAGGAAACACTGCATGGTTTAAAATCAGGAAGAGTGTATGCCAGGGATATGTCCTGTATCCATACTTTTTTAATCTATATGCAAAATAAATCATCTGAGAGGCTGGGATCTATGAGAAGAAATGAGGCATCAGGATTGGAGGAAGACTAATCGACAACCTGTGTTATGCAAGATGACATAACCTTGCTTGCTGAGACTGAGGAGCACTTGCTGTACAAAGTCAAGAACTGCAGCCTTCAATATGGATTGAAGCTCCTCAGAAAGAAAGCAAAGATTCTAAACACTGGACCAATTAGCAGCATCATGATAGATGGTGAAAAGATTGAGATTGTTAACAGCTTTAGTTTGCTTGGCTCCACAATCAACACTCTTGATACCAGCAGCCAGGAAATAAAAAGATGAATTGCATTGGGAAAGTCCACTGTCAGGGACCTCTCCAGAGAACTGAAGAGCAACATTGTCAGTCTGCTCACTAAGGTGTGCCTGATTTAGGCCATGATCTTTGCAATTACATGCTATGCATCAGAAAGCTGAACAGTGATGAGGGATGACAGAAGGAGGATTGATCCTTTCAGTTGTGGTGCTGGAGAAGAGTGATGAAGAGTGCTAAGAGAACAAACAATGAGTTCATCCTGGAGAGGGTGAAACCAGGCTGCTTCTTGGAGGCAAGGATTCTGAAGCTCTGTCTGACAAAAAATAATAGGGCTTGTTGCAAGAAGGGCTCAGTCCTTGGAAAGGGACATTATGCTTTGGAGGGTGGAGGGACAGTGCAGGAGGGGAAGACCCTTGATGAGCTGGATTGACTCCTTGACTGGGGTAATGGGAGAAGGTGTGTCAGAGACAATGATGTTGGCTCAAGATAGAGCAGGTTTCAGAGCTGTTGTACATAGGGTCTCTATGAGTCTCACGTGACTTGATGGCACATTACAACAACAAGCTACAGTCAACTGATATTTGACAAGGAAACAAAACCTATCAAGTAGGGAAACAACAGTCTCTTTAACAAATGGTGCTGGCAAAACTAGATTTCCACCTGTAGGATCCATATCTCATGTTGTTGTTGGTGTTATTGTTATGTGCTGTTGAGTCACCAGCAACTTATAGAAACTATGCATAACAGCTCTGAACACTGTTCTATCCAGAACCAACCTTATTGTCTCTGACACACCTACACTCATTGCCCCAGTCACTGAATCAATCCATCTCATCAAGGGTCTTTTTTTGCGCTGTCCCTCCACCTCAAAAGCATGATGTCCTCCAATAACTGATCCCTCCTTGAAATAACACCCAAAGTATGTCAGACAGAGCTTCAGAATCCTTGCCTCCAAGGAGCAGCCTGGTTTCACCCCATCCAGGGTGAATCTGTTTAATTTTCTAGCAGTCTATAGTATAGTCAATACTTTTATCCAGCACCACAACTCAAAGGCATCTATTCTCCTTCTACCATCCCTAGTCATAGTCCAGTTTTCTGAAGAATATCAAGTAATTGCAAAAACCATGATATGTATAAGGTGACTGACATCTTTGCTCTTTAATACTCCGGAGAGGTCTCTGATAGTGGACTTTCCCAATGCAATTCATCTTCTGATTTCCTGGCTGCTGGTATCAAGAGTGTTGATTGTAGAACCAAGCAAACTGACGCTCTTAAAAATCTCAATTTCTTCACCATCTATTGTAATGCTACCAATCAGCCCAGTGATAAGAATCTAAAAAAAAAAAGAATCTTTGGGTGTTTTTTGGTTTTGGTTTGGTTTCTTTTGTTGGTTTTTTTTATTTTTATTTTTTATGCTGAACATCAAACCATAATGAAGGCTGTAATACTTGATCTTCTGCAGCAAATGCTTCGGATCCTCCTCAGTTTCAGCAAGCAAGGTTGTGTCATCTGCATAATGCAGGTTGTTGATGAGTCTTCTTCCAATTCTGATGCCACATCTCATACCATACACAAAAATCAACTTAAGGTTAATCATAAACCTAGGGGATAAAGGCCCAAACCATAAAGATTATATAAAACAAAATGGGACCAAACTTAAAAGGCCTAGGCTATAGTATAAAAAAGGTTGACAAATATAGTATAAAAATGTTGACAAAGCCAGAAATGCACTAACAGTAAAGAATAACATTGATAAATAGAACCTTATAAAGATTAAGTTCCTGTGCACCAAAAACTTTTACCAATAGGGTGAAAAAAACCTTATTGACTGGGGAAAAAACATTCAGCAACTCCATCTCAGACAAGGGTCTCATAACAAAATTTTACAGAATACTACAGAGCCTCCAAAAGAAAAAGACTGATAACTCAATTATAAAATGAGCAAAAGACAAGGAAAGACTTCACAGAAGAAGACATTCAGATGGCCAAAAGACAATTAAATAAATAAATGCTCTAAATCACTGGCAATCAGAGAAATGTAAATCAAAACCACAATCAGATACCATCTCACCCCAAAAGCAGTGGCAAAGCTAAGTTTAAGAGGACAGCAAGTAAAGTTTATCAGGGTAGCAAGCAATAAATTTTGTAAAGGATATGGAGAGATTGGAACTTTCATACATTTGTTGGTGGGCTTGTAAAATGATACAACTAGTCTGGAAGGCAATTTGTTGTCCCCTCAAAAAGCTGGACGTAAAAATTCCATATGACACAGCTATTCCACTGCTAGAAATATACCCCAAGGAAAATAAAACTGAGACACAAATGGGGGTTGGTACACTGATGTTGATAGAAATGTTATTCATTTTAGCAAGAAAGTGGGAAAATCCCAAGTATCCATCAACAAGTGAGTGGATTGAGAAATTCTGGTACATTTATAAGATGGAATTCTATGCAGCACTCAGGAGAAACCATTTTTTTAAAAATTTCTATAATATGAGAGAATCTAGAGACCATTATGCTGAACTAACTGAGTCTCATGAGGACAAATACTACTTAAGGCCATTATTGTAAAAATAGGATAACTAGTAAGATATGTATAGAAGTCCAAAGAGGGGATGGGGTAGGGAGGCTGAGGGTTGGGAATTGGGAAATCATGGGAGTGCAGAGTTTCATGGGCATAGAAAGGGGGGTGGAGGAATTAGGAAAGGTCCAGTGGGAACTTGAAAAGACAGGGTAGGCATAGATCAATGGTGATGTTTTATAAAAAACAATGTATGGATTGTATGAAACACAATGTGAATGAAAAAATGTGTGAAACACAGTGTATACAAATGAAGCATGATGAGCCACAGCCAGAGCGCAGACAGAGAGAGCAGGACAGATGGAATTTAAGTGAGAACTATTATTAAAATAATTCGTTTGGGAGCCTTAGTGGGAAGCAGAGAACCTGGTGGGGAGAAGTGTGCCTCGACAGGGAGCAGCATGGTAGGAGTGAGCAGCATGCCTTGGCGGGAACAGTGAACGTCAGCAGAAAGCAATGAGACTCCAGAGGAAATAGTGAGTCATGGTGGGACCCACTCACCAGGAGTAAGTAGGACAGCGGGAATTTGAGTGAGGTACTTAGTGAGAGTTCACTGCTGTTTGGGGGACCAATTGTGGGACCACTTCACCTTAAACAGGAGGGAATGAGACAGCTAGAGCTCAACTGGGGTGGCAAACCCTGTTCTTGAGGGGAATACTAAGGCTTCCTGGTTTTCCTTTCAGGTCCCACCTACATGAAACCACCCCCTCATCTGCGTGGGTCTGTGTATGTGCCCCCCATGTGCCCAATCTACAAGCATCAGTGCATGTGCCCACACTACATGCATCCACACATGTTCTTACCCAACGTTTTTCTGGAGCAGTGACATCAGATCAAGAACCTATTATAGCCTGAGGCATGAAAAAAAATCTACCACAGTAATGTCATCAAAGAAGCAAGCTACTGCACTTCCTACATGAGCCAAAGCAAGATATCACCCCCCAAAACAACACAGTATCAAATAATTTCCTGAAGCCAGAAAGTCTAATGGAACTTTCTGACACAGAATTTAAAAGAACAAAGGTTGAATATTTTCAATGGGTGAAAGACAAACTTGAAGAATTACAGGACACTGCAAGCAAAAACTAGGAGGAACTTTAAAAAAAAAAATTCGAGAAACAGGGAAGATGGCGGAGGTGGAGAGCACAGTGTGAAGAGCCAGAGGGATAGCAGCCTGCGTAGAGAGGATACCAGAGAGTACTTTACGCTCCACAGA
>NW_006400069.1:1526105-1552209 GCF_000299155.1 Elephantulus edwardii | reverse complement strand
ATACAAGATCAACATAAAAAAAATCAGTTGGATTTCTCTGCAGTGACAAAGAGAATACAGCACTGGAGCTAAGAAAAACAGTATTCTTCACTATAGCTAATCGCAAGACTAAATACTTGGGAGTAAATCTAACCAGAAGCACAAAGGACCTATTCAAAGAAAATTACAAACATTACTACAAGAAACAAAAAAGATCAGGAGAAATGGAAGAATATTCCTTGCTCATGGATAGGAAGACTCAATATTGTCAAAATTACGTTACTACCAAAGGCTATTTACATGTTCAATGCAATCCCAATACAAATACCAATTCCATTCTTCAATAAGATGGAAAAGGCAATTTCCAATTTCATTTGGAATGGTAACAGGCCCAGAATAAACAAAGCACTCTTTTAAAATAGAAAAAAGGTAGGAGGCATCTCACTCCATGATTTCGAATCCTACTACACTGTCGTGATCGTCAAGACAATGTGGTATTGGTACAATGACAGACACATAGATCAATGGAATATAATTGAGAACCAAGAAATCTATGGTCAATTGATTTTTTACAAGGATATTAAATGAGTTAACTGGAGAAACCACAGCCTTTTTAACAAATGTTGCTGGCAAAATTGGAAAAAAATGTAGAAAACTCCAGCAAGATTCACACCTCACTCCATACCAAAAAACCAACTCAAAGTTGGATCAAGGACCTAGGACTAAAATCAAGGGCTATAAACATCATTAGAGAAAAGCTTAGAAGAACTCTAGAAGCCCTAATCCACAACATAAACAGTCTTCCAAGCATCCTGAAAAACCTACAACGAGGAGAGGATTAAATAGATGAATGGGACCTTCTAAGAATCAAACCTCTGCACATCTAAAACCTTCCCCAACAGTGTAAAAAAGGAAACCACAGACTGGAAAAAAACATTTGATAATGACGTGTCTGACAAGGGACTTATATCTAGAATTTATAGAATACTTGAGCACCACAAGATAAAGGTAAAAAACCCAATTGAAAAATGGGCACAGGATATGAACAGACACTGCACCAAAGAAGACATTCAGATGGCAAACAAACATATGAAGAAATGTTCAAAATCCCTACCTCTAAGAGAGATGCAAATCAAAACGACTATGAGATATTATGTCTCCTCAGTAAGAATAGCAAAATTTAACAAAACAGCAAACAACAAATGCTGGCGAGTTTGCCTTATTCACTGTTGGCTGAGGGTGTAAAATGGTGCAATCACTATGGAAGGCAATGTGGCACTTTCTTTAAAAGTTGGAAATAGAAATACTATTTCATCCAACAATTCCACTACTGGGAAAAAGAGACCAGAACTTCCACCCAAGCAGATAGCTGCTCACCCATTTTTATTGCAGCTTTGTTCACAGCAGTAAAGAGTTGGAAATGACCCAAGTGCCCATGAATAAACGAATGGATAGTGAAGCTTTAGTATATTCACACAATGGAATAATATGCTGCATTTAAAAACAAGGAGCTTATGAAATATTATTCAAAATGGGTGACCCTGGAGGACATTAGGCTTAGTGAAATATCTCAGTCACAAAAAGACAGTTACTGCATAGTGCCACTGTTGTAAATCAGGACTGACATCGGGGTTGGAGGGAGACTAAAAGGAGATAAATAAAATGTATACTTCATTGAAACAGATGAGAAAGATAAGTATTTAGGAGGAATATATGTTTAGGTATTATTGTCATGATAAGATTCCAGAATAAAAGTTGTATAGTGGAGTGGCCTGGGGGAAGGGAATTGTGTAATAATGAAAGAAGTTGTTTTTTTCTCTTTTCAAAGAGAAAAGTGAACTGGGGTGGGGGGGGTGCAAGGAAGAAAGTGTGCAACAATGAATGAATGGAAATCCAAAGTCTCTATAAACTTTCATTAAAATAAAAATAAATTCTGGAAAAAATAAGTTAAAACACTGGAAGAGGGGGGGAAAGTGACTTATAATGAGCAGTAGAGGATTTTGGGTGCTATGATTTGGTTGCAGCAGATAAAAAGGCCTTTAAAACAAATTATGCAGATGACACAGCCCTGCTTGCTGAAACTAAGGAGGACCTGAAGCTCTTGCTGCAGAGGGTCAAGGACTGCAGCCTTCAATATGGACTGAGGCCCAACGTCAAGAAGACAAAGATTCTCACCACTGGACCAATTGGCAGCATAGGGATTGATGGTGAAGAGATTGAGATTGTTCACAGCTTTAGTCTGCTTGGCTCCACAATCAACACTCTTGGCGCCAAAAGCCAGGAAATTAAAAGACGTATTGCGATGGGAAAGTCTGCTGTTAGGGACCTCTCTAAAGTACTGAAGAGAAGCGGTGTCTCTCTGGAGACTAAAGTGCGTTTGATACAGGCCATGGTCTTTGTAATCACAAGTTATGTGTCAGAGAGTTGAACAATGACCAAGGAGGATAGAAGGAGAATTGATGCCTTTGAGCTTTGGTGTCGGAGAAGAGTATTGAGGGTACCACAGACTGCTAGGAAAACAAACAGATTCATCCTGGAGAGGGTTAAACCAGACTACTTCTTGGAGGCAAGGATTCTGGGGCTTTTTCTGACATACTTTGGCCACGTTGTAAGGAGAGACTGGTCCTTGGAGAAGGACATTATGCTTGGGAGGGTGGAGGGCAGGCACAGGAGGGGAAGGCCTTCTAGGAGATGGATTGATTCGGTGACTGGGGTAATAGGGATGGGTGTGTCAGAGGCAGCGCGGTTGGCGCAGGATAGAGCAGGGTTTAGGGCTGTTGTGCATAGGGTCTCTATGAGTCGCAAACGACTCGACAGCACATAACAACAACATCTATTTTGGGGGTTTAATGCATACAAAATTAATATATATCATGTTTCATTTGGGTTTTTTTAGCTATTTCTATTTTATTATGAAAATCACTAACACTAAATGTTTACAGTTGAATATTACACAAATAAAAACTGCATACCTGTATTAGAAAAACGAATTCTAACATTTAGGGCTCATTTCCATATTAAAAGTCAGTAATTTGTTTTGTTGTTGTTGTTGCTGTTATGTGCAGTCGAGTCGCTTGCGACTCATAGCAACCCTATGTACAACAGCCCTAAACTCTGTTCTGTCCTGTGCCAATCTCATTGTCTCCGACACACTCATCCCGATTATCCCAGTCACCGAGTCAATCCATCTCATAGAGGGTCTTCCCCTCCTGCGCCGTCCCTCCACCCTCCCAAGCATGATGTTCCTCTCCAAGGACCCGTCCCTCCTGGTAACATGTCCAAAGTATGTCAGACGAAGCCCCAGAATCCTTGCCTCCAAGGAGTAGCTTGGTTTAATCCTCTCCAACATGAATCTGTTTGTTTTCCTGGCAGTCCAGGGTACATTCAGTACTCTTCTCCAGCACAACAGCTCAAAAGCATCCACTCTCCTTCTGTCCTCCCTAGTCATTGTCCAACTCTCTGATGCATAACAAGCGATTGCAAATACCATGGCCTGTATCAGGTGCACCTTAGTCTCCAGAGAGACACTGTTGCTCCTGAGTACTCTAAAGAGGTCCCTAACAGCAGACTTTCCCATCGCGATACGCTTTTTGATTTCCTGACTGCTGGTGCCAAGAGTGTTGACTGTGGAGCCGAGCAAACTGAAGCTGTGAACAATCTCAATCTCTTCGTCATCCATCCTGACGCTGCCAATTGATCCAGTGGTGAGAATCTTTGTCTTCTTGACATTGAGCCTCAGTCCATACTGAAGGCTGCAGTCCTTGACCCTTCGCAGCAAGTGCATGAGGTCCTCCTCAGTTTCAGCAAGCAGGGTTGTGTCATCTGCGTAACGCAGATTGTTAATAGATCTTCCACCAATCCTGATGCCACAATTCTCCTCATAGAGCCCAGCCTCTCGGATAATCTGCTCTGCATATATGTTGAAAAGGTATGGAGACAGGACACATCCCTGGCGCACACCCTTCCCAATTTTGAACCATGCAGTGTTACCCTACTCTATTCTGACTACTGCCTCTTGGTCCAAGTATAGGTTTCGCATTAGCACAATTAAATGTTCTGGGATTCCCATTCTTCTCAGAGTCAGCCACAGTTTCTTATGATCCACACAGTCAAAGGCCTTTGCATAAGCAACGAAACACAGATAGACATTCTTCTGGTATTCTCTGCTTTCAGCCAAGCTCCATCTAACATCAGCAACAATATCCCTAGTGCCACGACCCCTTCTAAACCCATCCTGGACTTCCAGCAGTTCTCTGCTGATGTGCTGTTCTAATTGTTTTTGGGTAATCTTCAGTAGAATCTTGCTTGCATGTGAAATCAATGATATTGTTCTGTAGTTTCCACACTCAGTTGGGTCACCTTTCTTTGCAATGGGGGGGGGGGCAAAATAGATAGAAAAGTATATTTAAAGGTTTTGAAGAAATTGAGGTGTTAGGTGCATTTTACAGGTGAATTTTACACATGAAAAGAACAAAAATGGTTGACGAACTTCAGGACTCCTAATTTAGCTGGAGTTCAGCTGTAGAGGACGGCACCTATAGTGTGCAGATCAGAGGGTGTGGGAAGGAGGTGTGTGTGGTGATACAGCTACCTCACTAACACTTCCTGAAGTCTCTTGACTTCTCCAAATGTATGGGTGGCTTTGCCAGTCTGTTATTATGAGATTTTCTCATAAAACCCTCCATGTGCCATTCATACTACTTAATTCCAGCTTTGGATCTCAACATGGCCACATCTGTTCTCAGTCCTCCACTCAGCTCTACCACTAATTCAGGTTCCTGACATCATGAGCATGCTTGGGAAAAAGCCATCATTTTGGAAAGATGGAGGGACAGATATCCTGTCAGATTCTAAATGGTGAAATCTTGGTCTACGGTAGTTTCTGTCTTTCTAGCTTCCCATTCAAAAGCAGTTTACTCTGAGAAACCACAATCAGATGCAGTTTCAAGCTAATGAGTTTTAAAAATATCAGTCTTCCTTGAATTATGGAGCAGCACAAAAATACCATTTCTTCAGAATTGTGCTTTTGTGAACACTAAGAACAATTTTGTGGACACATTAAGAATGTGGCAAAAACAAATTCCTTAATCCACACAGCAGTATTAAGCTGAAAGGAAATGGTTAGGATTTACTTCAGGTGCACAGCAGTGGTTGTTTATTTCCTGAAATGTTAACCAAAAGGGGGTTGTGGTTTAGGTCAAGCAGCCAAGCAGTTATTTTTTAACACTATGGAGCAAAATATAGCTATGCAGCCGAGTTTCTGTGATTTTGTCAACAGGTGAGAGCAAATGAGGACACCTTAACTTTAACTATTATTCATAATGATTATTCATATTCTAGTAGTTTTGAAGTTTGTCTAATATCCCAAAGACAAGGATAACAGGAAGAAAGCACCTCAAATGTCTAAAAAAAGGAAAAAAAAGGAACACCAAGAGGCCATTATAAATTCAATATTGGGTGTGCTAAGATGTCTCTACTGCTTTTCTAGTCCTTACTCCCAGTTGCACCATCTGATCAACTCTAAGAGAAAATAAGAAATCAAGAGGCAAAGAGTCAAGTAGGAACCAGTGGTAGTAGTGGGCACTAAGAAAATTATCTCCAATCAAACTACTGCATTGTTGTTTGTGCCATCCAATCAGCTGGCTCATGGTGTGTAATCGTATATATAATAGAATACTTTGTCTGTTGTACACCATCTTTATGATCGTTGTTGTTGCCATGATGTAGATTCAAGTCATTGATGGTTTCCCCTTCCTTGACAGGCCTTTCACTTTTCCAAACATGATGTTCCTCTTCACTCCCTCCTAATGTTGTGCCAAAAGGAAGCAAATGGAAATTTTGTGATTCATAAAGTTTTAGACTAATTTTCAGAAGCAGGCCACCAGACATTTTTGCTTAGTTTGCCTTCCTCTGAAAGCTCTGTCAAAGCCTGCCCATCATGGATGATTTTGGTAGATGAAATATTGTTACTTAACTTCCAGCATCATAGCAACATGCAAGTCACCACATTATAACAAATTAACAAAGTGCAATAATACCAACAGAATCCTGTGGGAGATTGTTCTTCACTTATTCTTCAGTGCTTCAATATTCCAGTACATTACTATATATCAGTTTCTATACCCATTTGTTTGTTGATGGATATTTGTGCTGTTTTCTTGCTACTGTAAATAATTCTATGATGAATATCGGTGTGCATATCTCTGTAACTCAGCTCTAATTTCCGTAGAGCATATTCCTAGTAGTAGTGAAATAGCTTGATCATATGAGATTTCTATATTCACCTTTTTGAGGAAATGCCAGATTGCCTTATATAGTTGTTAAGTGTCAAGTTGAGAATAATTCATAGTGATACTAAAAATAGCAGATCTGAACTGTCCAATCCTGTAGCATCTAAATCATCTCTGATTACTTGATTTCATTGCTGCAGCAAGTGTGTTAATCCATCTCATTGAGGGTCTTCCTCTCTTCTGCTGACCCTCTACATTTTCAAGCATGCTATCCCTTTCCTTGGAATAGCCTCTCCTAACAATATGTCCAAAGTATGTGAGATGAAGTTTCACCATCCTTGCCTCTAAGGAGCACTCTGGCTGCACTTTCTCTTAGGCATATGTGTTTGTTCTTTTGGCAGTCCACTGGACATTCAACACTCTTCTTCAACACCACAATTCAAAGGCATCAATCTTTCTTTTGTCATTCTTATTCATTGTCTAACTCTCAGAAGTATAACAGGTGATAAAAAAGATTATGGTTTGAATTGGATGTACCTTAGTCTTTAGGCACTACTCTTCAGCACTTCAGAGAGGCCCCTGACAGGAGACTTTCCAACTGCATTAGTTTTGATTTCTGGACTGCTGCTATCAATGGTATTGACTGTGAATCCAACAAGATAAAATCATTGAAAACTTCAATCTTTTCTCCATCAATCATGATGTTGCCTATTGGCACAATGGTGAGAATTTTAATTTTTTAAATATTAACTTTTATTTTATACGGATTTATTTACAAAGTTCATATACCTTGTTTTTCACACCAGATCTTTCCCATTTTTTTTACCCATCCCTTCCTCCAACCAACAACTTGTGTGACTCTTTCATTAACCCCCCTATCCTCACCCCTGTTGTTCCCATCCTCCCCCACTTAGATCCTCAAACACGTTTTTCAAGTTATCTATTTCTACAAAAATGGTCTTATACAGTATTTGTCCTTATGGGACTGAACTAATTTACTTAGCATAATGCTCTCCAGTCCCTCCCAATTTAAGTAGTGGTTTACAAAATCACTGCTCCTGTGTGCTACATAGTATTCCATCATGTAAATGTACCATAATTTCTCAATCCACTCCAATGTAGTTGGACATCTGGGCTGTTTCCATGTTCTTGTAATAGTGAATAATGCTGCTATGAACACTCTGTGCCTCAGTTCTCATTCTTTTGGGGTGTATTCCAAGCAGTGGAATAGCTGGGTCATGCAGGATTTCTATGTTCAGCTTTTTGAGAAAACACCAAACTGCCTTCCAGTATGGTTGTACCATTTTACCATCCCAAAAACAGTGTATAAGGGTTCCTATCTCATCACATCCTTTACAACATTTATTATTTGCTGTCCTCTTAAACTTTGCCACTGCTAATGGGATAAGATGTTATCTCATTGTGGTTTTGATTTGCATCTCTCTTATTGCCAGTAATTTTGAGCATTTCTTCATGTGTCTTGTTGACCATCCAAATATCTTCCTCTGTGAAAATTCTATATCTTTTGCTCATTTTGCAATTGTGTTATCAGTCTTTGTGTGTGTGTGTGTGTGTGTGTGTAGGCCCTGTAAGATTCTATAAATTTTTTATATGAGACCCTTGTCTGAAATGGTATTGCCAAATGTTTTTGGGGTTTTTCCCCAATAAGTAGATTTTCTTTTCACTCTGTTGGGAAAAACGTTTCATATGCACAGGGATTTAAGCTTTAGAAGGTCTCTTTCATCAACTTTATCCTCTCCAGATTGTGCACTTCTGGTTGTATTTTACAGTCTCTTTATTCCATAGACTAGGTCATCTAACCTTGTTCTCAGTTTGTCTTTTATGAACTTTATGGTTTGGAGTTTTTATTTCTTTGTCATATATCAGTTGACCATAGATAACTGGAGCCATTTCTGGGTTCTCAATTCTGTTCCATTTGCCTATGTGCCTGTTGTTTTACTAGCACCATGCTGTTTTGGTTACTATCACTGTGCAGTCTGTTCTGATAAGCCTTCTGATGCCCAAAATACTTGAGATGAAATCTTACCATCTTTGCTTCTAACAAACACTTTGATCGCACTTGTCTGAAGACAGATTTATTTGTTCTAAAAGTTGTAGGTATAGTTCACATTCTTTGCCAGCACCATAATTCAAAAAATAAATTCTTCTTTTGGTTTTTCTTATTTGTTGTTCAGTTTTTGCATACATCTGTATGAAACAATTAAAAATGCCATGCTTCGGTCAGGCATATGCTTTTATTTAAAATAAAACTTTTGCTTTATACAGGTTTACTTACAAAATTTCTATACATTGTTTTTCATACTGGATCTTTTCCATTCCCTTTACTTAACCTTCCCTCCACAGATCAAATTGTGTGACCCTATGATTAACACCACCACCACCCCGCCCATCCTCATCCCTCTGTTCCCTCCTCCCTGCCTTGGATCTTCATACACATTCTACAATAATGGTATTATACATTATTTGTTCTTATGGGACTGAGTTAGTTCACTCAGAATAATGCTCTCCAGTTCTTCCCAAATTATTGAATAATTTACAAAATCATTGCTCCTGCATGCTGTGTAGTATTCTATTGTGTCAATTTACAATAATTTCTCAATACATTCCATTGTGATTGGACATTTAGGCTGTTTCCATGTTCTAGTGATTGTGAGAAATGCTGCGATGAATATTGGTGTACATTTGTCTCCATTTGTGCCTCAGTTCTCATTTTCTCAGGGTATACTCCAAGCAATAGAATAGCTGGGAGGCCTATCCTTTCTAATACCTTAAAGAGATCTTTGCAGTGGATTTGCAAGTTATAGAACAATTGATATATACAAAATGACAATTCAAAAAATACTTTATAATCTTAAAAAGGCCGAGCTTGTGTGGTGATAACTTCCAGGGTACTGACTGAGGCAAAGCTGGATCTAGAAGACAGGCAGGCTGAAGCTCAACAGCTCCAAGTGAAAGTTCTGATTAACTGTTTCCATTGCCCTTCGTCAATTCCAAGAGGGTAGATTTCTTTGACTTAAGTCACAAGTGAAATCCAGAATCAAAGGGTGAATTCAATCTCAATATAGAGAATAAAGGAAAGAGTGCTGACCAGATAAAATACACACACCAGGAGCTTACCTTTACACATTCATTTAAGCCCAAATCGGGCTGGTACCCACAAAGGAAGGGATAGATTCATACAGACTGAAAATCTTCTCATGGTGTGGTAAACTGTTTTCTACTACATCTAAGAACTTTTTTTTTTCCTAACCTGAATATCAGCCTCAGAAAGTCTGCAGGGATATATTAAAGTACAAAAGCCTCAAAAAAAAAAAGAAAACAATATTTATGACCTTTTACAAACCAATACCCTAAAGCTAACCAAGACAATCAACCAAATCTGGTCCCCTAAATTGCAGGAGTAATTTAATGGGTACTTATATTAAACCACAGGCAATCAGTGGGAATCTGATTATTTTCTAGCTCCCCAGGGATTGAATAAAGAATGTTCAAAGATCTTATTCCTGATTATGAGATAAGATGTATTTGCTGACAGTGAGCTCATCTGTTCCATTTCCACAAATCTTGTTGATACCAATCTATCACAGGATCTTCAGGCCACCTCAGCAGGCCATTGATGTGGCATAAAAGTTCTGATGAATCCAGAAAACTTCTTTTTCTCTGGTTTAGTGATGCTGCATGGGTGGGACAAATGAAGGGGATAATATCTGCCTCTTTCTTCAAAGTTTTCACTTAGTTTCTTCTTTCAATCAATGCTTGAACTATGCTTTAACATTTCCTTTGACAGTAGAGGGTCTAGACTGCCTCTGGTCTACCATATCATCTTTCCAGAAACATCTTATGTATTTCTGAGTTCTCTATTCCATTGACCTATTTGTCCTACCTCTATCAGTTAACACTGATAAGGGTTTTGTCGCTGGGTTTTTTTTTAATAATTTCTGTGTTTTTATTAATTTTAATGAAGCTTTAGAGACACTTAGGGTTTCTATACCTGCCCCCCCCCCAATTCACTCTTCTCCTTGAAAAGAAAATAAAAACTCTTTCACTGTTATGCAATCTCTCTCCCCAACTCCACTCCACTATACAGCCTTCACTCTGGACTTCTGTAATGACAATAATCATTCATATATTCCTTTTAAACAGTTCTCTCCCTCATCTGTTTCAATGCAATATAAATCATTCCTCCCCTCCTTTTCTATCTTCCCTCAACCCTGATGTCAGCCTGTTTTACAACAGTGGCCCTATGTGATATTTGTCCTTTTGTGACTGAGATACTTCACTTAGCATAATTTCTCCAGGGTCATCCATTTTGCATGAGTTTCTTGTTTTTCAATATTGCATAGTATTTCATTGTGTGACTATACCAGAGCTTCTCTAGTCATTCATTCTTTGATGGGCACTTGGGTTGTTTCCAGCTCTTTGGTATTGCAAACAAAGCCCAATAAACATGGGTGTGCATATATCTGCCTGGGTGGCAGTTATATTTTTAGGGTAAATTCTTAGTAGTGGAATTGCTGGGTCAATATTTTTATTTGCAACTTTTTGAGAAAGCGCCATACAGCCTTCCACAGGAGTTGAAACATTTTACACTCCCACCAACAGTGAATAAGGGCTCCAGTTTCTCCACAACCTCGCCAGCATTTGCTGTTTGCTGTTCAGTTAATTTTTGCTATTCTTACTGGGGTTAAATGATATCTCATAGTTGTTTTGATTGCAACTCTCTTAGAGCTAGGGGTTTTGAACATTTCTTTATGTGTTTGTTGACCATCTGAATGTCTTCTTTGGTGAAGTGTCTGTTCATAACCTGTGCTCATCTTTCCATTTGGCTATTTACTTTTATCTTGTTGTGGTGCTCAATTCTTTTATATATTCCACATAAAAGTACCATGTCAGACATGTCATTACCAAATATTTTTGTGGATTTTCTTTTTACCCTGTGGGAGAGGTTTTTGGATGTGCATAGGGATTTAATTCTTAGAAGGACCCATTCATCTGTTTTTATCCTCTCCTGGTTGTAGATTTTCCAGAATGCTTGGAAGACTGTTTATGTTGTGGATTAGGATTTCTAGAGTTCTTTCAAGCTTTTCTTTAATGAAGTTTATAGTCCTTGGTTTTAGTCCTAGGTCCATAATCCACTTTGAAGGGGTTTTTGTGTATGGAGTGAGGTGTGGATTTTGCATGAATTTTCTACATGTAGTTTTCCAATTTTGCCAGCACCATTTGTTAAAAAGTCATTTCCCCACTTAACTGATTTCATCTTCTTGTAAAAAATCAGTTGACCATAGGTAGATGGGCTGATTTCCAGGTTCTCAATTCTATTCCATTGATCAATGTGTCTGTCATTGTACCAGTACCGTGCTATCCTGAACACTACGGCAGTGTAGTAGTATTTGAAATCAGGGTGTGAGATGCCTCCAACTTTGTTTCTCTTTTTAAGGAGTGATTTGCTTATTCAGAGCCTCTTTCCATTCCAAATGAAATTGGAGGTTGCCTTTCCATCTCATTGAAGAATGGGATTGGTATTTGTATTGGTATTGCACGTGTACATTGCCTTTGGTAGTATTGCCATTTTCACAATATTGAGTCTTCCTATCCATGGGCAAGGGATACTATTCCACTTTTCCAGGTCTCTTTTTGTTTCTTGTAGTAATGTTTTGTAATTTTCTTTTAATACAACCATTTGGCCAACTGACTGGAAGATATCTATATTTGTCCCCATTCCAATGAAGGGTGACCCAACAGAGTGTGGAAATTATAGAACCATATCATTGATTTCACATGCAAGCAAGATTCTACTGAAGATTATCCAAAAATTACTAGAACAGCACATCAGCAGAGAACTGCCAGATCCAGGCTGGGTTTAGAAAGGGTTGTGGTAATAGGGATATTGTAGCTAATGTTAGATGGGTCTTAGCTTAAAGCAGGGAATACCAGAGGAATGTCTATCTGTGTTTCATTGATTATGCAAAGGCATTTGACTGTGTGGATCATAACAAACTGTGGCTGACTCTGAGAAGGATGGGAATTCCAGAATATTTGATTGTGCTAATGTGAAACCTATACTTGGACAGAGAGGCAGTCATCAGGACAGAGTAAAGAAACATTGCATGGTTCAAAATTGGGACTGGTGTACACCATGGATGTGTCATATCTCCATACCTTTTCAACCTATATGCAGAACAAACTATCCAGGAGGCTGGGCTCTATGAGAAGTGTGGTGGTGTCAGGTTTGATGGAGGATTCATCAACAGTCTGTATTATGCAGATGACACAACCTTGCTTGCTGAAATTGAGGAGGACCTGAAGCACTTTCTACAGAGGTCAAGGACTGCAGCTTCCATTATGAATTGAGGCTTAATATCAAGAGGACAAAGATTCTCACCACTGGACCAATTGGCAGCATCAGACTAGATGGTGAAGAGATTGAGATTGTTCACAGCTTTAGTTTGCTTGGCTGCACAGTCAACATTCTTTGCACCAGCATCCAGGAAATTAAAAGACGTATTGTGATTGGAAAGCCTGCTGTTAGGGACCTCTCCAAAGTACTGAAGAGGAATGGTGTCACTCTGTAGACTAAGGTATGTCTGATACAGGCCATGGTCTTTGCAATCACTTGTTATGGATCAGAGAGATGGATGATGACTAGGGAGGATAGAAAGAGAATTGATGCCTTTGAGCTGTGGTGCTGGAGAAGAATACTGAATGTACCATGGACTGCTAAGAAAACAAACAGGTTCATCCTGGAGAGGGTTAAACTGGACTGCTCCTTGGAGGCAAGGATCCTGAGGCTTCATCTGACATACTTTGGACATGCTGTAAAGAGGGACTGGTCCTTGAAGAGGGACGTCATGCTTGGGAGAGTGGAGGGACAGTGCAGGAGGGGAAGACCCTCTATAGGTGGATTGATTCAGTGACTAGGGTAATTGGGGTGGGTATGTCTGAGACGGTGCGATTGGCACAGGATAGAGCAGGGTTTAGGGCCACTGTACATAGGGTCGCTATGAGTCACAAGTGATTTGACGGCACATAAAAACAACAAGATCCTTTGTGCTTTCTGATTAGGTTTGCTCTAAGTATTTAATCTTGTGATTAACTATTGTGAAGGGTATTGTTTTTCTTAGCTCTGGCTCTGTATTCTCTGTAGAAAAATCCAACCAATTTTTGTATGTTGATCTTGTATCCTGCCACTTTGCTGAATTGGTCAACTACATCCAGTAGTTTTCTTGCAAAGTCTTTAGGATTTTCTCAATATACTATTATATCATCTGAATAGAGAGATAATTTTATCTCCTCTTTACCAATTTAGATGCCTCTTCTTTCCTTCTTTTGCCTTATTGCTATTGGTAAGACTTCCAATACAATATTGAATAAGGGAGGTGATAGTAGGCTTCCTTGTCTAGTAACTGTTCTCAAAAAGAATGCCTTTAATCTCTCTCCGTTGATAACAATATTAGCTCTTGAGTTTGTATATATATTTCCACTATGTTGAAGAAATTCCCCTCTAAGCCTATTTTGTTGAGTGCTTTAATCAGGAAAGGGTGTTGGATTTTGTCAAAGGCCTTTTCTGCATCAACTGATAGGATCATGTGGTTCGTGTTCTTTGCTTTGTTACTGTGATGAATGACATTGATTGTTTTTCTTATTTTGACCCATCCTTGAATACCTGTTATGAATCCCACTTGGTCATGGTAAATTTTTTTTTTTAATGTATCATTGGATTCTATTGGCCAGGATTTTATTCAGGATTTTTGCATCAATGTTCATGAGAGATATTGGCCTATAGTTTTCTATTTGGTAGTGTCTTTACCTGGCTTTGTTATCAAGGATATGTTTGCTTCATAGAATGAGTCTAGGAGAATGTCATCTTTTTCTATTTTCTGAAATAGTTCATGTAGGATTGGTGACAGAACTTCTCTGAGTGTTTGATAAAATTTACTTGTAAAGCCATCTGGTCCAGGGCTTTTTTGTGTGGAAGTGTTTTTATTACCTTTTCAATTTCTTCTTTTGTAATGGGTTTGTTCAGGTGTTCCATTTCAGTTGGTGTCAGTTTGGGTAGGTTGTGAATTTCTTTGTATTTGTACATTTCTTCTAGGTTTTCATATTTGCGTATAATTTCTCATAATATTCCAATGTTAGCTTTTTTATTTTAGTTAGTTCTGTTGTTGCCCATTTCATCTCTTATTCGGATTATTTGTGGTTTTTTCCCCCTTCTTTTTCTTTGTTAGTTTTGCTAGTGGTTTGTCGATTTTATTGACCTTTTCCAAGAACCAACTCCTTGTTTTGTTGATAATTTCAATTGTTTTTAGGTTTTCTGTTTCCTTTCTTTCTTCTCTAATTTTTATAATTTCAGTTTTTTAAGAAGTGTGAGTTTTTCTTGCTGTTCTTTTTCAATTTGTTGGAGATGTTAGGATAGAGAATCAATGGTCATTTTTTTCTGCCATTTGTTATATTTGCTTATTGCTATAAATTGACTTCTGATTACTGATTTGGCTGTTTCCCAGAGGTTTTGTTGTGTTTTCATTGTCACTTGTTTCAAGAAACTTTTTAATTTCATTTTTTATTTCTTCTAGTACCCACTCATGTTCAACTTCCAAATATATGTTGTTTTCCCTCCTTTATCCTCTTGTTATTAATTTCTATTTTGTAACATTATGGTCTGAGAAAATGCTTTATATTATTTCTATATTTTTTAATTTATTGATGCTTACCTTGTGACCTAAAATGTGATCTGTTCTGGAGAATGTTCCATGCAGATTTGAGAAGAAGGTATACTGTGTTTTTTGGGGGGGTTGCATTAGCCTATAAATATCTATGAGGTCGAGTTGGTTTACTGTGTGGTTTAATTCTTGAGTATCTTTGTTGAGGTTTTTTTTTTCCTGGTAGTTCTATCTTTTCTTGAGTGGGGTGTATTGAAGTCTCCAACTACTATAGTAATGTTGTCTATTTCCATTTTTAGTTTTGTTGGTGTTTGTTTTATATATTTTGCAGGTCTTTCATTTGGTGCATAGATATTGATGATGATGATGTCTTATTTTTCTATTGACCCTGTAAGCATTATGTAGTGACTTTTCTTGTCCATTGTGATGGTTTTTGCATTGAAATTTATTTTATTGGAGATTAGTATTGCTATTCCTGCTTTTTTCTGATTGCCATTTGTTTGGTATATTTCCCTCCCCATCCTTTGATTTTTAGTCTTTCTTTATCTTTATTTTTCAGGTGTGTCTCTTGTAGACAGCATATTGATGGATTTTGGTTTTTTATCCAATCTGCTACTCTTTTTCTCTTCAGTGGTGCATTCACCATTCACATTCAGTGTGATTATTGAAAGGTAGATTGCTATCATTTCGTTAAGTTCTTTTTGGTGTTGTTGTTAGTTACTTTGGTCCATGCTACCTTCTGTGGCACCTCTGTAAGAAGGACATCTCTCAGTGTTTCTTGCAATGCTGGTCTTGTTTTTACAAACTCCCTTAAGTTCTGATTCTCCAGGAATATGTTGAACTCTCTTTCATGTTTGATGGATAATTTTACTTGATCCAGGACTTTAGTTCATAGGGTTGCTATGAGTCACCTATGACTCGATGGCACTTAACAATAACAGTGACAATGAGGGGGGGGGCACACAGTTGGCATACTGGACAGAAAGTCATGCTGCCAAGCCAAAGGTAGGTGACTCTACTCTGCGGCCCTCAGACCTGCCTTTAATAGTTTTTGGTGAAACATTCTTCTAAGTTGTGTAACCCTGGTATGTCCACTTGCTGTACAGAGGTAACTCGTGGTTGCTGTGAAGCCGAACACTGTGACAGTGATGAGTCATATGTGAGAATTTTTACCCATTTTGGACAATGTTTGGTGGAGCTCCCCAAATAAAACAAGCTTGGAAGCACGAGTGGCATCCACTTTCACAATAGCTTGCTTCTGGAAAACCTATGAACCTGGAGAAAGGATGAAAGTCACACAGATGTCCAGGACTTTTGTTCATGGGGTCGCTATGAGTTGTCTATGACTCGACAGCACTTAACAACAACAGTATTTTTCGTTGACAGTTGTGTTCTTTGAGTGATTGATATATGTCCTCCCACTGTCTTCTTGCTTGCATCGTGTGCTGAGAAATCAGCATTTAATCTTATTTGCTCTCCCTTATAGGTTGCTCTTTGTTTCTCCCTCACTGCGTTCAGAATTCTCTTTATCTTTGGTTATGGCAAATTTAACTATTACATGCCTTGGTGTTTTTCTTTTGGGGTCTATTCTATATGGTGTTTGCTCAGCCTCTTAAATATATATATTCTCTCATTGTTTATTACGTCTGGGAAGTTTTCCTCTAGTAATTCTTCCACAACTTTTTCAGTGTCTTTACTTGCTTCTTCCTGTTCTGGGATTTCAATGATGCGCTTGTTACTTCTCTTGATGGTGTCCCACATTATCCTTAGGTTTTCTTCTTTTTACTTCCTTTTTGATTCTTCTTTTTGCTCTAGCAGATCAGTGGTGACAATTCTATCTTCTATTTCACTGGTTCTGTGTGTTCCATCTCTTCAACTCTGCTCATGTGTCCCTTCCTTCTGTTGACAGCATCTGAAACCTTGGACCTCATATTTTGGATCATATTTTCTTGTTTTCCCAGTGCCTCTAATGCCTCATTTGTTTTATCTGCATTGTTTTGGATTTTTTTTAAGCTCCTCCTGGGTTTTGCTTGCAGTGTCTTGTAATTCTTCAAGTCTGTCTTTCATCCATTGCAAGTATTCAATCATTGTTCTTTTAAATTCTATGTCAGAAAGTTCCATCAGACTTACTGGCTTCAAGAAATCCATTGATACTCTGTCACCTTTTGGAGGTGACATCTTGCTTTGCACTTGTGTAGTGTGTGAGATAGCTTGCTTCCTTTGAAACATTGATAGGTTCTTGATCTGAAGACAATGCTCTAGAAATCAGCTGGGCAGCTAATCCACCTATGTTTTTCTCTGAAATTCTGATTCAAGGGAAAGTTCAGTTCAGAGCCTGTGAGAGCAGCCTCTTGTAGGTAAGTCAGATCTTGTAGGTAAGCTGCTCCAGATTAAAGGCAAGTTGATTGACTAGATGTGTAGGCATAGGTGTGGAGCCAAATGGGTGGTGGGGTAGGCATGAGAGAGGGCAGGGTGACCACAGGGGCGGGTCAGCCACTTACAGGGACCTCACTCAGGTTTCAGTTGTCTGGGTGTGCTCACAAGTGGGGTCCCTACTCAAATTCTAGATGTCCTTCTCCTACCCAGAGGCTCTTGCTCAGTGGTCCCTGCCCAGTGGCCCTTACTTAGGTGCCCTCTCCCAGCAGCCCCTGCCCCAGCAGTGCCCTGGGTCCAGTGGGACCCAAAAAATTCAATCAAATTCCCACTGACCCACTCACCTCTGGCCAGTCTGTGGTGTCCATGAAAGCTCAGTCAAATTCCCACTGACCTGCTTGCTCTTCCATGCTCTCCTGGGCAGTCAGGGATGCTCAAGAAAATTCAGTTAAATCCCCACCAGCCCGCCAGTTCCTGGACAGTTGGTGGGGCCCAAGAGAACTCAGCCAAATTCCCAGTTTCCAGCTCATTCCTGTATGTTCTTCCAGGCAGTCAGTGGTACCCAAGATAACTCCGTTATATTCCTACCAGCCTATTCGGCAGGGGTACAAGGAAACTGAGTTAAATTCCAACAGGAACTCAGTCAATTTCCCACTAACCTTCTTTCTCCTGGCGGATGGGTCTCACAGAAGCTCGGCCGGTGGCTTCCAGCTTTGGCCGGGACCCACAGCACAGCCCAATGCTCCTGTAGCTCCCAAACTAATTATTTTATAAAAGTTACAACTCAAATTCATATTGTCCACGTCGTGCTGCGTTGGTCACTGTGTGCTCTAATGGTCTCTCTAGTGGCCCATTTCTATGCAGCTTGCTGCTCCTTAAGCTCTGCACACTGCTTTCTCCAATGCCACCATCTTGGAATCCTCTGGTAACATCACTTTCTGTCCACTTAGTCCAAATGAGCTCTCTCATTGTTGTTGTTCTTGTGGCTGCCATTGTTGTTGCTGTTCTTGTTGGAGGAAGTGAGTGACAAACACACTTTGGTACTACCCAGGAAAAGGGATGGGACTGGAGTGTGGGGTTTTTGCCTCTTAGAAATGTGTCCCAATGCCACAGCAGAGTCACAACAGGATAAAGGATCTCAGCAAAGCACCCTTTATTCTCTTTGCAGAAAGGGATCTTACCAGAAAAATGCACACAAAACCAGGGAAGTCCGCCTTTTATCCCTACCTAGAAGTTTGGCTGCATGGTCTTGTCCTTCCCAACTGGCTAAAATAAACTATGTTTAGGGGAAGAGGAAGCTTAAGTTTGTAGAAGACTCTACTGTCTTTTTTCTAGCAGCATGCCAAAACCCATTTTGGCTCGTTCACCTTGCCAATAGAAGATGAGGAAATTCCCCATAGTTACTGCAAGATGGAGCTAGAACCAAGCTTATTATGTCTGGCTTCAAGTTCATTTCATACTCTTTGAAGAGGAGACATATGTGTTTGTTTTCCTTAGAATTATACACTCTTCTGCATTACATTTCTTCATTCTTCTCTTCAAATTTTAATAGGAGGAGTTGGCTCTGGTGTTCATGTGCTTCTAGATAAAAAAGGTTATTATGATATGGGAATGGAGAATTTGTGAAATATACTGCTCTTTTCTCTGATAATATCATATCTAAACCTGATCTGTTTCTCCAGACCATCCTATTAGTAGATCCCAATTCTTCTATTATCCCTTTGACAGCAGCATCCCAGTCTAAATTTGTAAATAGTGGACCACCAAAGTAGAATGATTCAAATCCTGCTACTATTTGGCTTCTTGCTTGGACTCATCTGGAACTTCTCTGGGTACCCCAATGGCATCAGCATAGATGTAAGCATCAACGGAACCTTGAGGAATTGTCACTCTTCTCTTGGGTTGGAATCTTTCTATTAGACTTATGGCTGGTCTGAATGCCAAGGTGAAAGTGATGACCAATTGTACAAGTGCCATTCCACTCTGTCAATAATACTTCAAATAGTTGTTTCCAGCAATACCACCTTACATCTGCTCACCAAAAGGTCAGGGTAGACTGCCTCTGGAGCGACTCACAAGGCCAATGCTTACCGCAGCCCATTAGGATTCCTAGGAACACTAAATTCCCCCAGAACCTAAAGAGGCATGAGATGAAATTGTTATTTAAGGTTGGTAGCCTAATGGTCCTTAACATCTGGGAATAAAAATTACAATGATCTGCAAGCTTAATTACATCCTGATGTGGAATCTTGAAAGAAAACAACCATGCAGTCCATATCCATCAGGTCCTCCGGCCTTCCCATCAAAAATAGGCAAAAAATTGCTTTTCCAGCCAGTCATTCACATCTTTATACTCTGTCTCTATTGATACAATTTGTTTTAGGTCTTTAAACATTACTTTGGAAGGGTCATTTCCTGAACATAAGAGATGGTACCTGAGTTGACCTATTGCTAGGATTTTGTATTTGAACTTCTTATTTATTAATGAAGAAGTAGGGCTTGACTTTTGTTTTATTAATTACAGAGAGAATATTCCTATCAGGTCCTTTTCTGTACCATTGGCTCTCAATCTATAGTTCCTATTACTGAATGTTCTCTGGTCACAGTTTCAGGATTATCTATAATTAGGAATAATGTATTGCATTGTAAGGGTTTACAGTTGGGGAGAAAGTTAGACCCTCATATGCTTTGCGTTTTGTTCTTTAGTACTCTCATAGATTATGTGGAGGGTGGGTTACAAGTCCATCCCCAGAACTGGCTGGTCCACCAAACATCATCCTCATCCTCATCAGTGACTCTTCAAGGCACTGTATTTATGTTTGTTCCACAGAGGCAGAGCTATTTATCAACACTGGACAATTGTCTCTGAGACCCACACAGGATGACAGAACAAGCATGAAACTGAATAGTCATAAGAGAGTCTGCCTGAACTATGTTAATTATAAAATGTCTGACAGGAATTTGGAAAAAGAGAAAGAAAAGGATGATTGAATTCTTTTGAAAGATACTATGGTAAGGGTAGGCCTGGAGTCATGGTCCACTTTCCTTGAGAATGTTGAGGAACTTTATTTACCCATGCATGGCGAATTCAACCTCTTTCAGCTGTACAAATCACAGTGTCTGTGGTTAAAAGCACCAAACAGGGCCTTTCCCAGGTTGACTCAAGGTTTTCCTCCTTCTAGCTCTTGATTAGAACATAATCGCCAGAGTGATGAGGGTGTACTGGGGACTCCAGGGGCAGTGTTAGCACCAGGAGACCCATTTTCCTGAGAGAAAGTAGAATAGAAGACAAGCCATATATATACTTTTTCAGGAACTGATCCTTTGTCTTGAAATTAGGAATGTCAGCAATGGATTAAGTAGGGTAGCCTATAAAGCATTTCATATGGGAGTAGACAAAAGTCCTTTCAAGAAGTGGTTCAGATTTTTAAGAGGGCTATGTTGTTGTTGTTGCTGTCGAGTCACCTGCAACTCATAGCAACCTTATGTACAACAGCCCTAAACCCTGCTCTATCCCATGCCAATAGTAACGTCTCTGACACACCTATCCCCATTACCCCAGTCACCTCATCGAAGGTCTTCCTCTCTTGCTCTGTACCTCCACCCTCCCAAGCATGATGATCCCCTCCAAGGACTGATCTCTCCTTGCAACATGTTCATAGTATGTCAGATGAAGCTTCAGAATCCTTGCCTCCAAAGAGTAACCTGGCTTCACCCTCTCCAGGAGGAACTTGTTCGTTCTCTTAGCAGTCCATGGTATGTTCAATATATTCAATACATGGACTTCTCCAGCACTACAGCTCAAAGACATCAATTTCCCTTCTATTATCCTTAGTCATTGTCCAGTTTTCTGATGCATAGCAAGTGATTGCAAAGACAGTGACCTGTTATCATTGCCCATAAGTACTTTGGAGAAGTCTCACAGAAGACTTTCACAAGGCAATTAATTAATCATTTAATTTCCTGGCTGCCGGTACCAAGAGTGTTGATTGTAGAGCCAAGCAAACTGAAGCTGTTAACAATCTCAATCTCTTCACCATCTTTCACGATGCTGCCAATCAGCCCAGTGGTGAGAATCTTTGTTTTCTAGATGTTGAGCTTTAATCCATATTGAAGGCTATAGTCCTTGACCTACTGCACCAAGTGCTTCAGGTATTTCTCAGTTTCAGCAAGCAGGGTTATGTGCAGAACACACATTGTTGATGAGTTTTCCTCCAATTCTGATGCCACATTTCTCATACAGCCCAGTCTCCCAGATAATCTGTTCTGCATATAGAGATAGGGCACATCCTTGGCACACATCCTTCCCAATTTGGAAACATGCAATGTTTCCTTGCTCTGTTCTGACAACTGCCTCCTGTTCCAAATACAGGTTTCACATAAGCATAATCAAGTGTTCTGGTATTTTTATTCTTCTCAAAGTCAGCCAGTTTGTCATGATCGACACAAATACCTTTGCATACTCAATGAAACACAGATTGGCATTCCTCTTGTACTCTCTGCTTTCAGCCAAGATCCATCTGACATTAGCTATACTAGCCTTAGTACCATGGGCCTTCTAAACTCAGCCTGCACTTCAGGCAGTTCTCTGTTCCAGTTGTTTTGGGATAATTTTCAGCAGAATCTTGCTTGCATGTGCTATCAATGACACTGTTCGATAATTTCCACACTTTGTCAGATCACCCTTCTTTGGAATGGGAACAAATATAGATCTCTTCCAGTCAGTTGGCCAGGTGGTTGTCCTCCAGATTTCTTGGCACAACTTGGTGAGCACATTATCAGGACTGTGTCTCTTTGTTGAAATACGTCAATTGGTATGCCATCAATTACTGGAGCTTGTTTTTTTGTCATTTTCTTCAGAGCAGCTTGAACTTCTTCCTTTATCACTATAGGCTCTTGTTCACACATTGTTTCATGAAATTCTTCTGTGTCCACCAATTTCTTTTGGTACAGTGACTCTTTCCATCTTCTTTTAATGTTTCCTGGATCATTCAATATTCTGCCCAAAACATCCTTAAGTATTGCAACTCAAGGTTTGATTTTCTTCTTCAGTTCCTTCAGCTTAAGAAATGCTGTTTGGCTATTTTGATTTTCTGACTCCAGCTCCCTGCACATTTCATTGTAATATTTTGTCTTCCCACAAATGCCCTCTGGAATCTCCTGTCCAACTCCTTAATATCTTGGTTTCTTCCCTTTGTTTTTGCTTCTCGGTGCTCCAATGCAATATTTAAAGTTTCTTATGACATCCATCTTGGTCTTTTCTTCCTCCTCTGTCTTTGTAATGACTTTTTTTAAATTGAATTTCTTTCTTTTTTTTTACATTTTAATGAAAGTTTACAGAGACTTAGGATTTCCATTCATTCATTGTTGTACTTTTATCCCTGTCCCCCAATTCATTCTTCTGCTTGAAAAATAAAACTCTTTGTTATGCAATCCCTCTCCCCAAGTCCACTCCACTTTGCAGCCTTCATTCAGGACTCCTGTCATGACAATTATACCTAATCATATATCCCTTTTCAACAGTTTTCTCCCTCATCTGTTTCAATGCAGTGTACATTTTAGTTATCTCATCTTTCTC
Source organism: Elephantulus edwardii (assembly GCF_000299155.1). Taxonomy (NCBI): domain Eukaryota; kingdom Metazoa; phylum Chordata; class Mammalia; order Macroscelidea; family Macroscelididae; genus Elephantulus; species Elephantulus edwardii. The sequence continues at coordinate 1,529,371 of NW_006400069.1, read as the reverse complement.
AGTCTTCCCTCAACCCCAATGAAAGTCCTGTTTTACAACAGTGGCCCTATGAAATACTTGCCCTTTTGTGACTGAGATATTTCACTTAGCATAATGTCCTGCAGGGTCACCCATATTATATAATATTTTATGAGTTCCTTGTTTTTCAATGCGCATAGTATTCCATTATGTGAATATACCAGAGCTTCTCTATCCATTCGTTTGTTAATGGGTACTTGGGTTGTTTTCAACTCTTTGCTTTTGTGAACAAAGCAGCAACAAACAAGGGTGTGCATATATCTGCTTGGGTGGCAGTTATATGGTTTCTTTAGGTTATATTCCCAGTAGTGGAATTGGGTCAAATGGTATTTCTATTTGTAATTTTTGGAGAAAACTCCATACAGCCTTCCATAGCGGTTGCATCATTTTACACTCCCACTAACAGTGAATAAGGGTTCCAGTTTCTATGCAACTTCGCCAGAGTTTGATGTTAGCTGTTAAATTTAGCTATTCTTACTGGGGTGAAATCTCATAGTAGTTTTTATTTGCATCTCTCTTAGAGCTAGAGATTTTGAACATTTCTTCATGTGTTTGTTGACCATCTGAATGTCTTCTTTGGTGAAGTGTCTGTTCATATTCTGTGCCCATTTTTCAACTGGGTTATTTACATTTATCTTGTAGTGCTCGAGTATTTTATAAATTCTGGATATAAGTCCCTTATCTAACATGTCATTACCAAATTTTCCCCCCAATATGTAGCTTCCCTTTTTACCCTGTTGGAGAAGTTTTTGGATGTGCATAGGGATTTGATTCTTAGAAGGTCCCATTTATCTATTTCATTCTCTCTTGGTTGTAGATTTCCAGGATGCTTGGAAGACTGTTTATGTTGTGGATTAGGTCTTCTAGAGTTCTTCCAAGCCTTGGTTTTAGTCCTAGGTCCATTATGCACTTTGAGTTGGTTTTGTGTATGGTGTGAGGTGTAGATCTTTCTTGAGTTTTCTACAGACATTTTTCCAATTTTGCCAGCTTCCTGGCTGATATTCTTGATATTCTTCCACTGCTCATCTGGTCTTTGCTGAATGTCCAAGATCTCAAACCTGTTCGAAGATGGTTTTGAAATTCAGGTGGAATAGACTCAAGGTCAAACTTTGGTTCCTGTGGACTTGATTTAATATTCTTCAGTTTCAGCTTCAACTTGCATATGAGTAGTTGGTGGTCTCTTCCACAATCAGCACCTGTCCTAGTTTTCACACTTGATACTGAGCTTCTCCAGTGAGTCTCTCCACACAAAAAGGGCTATAGAAAGGCATTTATTCTAAGGCAACTTAGTTTCTAAAACTAATTTGATAAGGTGATTCTTTAGGGTTTGATTCATTCTTTCTTTTCTACCAGGGAAGATACAAGGGGGCATAGTATTTCCATTTGATTCCAATAACCTGTACTGGTCCTTTGATTAGGTTAGCAGTAAAGTGATTATCATTATTTAAGTCAACATTTTCAACGAAACCAAACCAGAGCACAATGGCTTCCACAAGGACTTTAACTACATATTGGCAGTTGCTCCTAGTAGGTAAAAGCTTCCGACTAATGGATAAGGTGATCAACAATTACAAGGAGGTACTTGTTACAGCCTATCTTAGGCATCTCCATATAATAGATTTGGATGCTTTGGGAGGATGATAATTCATAACCTCTTCCTTCCCAAGGAGTGTTTGCCTCACAGCCTATTTGTTTGCTTTTACGCACATGAGGCATGATTCAAAAACTTGGTTACCTATGGTAAAGTTGTCTATACAGCCATAAACCTGAAGGATTGCATCACACGTTGCTTGGGGACCCCAGTGGGCTGCCCTAGTGCAGTTATGTCATTATTTCTTTCATTAATGGTTTAGACAGCATTTCCTTCCCATCAGGCAATCACCATCAGCCTTCTGAATTTTCCTCTGCCCCTATTCTCTTGAGTTGTTGAGTTGTTTCTTCACACATGAGGTAATGATTGGGGTGGCAATGAGGACAGGGAGACATCCTATCAGATGGAGAATAGATATTTCTGGGGACTGAGCAGCTAGTTTAGCCATTTCACCACCTAGGTTACTACCTCTGTGCTCAAAAGCAGAGATATTCTGGAGTCCAGGAACAAGGACTATTGCTATCTCTTCAAGTAATTTAAACTCTCCAAAACCTAGATTAATAGTTCCTTATATATTAGATATTTTCCTCGGCTGCTTATTTATTAATCCCCACTCTGCCTGAGATCTTCCCAAATGTATGCACTAATCCAAAGGCATAATTTGAATCCACAGAAATTGTATCTTCTGGCGTGCGCCCGCTGGCTGCCCGCGCATGAGATGACGTGTGCCTGCCGAGAGATGATGGGTGCCCGCCGAGAGATGACGCATGCCCGCTGGCCACCTGTGTGGGAGATGACACGCAGGAGATGGCAAGCGCCCGCCAGTCGCCTGCGCTGGGAGATGGTGGGTGCCCGCCGGCCGCCCCACCGCCCATGGTGGGGACGTGCCCTCTGCAGGTTTGGGTTTCCTATGAAAGCCAGAGAAGATGACCACTTATACAATGGATTATTGAAACTCACTGTGAGTTGTCTACTTGATGACACTTAACAGTGGCAGTATGTTCAAGAGGACCGATATCCTAAATGCACCACATATTTTGATCTGTTGAATGCTTCTGCCAAAAGCTGTTTAGACCTGGGGGGAGCCTATTCACAATTCTCAGGTTCCCTTTGCCATTTATAAAAGGAGAGGGCAGTGACACCTACATCAAATTAATGTATGACCACTTATGGGGGGGGGGGTAAAAGTGGCGGTGCTGGAATTGAAGACTCTGTCCCTGGCCACACAGTCCTCAGTCAGGCGAGGGGACCAGATTGGGATGGGGACAAATACAGAGGAAGTGTTCCAGCCAGCCCATGGAGGCAGAGGGGTGTTGCCCTGCTCAGGACGGGCTGTTTTCGGCCCTCAGCTCAGGGCGAGCCATCATGGCCCTCTGCCCGGGGTGGGCTGTCTTTGGCCCTCGGCTCAGGGCGAGCCGTCATGGCCCTCAGGGTGAGCTCCTCAGTCCTCAGATTGTGCCATCTGACCCCTGGGTAGGAAAAAAAATGCCTATGGTATCCAGAGAATTTTATCTATGCTACTTTCTGCCACTCTCTTCCCCCAGTAAAACTGAAAGCAACACCCCCAAAACCCCTCTATTTGTAACTCACAAGTTTGTTCTCTCTAGATTTGCTCCCTTTCCTATAGGTAACCTTACCACTGAGTTTTACTTCAGAC
>NW_006400069.1:1524681-1525765 GCF_000299155.1 Elephantulus edwardii | reverse complement strand
GCATCCAGCTCCCAAATCGATAAGACAGTTGGTTTAATTACCATTGGGAAATGCTTGTCATTCCCCTGTAGCATCTGGTCCCCACTGGATCCTTTTCATTTCTTTCACCTGCTCCCCCTACCAACCAATTTCTGCAGCTCTGCAACTGCATCCCTGCCCATCCTCACTCCTCTGCCCCCAACCTTCACCTCCTTGTACCCCCAATATGTTTTTTTCCCAATTTAAAAAAAAATGAGAAAAAAAAAGAAATTGTATCTTCCTTTTCTTATAAGTGGCTTAGGGCATTGCTTGGGGAAAACAATTCACAGTTTGTGCTGATCAGTTATTTAGAAGTCAACTCAACTCCACCACTGTGAGGGTTTCACTATCCATTACAGAATATCAATTGTGCCTATTTCCTTCAATCAATTGGGAAAATTTCTCTACAAAAAGATGATGCCCAGTTTTGAATGGGGTCTCCTTAAGGTCAGGTCAGATTTTTGTTTGATAATCAATGTTGTATAGACATTGATGTTCAAGGGTTCTCGCACTTGGAGTTCCCTTTTAAAAAAGAGGCTGGATTTAGAGCCTTGTCAGTAATCAAAGTTATATCATCCTTCTCTAATAAGATTCCCTCAAATTTCAAGATTCTGGAATCTGTAATCCACCTTCCCACTTTTTTACTTATAAGTCCCCTTACCTGATTAAGTGTATGAATTATTAAATTTCCTTCAAAAGTTATTAATTTTCTGCTTTCTTCACTTAACAAGGCAGTGGCTGCCACAGATTGGGTACATTCTGGCCATCCTTGCTCACTGAGTCTAGCAGTTCAGATAGAAAGACCACAGGCTGGAGGTGCTTCCATACTCCTGTGTAAGTACCCCAAGAGCAACTTCTTTGTGGATATTTATGAATAAATTAAAATGTCCTAATAATGACAGATTCATCCTGCAGAGGGTTAAACCAGGCTGCTCCTTGGAGGCAAGGATTCTGGGGTTTTGTCTGACATACTTTGTTGTTGTTGTTGTTGTTATGTGCCGTCGAGTCGTTTCCGACTCATAGCGACCCTATGCACAACAGCCCTAAACCCTGCTCTATCCTGCGC
>NW_006400069.1:1520284-1520801 GCF_000299155.1 Elephantulus edwardii | reverse complement strand
ATTTATGAAACCAACCCAATTTTTTCTCACCTTTTCACCACCAGCATAGTAAATCATATAATCATCTGATTCAAAATGGCCCATGCCAAGCCATCTCATTTTGTCAATACCTAGTATGTCAATACTTATGTGTTCCATTTCTTCTTAACAATGTCCAATTTTCCTACATTCATGCTTCTCGCATTCCACGTTCCAATCACTAGTGTCTCCTTACAGCTGTTTCTCTTTCTCGGTGTTTCCATTTCTAAGATCTCAGTTTCAACTGCCATGTCTGTTAGTCCAAATGATAATCTAAGTGTGCTCTATTGTACATAGGGTTTTCGAAGGCCTGTAATAGTTTGGGTAGAATGTTGAATGAATGATCCAGGGTGCATAAAAAGAAGATGGAAGGAGTACGCAGAGTCACTGTATTAGAAGAAATCGGCTGACACAGAGGAATTTAATGAAATAACATATGAGCAAGAACCTATGGTGATGAAGGAGGAAGTTCAAGTTGCTATGAAGGAATTGGCAAAAA
>NW_006400069.1:1479755-1519199 GCF_000299155.1 Elephantulus edwardii | reverse complement strand
GTCTTTGCAATTACGTGCTATGCATTGGAGAGTTGGACAGTGAATAGGGATGACAGAAAGAGAATTGATGCCTTTGAGCTGTGGTGCTGGAGAAGAGTGTTGAATCTACCATGGACTGCTAGGAGAACAAACAGGTTTGTCCTGGAGAGGATGAAGCCAGAATGTTTCCTGGAGTCAAGGATTCTGAAGCTTCGTCTGACATACTTTGGGAATGTTGCAAGGAGGGGCTGGTCCTTGGAGAGGGACATCATGTTTGGGAGAGTGGAGGGACGGCACAGGAGAGGAAGACCCTCAATGAGATGGATCGATTCTGTGAGTGGAGGGGTGGGAAACAATGTGTTTGAGACAGCGAGACTGGTACAGGATAGAACAGTGTTTAGGGCTCTTGTACATAGGGTCACTATGAGTCGCAAACGACTCAATGGCACATAACAACAACAACAACATTATTGCTTTAGTGATCTCCTCTTGGTCATCACTGGAGCAGATCATCTACATACTGAAGGAGACACATGGATAAGAGAAAGGGGAATTTTTCTAAGATTTGTTCTAAAATGTGGCTGAATATATTTGGTGGATCGGTAAACCTCTGTGGGAGAATTTCCCGTCTGTATTGTTGTCTATTACCTGAGTAAGGGCCCTACCATTCATGTTCTCAGTTAAAGGACATGCCCAAAAGTATCTTTCAAGTCAATTACACAGAACCACTGATGACTGTAGGAAATCTTGCTGAGTAGGATATAGAGGTTAGGGACTACAGGATGTTTGTTTGGGACTATTTGATTTATTAGACCCTGGACTAGACAGTATGATCCATCTGCTTTCTTTACTGGCAAGATTGGAGTCAACCTTAAAATTAAGGGGACACTCAGGGTTTGAGAAGCTTGTCGCAAATCAACCTCTCAAGGACGTAGTTTTCTTCTTGAGACTTCTCCTGGGTTTTTCAGTTTAAAATGAACGGGAGGTATTTGGGAGGTATCTCTATTTTCTTCGTTTGCCCAGACAGTAGGTTCAATTTGTTTCTCTTCCCATGGAGAAGGTTTTACATAGAGATGTTAGGTAGATGATAGATAGATAGATAGATAGATAGATAGATAGATAGATAGATATAGTCTTTCTAATTTACATATAAGCTCAAACCTAACTTAATCATTAAATTTCTTCTTAGCATATTTGTTCCTGTTTCTGGTATTGCTGTTTTTGTGTACTGTTGAGTCAGAACCAGAAGAAACTTAATAATGTTAGGCTCAAGATATTGGCTCTAAATCCCTTTCCTTTAATTCTTGAAATTAGAACCTCCTCAGTAAAATATGAGAACCAGAGAGTTGGCTAGAAATAGATGACCCGGAAGCTCCTGAAACTACTAAAACTGTTACAATTTTTTTTATGGCCCTATCTCTAGAATATTAAGAGACAACGATGTCAGTCTAGAGACTAAGGTGCACCTGACCATGGTCTTCACAATTGCCTGCTAAGAATCAGAGAGCTAGACAGTGACTAAGAATGACAGAATTTATGCCTTTGAGTTGTGGTGTTGGAGAAGAATTTTGAACATACCAGGGACAGCGAAGAAAATAAATAGGTAGGTCTTAGGGTGAAATCAAGTTTCTCCTTGGAGGCTAGGAATTTTGAAGCTCTGTTTCATATACTTTGGTTATATGGCCATGAGAGACTGATCCTTGGAGAAGAACATCATGCTTGAAAGGGTAGAGGGACAGTGCAGGAGATGAAGACTCCAGATGAAATAGATTTATATAGTAACTAGGAAATGAGGGAAGGTGTGTTGGACTCAGTGAGATTGGCTTAGAACAGGCTTCAGAGCTGTTGTACATAGGGTCATTATGAGTCTGAGGCAACTCTAAAGCACAGACAACATCTTTGCATTCACTAGAGGCTCCTGGTAGGACTCATCAAAATGAAAGAGCCTCTGATCTCCCTATTTCCCATCAAGGGTCATAAGGCAATTGACTATCTTATCTCTTTCCCATTCTAGGCATCCCTTCTTGAAAGGTCCCCCTTTTCCACATTTAAAGCATTTGTTCTCTGTCCTCCAATTGTCTTGGGTTTTTCAGGCCTTCAGTTTCGTTCTGACAGAGGAAGTTTGGGCCTCAAGGGTTGTTGGTCATTTGTTTATGCCCCGAGTTGCCTGCCCAAAGGCGGGCATCATGAGCTTTCTATCTTTGCTTCTCTTCATCTCTCCATACATACATTTTCTGAGCCTCCCTTAATAATTTTTCCAAGGGTTTGTCCTTCCAGTTTTCTATCTTCTGTGATTTCTTTGCAATGTTAAGACAGCTATTAGTGACAAAATAAGTTTTAACGTTCTTTGTCCTACAGAGTCTTCTGAACACATATCTCATTTGCCATTTAAGTTTTCCTTAAAAAAAATTTAGACCCCTCATTCTTCCCTTGTTGCACACTGAAAGACTTGATTACATTTTGGGAATGAGGAACTTACTCTGATTTATCACTCTTAGATCTCTCATATTATCTATGTGAGTTGCAGGGGTTTTTTCCCCCCACTGAGGGTCCTGGTTAAGCAATTTGACATCTGCTGACCCCCAGGCAGCCACTGCTGCTCTGTGAAGCATGGCCTCATCTTCCCCTAAGAGGAGGATCCTGAGAATGGACATTAATTCAATTCAGGTGTATAACTGTGGACTCAGAAAATGATCCACTTGATCTGCTACTCCATATGGGTCTTCAAGTAATGATTTCAATTCCTTTTTAAAATTCGTATTTAAAATAATAATTCTCATTTAAAAGAATTTATTCTTATCCTTATTTAAAAACTAGTTAAGGAGATATTAACAAATTGATTCCTCCTCCCCCTAAGGGAAGCTCCCTTACTGGGAAGAGATGTTGAGATTGAGATTGAGCCTCATGGGAGGAGGAAAGGAGAAATTTTGGATATCCTGTAGACATTACTCAATTTCCTAAGTCTTGAGGTAATGAGGTGTACTTGATGGAAGTAAGGGAACTAGGAGCAATTCCTGGGGAGTGAATGCTTCCTGAGGATACCTGTGCATGATCTGGAGTAGTGGCATCTTTAGCTTAAGTCTGGGACTCGGGCTGGAGAGCAGGATTATAAGGGGAGGCAGGAAGGAGAAGGGGTCCTATGAATGGGAAGGTTTTTCTGAGGCAAGTTCTGTTTCCTATTTCTTCTTTGTTATTCTTAGCTTTAAGGCTAAGAACAAAGAATGCCGTCAATTTCTTCCTGAGAGAGACAGGACTCATATAACTTACATATTCAACTAGAAGGTGACAAACCCTATCCTCATCTGAGCCAAATCTAAGCCAGAAGACAGATGGTTTGAGGATGGGCCTCTTTGTCCAAATGAAACAGCAATACTTAATCATCTATTGCTTTCTTCCTTTCTTTAGTCCATGGATTTTCTTTCCAATAGTTAACATTACTCCCAATAATCTGGGAGAATTTAATTCCTCTTTTTACTTTCTCTAGCATTCCTCTTTGAGTTCTTGTCATCCTGACTTTTTTTTATGGTTGGCTTTTTAAAGATGGTTTCTTGCCTTCCTTCCTAGTCAGCGTACTCGCTGACCTCTCTCATTGTTTGGAGGCTCATTATCCTTCTAGCCAGGGAACCAGCTCATTGTCCTCCCACCCCTTAACTAAGGGAGTGCTTGAGGCACCCATGGTTTGTTTTTCTTTTTTCCTTGCCAGTTTATCCTGAAGATCACAAAAGGGGAATGTGCTGCTTCCTTTTGGATTGTTGTGGTTTTCCCCCACTTTGGCCCATGCACAGAGTTATGTGATCAATGCAAAATTTTATTAAGCCTTACACCTCTGTTGTCAAGAATACAGGTTTATTCACTTCTTTGGGGAAGCTTCAACCCCTTTCATCTGAAAGCTGTAAGTAGGATGTCATCTTTTTCAGGGGAGAAGGCTAAAGGTACACCCTAAAGGAATGGGCTATCCCTAGCAACCTTCAATTGTCAGAAATGTGTCTCAGTGTTGCAGCAGAGATATGGTAGAAGAAAAGATCTCAAGATCTTGGCAAAGCACCCTTTTCTCTTCTGTAGAACCGCATCTTACCAGAAAAAATGCACACAAAAACAAGGATGTCTGCCTTTTATCCATTTTTATGAAAACTGAGTTTCAACTTCTATTGGCTTGAGGTTTGACCTTGTCCTTCTTGGTTGACAAAAATAAACTATGTTTGGGAGAAGGGGAAGCTAAAGTTTGAAGACAACTGTTCTAGTAGCACACCCAAATCCCTTTTGGCTAGTTCATGTTTACCATATGAAAATGGGGAAATTCCCTTTAATCACAGGCAGATGGGGCTAGAATCAAACTAATTTTGTTCTGGATTCAAGCTCATTTCATATTCTTCGAAAAAGCAACATCGGTGCTTGATATGGCAGAGAAATAGTGCAGAAGAATCACAAGACCAGCTTGAGGTGATACAGTGGGATTTTTGGTTCACAAAGCAAGGCATTTCCAGTGGATAGGCTGACCAATAGAGCAAGAGGGATGAGCAGGCTGGCCCTGGACACTTACTGGCAGAGCTAAAGAGCATTGTGACACTTGTCCAACCACGGCATCAGGCTTAGGGAGAACAGTATGGTTTGTGAGTTCTGTGTGGTAACTGCAATGAATAACTGAACCTAGCAGTGTAGAGAGTGTAATGGGAGGGAACAGTTGAGGTTAAAATTAGTAAAGTTTGGAGGCTGGAAATATGTTTGACCCTTGCATCATAGTAAAGAACCTTTGACTATGCTGATAATGACTCTCTGTTAAAAAGTTTGGGAAGAACGCCTAAGGCCCTTATATAACACCATTTTCCTATCTGCCTTCATGGAGTCTCTCAGTGAAGTATGTTTAATTATCTCAATCAAAACTTCATTTTGCATAAAGACAACGTTTTATTTATAAAGGACAATATCAAAACTTCAGTCTAAGAATTTATATTAAATTTGCCTAAATTTTTACATTCACTCACATACCTTCTGACTGTCATCAGAGAGAAGTGGATGGGAGGAACAAACAATGTGGAGGAAATCAGCCAGTATATGTATACTCTCCCAATGTTGTATCGGATACAGTTATTTTCCCAACTCACTGGTTACAAGAATGATTAAAATAATTTGCAAATTCTTGAGCCCAAAATAAATGCAATTATGGCAGAAAGTATAAAAAAATAACACAGGAAAATGAAGTGACACATTTTTAATCATGATGGTTAAGACCTTTATTAGAGTATCTTTTTATAAGCACCATAAACCAAAGTTGTTCATCAGAAATTTATTGTTGCTATTATGTGCTGATGAATCTACAACTCACCACAACCCTATGAGATTGGAACCTTACCCTCCAATGTGCCATCTTGACAAGAATTTACTCAAAGCCAATTTCTATGTATTATTTCCCTATTGTTATGTTCTGTTGAGTCACCTGCAACAACTCGGAAGCCTGCCCTGTCCACAGCCAGTCTCACGACTTCAACACAACTACCTCCATTGCTCCAGTTACAGTATCAATCCATCTCATCCAGGGTCTTCCTCTCCTGCACGCTTCCAAGCATGGTGTCCTTCTCCAAGGACTGGTCCTTCCTGGCCACTTGCCCAAAGTATGTGAGATGGAGTTTCAAAATTCTAGCCTCCAAGAAGAAACTTGGTTTTACCCTCTCCAAAACAGAACTGTTTTCTTGGTGGTTCATGTATGTTCAAGATTCTTCTCCAGCACAACTTAATATAGATTCTTCCTCTGTCATCATTAGTCATTGTCCTGCTCTCTGATGCGTAACAAGTAATTCTGAAGACATGGCCTGGATCAGGTGCACCTTAGTCTCTAGACTGACAATGTTACTGCTCAGTACCCTGGAGGGGTCCTGACTGCAAATTTTCCCAGTGCAATCTGTCTTTTGATTTCCTGACTGCTTGTGCCAAGAGTGTTGACTATGGAACCGAGCAATCTGTAATTGTTAACAATTTCAATCTCTTCAATACATCTAAGACACTGTGAAAACAGTGTGGCTACCATGAGCATCGTTGACGACTGACTCCTTAGACTACTCATTTGTTAGTTTGCTATTCTGTAGAAGTCTGCATATTTCAAATACGAGCACTGTCAACCATAGGAGATAGATTTGAGTGAAGCTTCCAGACTAAGACGTAGGACTCGTCATCTACTTCTCAAATGTTATTGACTACCATCGAGTCAGAACTTACCCATAGTTGATCCTCTAGTATATTTTCAGAGGCAATAAATTGCCTGGGAGGAGACTCAAATAACTGGCCCTCAAAAATTCTACCAATACTTAACACTGTTCATTAACAATGTTACAAATAGTGCTAGAAGATGAACCCCTCAGGTTGGAAGATACAGAAAGTACCAACTAAGGGAGAGCTGCCTCCTCAAAGTAAAGTCTACCTTAAAGATCTGGTTGGAGGAAAGCTTTCACCCAATGAAGGACTTTCATTTTCTGATGTGGTAAGTCTCAAATGATGAGGAACTGCTTGTTATAAACACCCATTGTTGTTATGTGCCGTCAAGTTGCTTGCAACTCATAGCGACTCTATGTACAACAGCCCTAAACTCTGCTCTGTTCTGTGCCAATCACACTGACCCTGACACTCCCATCCCAATTATCCCCGTCACTGAATCAATCCACCTCATAGAGGGCCTTCCTCCCCTGCGCTGTCCCTCCACCCTCGCAAGCATGATCTCCTTCTCCAAGGACTGGTCTCTCCTCACAACATGTCCAAAGTATGTTAGATAGAGCCTCAGAATCCTTGCCTCCAAGGGGCCACCCGGTTTAACCCTTTCCAGGACAAATCTGTTTGTTTTCCTAGCAGTCCATGGTACCCTTAATACTCTTCTCCAGCACCACAGCTCAAAGGCATCAATTCTCCTTCTATCCTCCTTGGTCACTGTCCAACTCTCTGATGCTTAACAAGTGATTGCAAAGACCATGGCCTGTATCAGACACACCTTAGTCTCCAAAGAGACACCACTGCTCTTCAGTACTTTGGAGAGGTCCCTAACAGCAGACTTTCCTATGGGAATGCGCCTTTTAATTTCCTGGCTGCTGGTGCCAAGACTGCTGACTACAGAGCCAAGCAAACTGTGTACAATATCAATCTCTTCACCATCCATCCTGATGCTGCCAATTGGTCCAGTGGTGAGAATCTTTGCCTTCTTGACATTGAGCCTCAATCCAAATTGGAGGCTGCAGTCCTTGACACTCTGCAGTAGGCGCTTCAGGTCCTCTTCAGTTTCAGCAAGCAGGGTTGTGTCATCTGCATAACGCAGATTGTTGATAAATCATCCACCAATCTTGACCCCACATTTCTCCTCATAGAGCCCAGCCTCCCAGATAATCTGTTCTGCATATAGGTTGAAAAGGTATGGAGATAGGATGCATCCCTGGCGTACGCCCTTCCCAATTTTGAACCATGCAGTGTTCCCTTGCTCTGTTCTGACGACTGCCTCCTGGTCCAAGTATAGGTTTCGCATTAGAACAATCAAGTGTTCTGGGATTCCCATTCTTCTCAGAGTCAGCCATAGTTTGTTATGATCTACACAGTCAAATGCCTTTGCATAGTCAATGAAACACAGATAGATATTCCTCTGGTATTCCCTGCTTTCAGCCATGATCCATCATCTAACATCAGCTACAATATCCCTAGTACCACGACCCCTTCTAAACCCAGCCTGGACTTCTGGTAGTTCTTTGTTGATGTGCTGCTGTTCCAGTCGTTACTGGATAATCCATTAGTAAGTATGAAATTGGAATCTAGGAAAATTGAAAGTTGTAAAAAAATGAAACAATGCATAAAGATCTTCATCTTAGGTATTAGTGAGTTGAGATGGACTGGTATTGGCCACTTAATTTCTTTTCCCCCTCCCCCTTCTTCTGCTCCCTACCTCCTCCTGAAATATAAATAAGTTGTTCCCATTTTCTAATGTTAATAGCTGTATTATTTTTTCATCTGTTTTTCCTGGGTTGATCCCCACTTGTTTTTATCCTTTCAATGTTCTTTGACTGTACATTCTATTTTTGCTTTCCCCCAGACCCTTCACGTCCCAGTCACTTTCCTATTTTCACAGTACTGGTCTTATATAGTAAAGTCCATTTGTGACTGACTTAATTCACTGAGCATAACATCATCTACTCTCCCATTGTGTTGTATATTACAAATACTTTTGTTCTTAGGTGCTGCATAGTATTTGTGTAAATATACCAATTTCTCAATCCATTTGTTTGTTCAAAGCCATATTTGCTGTTTTCATTTTCTTATTATTGTAATTAATACTGTGATGAACATAGGTGTACTCTGTGCCTTGATACTGACCATTTTTAATCAATTATATAAACCACTTTGCGAGGAATGATAAATTTAAGAGGAATAGCATCACATTCATAATCAAAATTAACATTTTACGATTGATCATGATGTTCAATGCTGTAATAGAATACCATTCATACAATTAAAAGGAATTAAACAACTCTTAATCAAATGTGCTCATCAATCACTAAAGCCAAAGATAAAGAAACTGAGAATGTCTGCCAACTTTTGCAGTTTGAAATTGAGCAAATATGCCATCGATATTCAGTAAGAACTGGTGGCTGGAATGCAAAAGCTGAAAATAAAGAAAAGGTCTGGTAGTATAGCCAACAGCTGTAAGGCTGGAGATAGAATGACAAGATTTTGTACAACTATTTACTTATGCAAAATTCTTTTTCAAAACACACACACAGTAACTGTATACCTGACGGACCTCACAAGAATCAGATTGCCTACATTTATGGTAAGAGATGGTGAAGCAGCTTAGTATCAGCAGTCAAAACAAGCGGCTGAGTATGCACAACCATTTATTCATGTGCATTTACAAATTAAACCGAATAAAGTTAAAACAAGTTAAATGAAAGTCAAAATAGGACCCTGGGCATATCCCATTTGAATTTTACTGTCTGCCCTGACTCTCCAGTTCCCACAGCTTTGGGAGACAATTAGAAGCCTGTTGTCTAACCTGCTGATTCTAGTTTATCAGCCCCTGCAACCACTGGAGTCTGAGGGGGAGATGCTGAGAAGCGTAGAAAGTTGATGTTAGAGATGATGCAGTGAAGTTTTCAAAGTCAGACATTGAGCCATTGTAAACTTATGCATCAGAGGGTCAGCTTTGTGCTGATCTTTCTAAAAGATGCTATTTGTGCAGGCAGATAGAAAAGTGGTAGACAAAAGCAAGGGAGAGATTCTTAAGCTGAAGTAAAGACATGTGGTCTGATGCAGTGATAAATTTTGCATTTCCAGAGAACTGAAAATTAGTATTTACGGATAGGAACACTCATATCATCAAGTTGTGAAAACAAGTTCCCTACCTAGTATCTCCTAAGAAGCTGTAACATTGAAGTGATCAGCAAAAGCTGGGCACTCAGGTTCAGTGCCCAATGTGAAAAAAGCGCAAGGAGCAGAGGGAAGCTTGGGCATCACTTACTGCAGTTTATATAACATAGACTGTGAAGAATAGATGAGCCACGTGGGAAGTTTCCCACAGTTTTTATAGTACTGAGAATGAAGGTGGCATTTTGCCACACATGTGCAGGAATCACTAACTTTATCACACACTGTGCACATATGTAGTTATATTTAGCATTTCACAGTAGTTTAGCCTAAACCCCCCTGGTCGGTATATACAATCTATCATGGTACCCAAATCTGCCTGTCAAGTATATACAACACATTACAGTACCTCAGAAGCCCTGGTAACACAGCAAATTGTCAACTGTTCCGCATACCTTCTTTGAGGAAGGTATACCTTCCCCCAAGCCCCCCGATTTTTCTGGCTCCTTTGTGGGGCAGTCCAACATAAAAACACTGGAGATTCTCTCCTTCATTGGAAGACACAGAGGGCAATGAGAGACAATTTTTATTCTTGATAGCAAAGGGGCTGCTTCCTTGCATGACTTCTTTAAGAAATTCCTGTTCAAGAAAATCTGTACTTCTAAGGTAAAAATAAGTTTGTTCGTGAGAAAAAAAATCTATTGAGAATCTTGACTCTATTATAAAAAAATCTATTGCCATCCTGAAGCACTGCTTATGTGACTCAACACTCTTCACTAAAAATTACGCATTCAATTATACTAGCACCCAAATTCATTGCCATCTGGTCTATTTCAACTTGTTCAACAGGTTGGAAGGATCTTTATGGAACCAGATGGTCACACACACCCCACCCCCCGCAGAGCAGCTACCCTGCACCTAACCACCATATCACCGGGATGTTATGTTCACATGGAATCAGAAAATATTCTGTGCTTCAAAAACCCATCCATCTTAACTCAAGTGTTCTGGGGTTCCTATTATTCTGAGCATTAGCTACAGTTTGTTATGATCCACATAGTCAAATGCCTTTGCATAGTCAATGAAATGGACATTCTTCTGGTAATCTTTGTTTTCTAAGATCCTTCCAACATTAACTACAATATCTAGTACCATGACTTCTAAATCTAGTTTGCACATTAGGTAGTTCTATGTAGAGGTGCTGTTCCAGTCGTTTCGGGATAATTTTCAGCAGTATCTTGCTTGCATGTTATATTAATGATACTGTTTGATTATTTCCACAGATAATTTGTCAGATCGCTTTTTTCTGGAATGGGAATAAATACGGATCTTTTCCAGTCAGTTGGCCAGGTAGTTGTCCTCTCAAATTCTTGGCACAGGCTGGTGAGTGTGTCCAGGGCAGCATGTTTGTTTTGGGGTTAGTAATTATTTTCTTCTTAATAAAGAATATAAGACAGATTTTATTATAAAGATTAAAAATAATTTTCACAAGACTTATTTTTCTACACTTATACTGTGAGTCAATAAATTAGTCAATTATGAGTAATTCTGTTGGAATGGAGTAATGCTCTGAAAAGAAACTTACATGGCAAGAGGTTATTATTCAAGATCATGTTTAAAAACAGAAAACACAGAAAATGGACCTAGAACAGTTCTTAAATTAACTTCTTATTTTATTCATTTTCAGTATTCTTACATTATTAACAAAACTCATTTAGACACAGAAGTTCAACATCGTACTTAAAAGTAGTACAGACTAAGAACAGAACACAAAAACACTATATGACAGGCCATAAATATTGTTGATGTTTAGGGAGAGAATTCTATTAACAAAAAGAATAAAAATACTTCAGACTTTCTGCGATCATAACTGAAGAGCTCTTCAAGGATTACATTCAGGCAAGATACAACATACTCTGATTTAAGCAATACAAACGTAAAGTTTCGGGAATGAAATAGATTTTCCAATCACTGCAGAATCTGTTCTTCCCGTTTAACTAAACAAGTTTAAATTTTTTTCACAGAAAAAAGTATGTCAAACAAACATTAAATCCAAATGAACATGGTTCAAAGGCTTACTTACTTACCTTAGTTCAAAGGTTGTTAATTAAGGCAGGCAAAGTACAGATACTGTACATTAAACACATTAAAAACACATATGTGTTACTTAATGTCCACATAAGTTCTATGAAACAGGATGTGACTTGAAAGCTGTGTGAACACTATATAGATTTCTCTGTATGGGTTTAATACATACATATACACATTTACTTACACACACACACACCCCTCAAAGTAGCCCCCACCCAACCTTCTCTGGCTATCAATGCCCAAAGACTCAAGGTTTGCAGACTTGGAGCTGGCTGCCTCTGGGCATGGAGGTCTCCCTGAGCAGCCCCAGGGCCTGCTCTCAGTCAGAAGTCTGTAGAGACAGAGCGCAAGTGGTGAGGCCCAGTATCTTTTGTCCCAGCAGGCACCAAACTACAGGGCACCAGGGCAGAACACTGCAAGCTTAATATGGGACCACTTCTCAGCACCCTCCCAAGCCAACCATTCTTCTCTGCCCCACTGATGAGTAGCTGGACAGATGCTTCCTAGCAGATATTAAGTGGTGCATACCTGTACATTATTATGTATCATATTACTTTTTACAGGCAAGGGGGCTTTCTAAGCTGCTCCTTTCTGAAACGCATAACAATTAAATGTACAAAGAACCATCTGCTGGTCCGACGTAGCCAACTCCAATTAGCAAGACATCTATTAGCGTCCATATTCCCAGGCCACCAAAGCTGAAGAGCTTGCCGAGGCCCTCCCGCCACTGGCCGAGGTAGAAACGGTCAGCTCCAAACCCACCGAGGGTGATGCTACAACAGAAAACAAAGACTGGAATCCAAAAGTCTTTCCTCAAACAAACATCAGCCAAGATGTATTTTAATAACTGTACTAAATATATCTGAAAAGGTCTCAAAATTCTGTCAACTTTAATTATAGCATAAATGATTATTTCACAATTTTACACTATCAAATACTCTTGGGTAAAATTTTTTAAAAGTCAAAGGTAAATGTGCTTTTTATCTGTTGTTGTGTACCATCGAGTTAGAACTGATCCATAATTGACCATGCAGCAAGTTTTCAGAGGCAGTAAATCGCAGAAGAGCTGAATCCCCAGCTTTCTTCCACAGAGCAACTGGTGAATTCAAATCACATTCAGCACAATTCCTTACCACTAAACCAAAAGTGCTCCCCACTGAACGCCATATTTTTTATTTAAAAGAAAAATAATTTTTACTGCTTTTCAATCTTGAAGCCAGGAGCTTCAAGAAAGAACAGTGAAGAAGGAATCAGGAATTGGAATCATGAGACATCCATTTGATCAAGATGGAGTTCTCTAACTTTCTCATTCACCTATAAAAATTTAGTGTGTGAAATAATGACTTAAAACTGACAACATCGGCCTAGTGGCAAGGAACTGCAACTACAATCCCAGAGGCGCACGGTTCGAACCCACCAGATGCTCTGCCGGGGAAGGAGAGACAATCTCCTCCTGTACCAGTCAGATCTGATTTGACGGTACACACACACACACACACACACACACACAAAATAATAAAAAAACAACAACAACAACAAAAAAAAAAACCCAAACAAAAAAACTGACAACATTAGGACTGTGATTTCTATTAACCAAGGTAAAAAGGGAAAGAGAATCATACCTACTATGGCTATGACAAAGCTCCAGTAATTATCAATACAGAGCCAATATTGGTCCATCTATGCCTGTATCCCACACCCCAAATTACTTTGAAGCCAGCCTAAGAACACTGAGAAGACTAGTCGTAAGTTTTAAAAATTGTCAAATGTACCACCACAATATAAGATGTAGAGAAAAATGGATGAAGAGTTATACAGGAACTCTATTTCTTTTGTAAGTTTTCTATAGATAAAATAGTTCCATAATTTAAAGAGGCAGATGTTAAATTTTCAGTTGACCCACTTCTGACAATGATGACAACCTTAGTGAATTTCTATCTCGAACTCCTCTCACAAATTCTTATCAGCCCAAAATTTACTGCAATGGTTCCAATTAAGAAGAATTTTGCCCTGAGGGTATTTGGCACTGTTTGGAGATAGCTATGATTGTCAGGACTGTGAGGGCTACTGGCACCCAATGAAGAGATGCTGGTAAACATCCCACAGTTGACAATACAGTACAGCTCACAATGTCAATGTTGCTAAAGTGAGACATACTGCTGCACACAGGCTGCAGGCCTCAGGCTTCAAGTCTATGCTTTCAACTACAGATGACACAACTTTTATATGTAGGTGACTTGTTCATGTTTTCTATGTAATTTTCATTTTTCTTCCCAGATTTTTAGTATTAAGTATGCATTTCTTATAAAGTTAAGAAGGTACCAAAAATTATTGTCATTACAAATCCAGCTATTTTCTAGGGAGTTCTGGTGGCTTTGATGTGATGCCAACTCAAAGGCAAGCAGTTCAAATCCAGCAGCTATTCTGATGGAGAAAGATGGGTTACCTCCCATGTGAATTACAGACTCTGAAAACTCAGCTGTGAGGTAGCGCTATAGTACAACAAACACCATGGTGGAGAAATTCGGTATTTATCAATTCACACAACATTTAGGATAAGAAACTCTGACGGCTTCTAACAGTCAATGACAGTGCTTAGTCACATCATAGCACATGCAGATGCCCAGGAAAGCAAGTTAATGCTCCTGTCTTCAGATTCCAATAGGCACTGGAGCAGCCATCTCTACATCTCCCTGCAGTCATGTTTGTTAAAGACCATTTAACACACATCGCATCTACCAAGTTAAGGAGCAGCTTCCTTATTTTGGAAGATTTTACTGGTGCCATAGAACCCAAATAGCAACACTGTTATAACTTAGTAGTCAAGCTTACCTTAGAGCCAAAGCAGTGGACCATTTATAACCTCCAGTCCAATTGCAATACAGCATTTTTTTAAAAGTACGGTTACCTTAAAAAGAAGAAAAGATATCCATAGAAATATGAGTGAAAACAAACTCTGATGCAGAGACTTTATTGAAACTAATGGGCCCATAATTTATAATAATCACTGTAAATACTGTTGAAAGTAAATAGTAAAAAGAAAGGCTTTGCAATCAATATGCGTAATATTTAAACCAACCAGTTAAGTAAGGGTTATGTTGCTGGTTTTGTGTGCCATGGAGGCAGAACTGGCTCATAGCTGACTCTCCAGCAGGTTTTTAGAGGCAGTAAATTGCACAGGAGGAGACTGCCCTTCTGTTCATGGAGCAGCTGGTAGATTAGAACTGCATACTTTTGGGACTGAAGCATAGTTTCTTAGAACTAGGCCAGCAGAGCTCCCTACAAGGGTTTAATATGACTATAAAATAGCCTATCAGACACCAAACTTTATGATAATATTAGAATAATTAAGCTAGTAGGGCAGTGACATACTTTCAGTTCATTAAATTTAAAAGTTTTGCTTATCAAAAGATTTCATAAAGACAGACACACAGGCCAATGCAGACATGGATCAATGGAGACAATACAGACACGCAGACAGACATGTAGATTAATGTAGACATGCAGACCAACACAGACATGTGGATTAATGTATGTAGATGTGAAGACCAATGCAGACACATAGACCTGTGCAGTTACGTAGACCAAAAGAGACACGTAGGTCAAGATATCTGACAAGAAACCGAAATCCATTAAGTAGGGAGGGAAAAGATAGTCTCTTACAAATGGTGCTGAAAAAACTGGATATCCATTAGCAGGAAAATAGATATCCATCAACAGAAAAATGAAACAATAATGTTTCTCAAACTATAGACAAAAACTAAATAAAA
Organism: Elephantulus edwardii; assembly: GCF_000299155.1. Lineage (NCBI taxonomy): Eukaryota > Metazoa > Chordata > Mammalia > Macroscelidea > Macroscelididae > Elephantulus > Elephantulus edwardii. Next base: position 1,504,032 of record NW_006400069.1, on the reverse strand, counting down.
ATTGATCAGAGACCTAATGTTAAAGCCTACAACTATAAAGATCAAAGGAAAAACAGGAGCATTTGTAAAAGCCTAATCAAACTTAACAAAAATATACAAGCAAAAAAGACAAACACCACAAAAACAGGAGCTAGGACTTTCTAAAACTGCAATCATTATGTACATCAAAACTCTTCTTAAAAAGAATAAAGCACAGATTGGGAAAAATATTTGGCAACAACATACCCAACAAGAGATTTACTTCCAAAATTTATAGAAAACTTCAACAGCAAAAAGGCAAACTCAATTTAAAAATGGGCAGAAGATATGAAAAGTCACTTCACCGAAGAAGTCAACCAGAAAACACATAGAAAAATGTTCATGATCATTAGTTTTTAAAAAGATATAAATCAAAATGCTATCTCAAAAGAATAATTTCACCCCAGAACAAAGCAAAGCTCATTAAAATGGGAAACAAGGTAACAAGGTGAGAGTATGGAGATACTGGAGCTCTCATACACTACTGGAGGGGCTGTCAAAGGAGGCAACCACTGTGCAAACTGGTGGCACATATGGGAAAATCTACAAACCAAAATACCATTTGATCCAGTTAACTTACTAACTGGTATGCATCTTAAAGTAATAAGAGCTAAGAAACAAATACATGTTTATACACACAAAACACCCAAATACACTATGGAACACTAAAGAGTTACCAAGAATTCAAAAAACATAGGTTAACACATTAATTTAGAAGACATTATGCTGAATGAAGTTAAGTCAGTTAAAAAAAGATAACTATAACCCATTGTTACAAAAAGCTAAGGCAAGTTTTACACACAAAAAGATATACTCTTTGATGGTAATCAGTGGAGAGAAGGAAGAAAAAAAATTAGTATATAGATGCCATCAAATAAGAACTGACCCAAAGCTGACCCTCCAGGAGATTTTCAGGGGTAAATCATATGGGAGGAGACTGCCTACCTTTCTCCTGCAGGGCAATTGGTGGATTTGAACCGCATACCTTTGTGTTGGCAATGTAATTCCTTACCATTAGGTCACCAGGAACTCCCTAATATATTAAGATAGGTAAAGGGAAAGGCGATATATTGTAAGGCCATATATAATACACCCGCATAAAACGACAAAACTAAGGGTAGGTACAAGAGGTGCACAACAAGTACAGTTAACAGTAAACAATACTACATACACAACTCTGCATGATCAGCCATAATAAATATTAATTTACAAATGTAGGCTGACACACAAGAAAAACAGACATAGCAATGAAAATTACATTTATAACTATTACACAGGTTTGACAGAGGATAGTTCTTTATGTTAGCATAATCTGTAAATATATCTATGTATAGAAAAGCCAACAGGAACTTCTTAATCATCACCAAACAGCCTGAGGAACTAGTTTCTAAGGACATCAAGTTTAACTGGCCTAACATCTAACTTTAGTGAACAGCTGACTAGGTTGAATTAGCTATCTAGGATGCAGTGCTAGCAGTCTCTTCCTGTCCAGAACAAAGAAGAAAGAAAAACAAAAACACAGAGAAAGAATCAGTCCAAAGGAGCAAGGGAATCCAGCCTCTACAGTCCTGTGGCCAGAACCAGATGGTGTCTGCTGCCAGTGCTGACTGCTCTAAATAGTAGCAATTTCCTGGAGAGTGTGGGCAAAGGACAGAGTGAAACTCAAAAACATCTAAACGACCAGTCTTGCTGGCAGACCGGTGGAGCACCAAGAATATGGTCTTTGTCATCTTTCAAACCTGAAAGAAAACTCGTCCTTGTGGCTCAATTTCCAGCCAAACAATATAAAGACCCATAACGCGAACTGAGAACTCTGGGGACTTAATGGGTAAGTACTAACAATGTCAATCTAAAGGCAGGCAGTTCAAATCCAACAGCTGCTTCAAGAGAGAAACACCCACTGGAAAGTCAACTCTGAGTGAGCTCCAACTTGACAGCATGAGTTTGTTATGTGAACAGTAACACCAGGTAGATACTCATTTCTTGGAACTATCTATCTTAGAAGATCAAAAGGGCAGCATTTATCAAAAGATAAAGCTCAGAAGGCAGGAAGGACTAAGACAGAAAGATTAGCAGAAATGAGAATCAGAGAAAGTGGAAAGAATACAGTAACGCTGTGAGGACTGCAGATGTGGAGGAACAGCAAAATGGAAAACCTATTCACTTTGTAAACTTTCACTCAAATCATACACATGCAAAAAGACATAAAGTGAAGAAAAAGTCACAAACTGAGAGGCGGCTTTACGGACATCAATAAATATGTCAAACACAAAAGAATTCCTAGAACTCTGTAAGAAAAAGACAAAAATTTTATATTATTCAAAATGGGTGACCCTGGTGGACATTATGCTGAGTGAAATATCTGTCACAAAAGGCACAGAGCCACTGTTGTAGAATGGTACTGACATCAGGGTTGGGGTTAGAGAAAGACTGGATAAATCATGTATATTGCATTGAAACAGATATAGAACAGTTTAAAAGCGATACATGATCGGATATTATGGTTATGACAAGAGTACAGAATGAAGGTTGCATAGTGGAGTGTTCTCAGGGTGGAGGGGAAATTGTATACCAATGAAGGAATTTTACTTTTAAAAGAGAAGAGCGAAATTGGAGGGAAGGGGTGGGCAGGAAGAAAAATGCAACAATGAATGAAAGGAAATTCAAAATCTCAGTAAATGATCATGAAAATTAGTAAAATAAAATTAAAAAAAAGGCAAAAATTTCAAGGCAATATTAGAGAGGATATGGATTAAGAACTTTGTATCCTATTTGTTGAACATAAACTGGTAAAAGCATTTTGTAAAGCGGTAACATGTAGAAAAATATATACTAAATAAGCTCTCACAACTGTGAAGTTAACAAGAGATATGCAAGAGTTTTAATAGCAGTATGAGCTGCAAGAGTAAGAAATTATGTTTAATGCAAACAGAGAAAAGAATGGTTGAACTTTTACATGATTTTGGAACAGATTATTATAGTAGGTAGAGGAACTAGATGAAAGAAAAGTACCCAGGCAGTTACAATGGCATTAGTACTGTTTTAGTGGTTAATTTGGTTCAAATTAATGGATATGATAGCAATATGCTTTTTTGGTTTATTTTCTTCACCTCTCCCTATTCTTTGGCAAGAAGTTTTTAAAGGGCATGCTTTATATGTGATATATTATTTGTTTCATCAAATATTACATTAAAATGTAATAAAACAAAGATATGGTATTTAAGTCTTGTGACCAATAAAGATTTTTAAAAGATAAATTTTCTGGATGACAGCTTTTCTTTTCAGATTCGTTTGTAATAGTAAAATGCTGTGAATAAATTCTAATAAGATAATTCAATTCTCCAATGGGAACGTCAAGCTCCTTAAGTACCCCTAGAAGCAGTGCCAGACCCCCTCCCCCACTGCCCTGAGCCTGTCTGCTCCTCACCTAGACAGTGAACGTGGTCACGCACTGTACAGTTGGCAGGATAACGCTGCCGAGGACAGGACACCGTCATGCAGCTAGTGGAGTTGAAACACTCATAATCTATTTCTGGAAGCTGCCAGCAAAACCTGCAAGTCATGTTGATGACGAAGTTCTTTTGGGGTTTGGAGTCTTCATCCTATAACACCGAAGAACAGAGAGTTAGTAAAATTTATGCCCTGGTACTTAATGTCCTCCAAATAATTACCAAAACATGCATGAAAAACAATTACTATGGTTTAATATGGTATGATCTTAAAGTCATCAAAGCATATACCCAAATACTCATGTCTAAGGAAAAGAAACCTAGATAAATTAACAAGAAAATGTTAACAAGGATTATTCCTGATCACAGTGATTTTTGCTTAACTAAACTTCAGATAATGAGGATGTGTCCTTTTTTATTTAGAGGGGGGAAAAGCGATGAATTTAAAAACTCAAGATTTTTTAAGGTGTGCTTGATTCAGGCCATGGTCTTTTTAATCACTTGCTATGTATGTGAGAGATGGACAATCAATAAGGATGACCCAAGAAGAACTGATACCTCTGAGTTGTGGGGTTGAAGAAGAACACTGAGTATCTTATGGGCTGCAAAAAGGAATTAACAGGACCAGGGAGGGAGGTCTGTCTTTTTAGGGATGTAAATTTCTAACAAATCTATCATTACTATTTACCCTTAAAAAAACAAAAAAAACCCCAAAACAATGAAAATATATTTATAATTCCACAGGACCAGTGACAGTTTTAAGGGACATAAGTACACTAGTGTCCCACCATCTGATGGCATGGCACTGTCTCCTCTCACACAGCACCAACACAGGTGTGGGCTGCCCAAGGGTGAGTACTTCTGTGCCCAGAACCACTGACATGCCTACAGCCATCAGCCCAGAGAGTCACTTCCAACTAGGAAAATCCACAAGTCAGCCAGAGGCTCAGCAAATGCTCACCATTGGCCCTTCGGGTTTGAGACCAGAGATGTGACGTCTATCATTTCAATTTAAAAGTTTATTTTGCTTATAAAAGTAATATATGTTACTTCAATATTGTAGACTTGAAAAACATAGAAAGTAATCTGTAATCTCTTCAGATCATCACTTGTAATTTGACTACTTTTTTCCATGTCCATATTTATGTTTACATAAATGAAATTGTATTTATAGCATTTTATGCCCATTTTTAACCCCACTTCAGACTACACAGACATCCTGGTGGCACTGTTGTAGGTGTCACTGAGTCGACCACAACACATGATTCACAATGAACCTATGAAGAACAGATCAAAACCTTGCCCTCCACCTTTTCCAGCATGATGTGTTTTCGCAAGGACTGACTCCTTCTGACAGCATGCTCAAAGGATGTGAGACCAAGTTACACCTTCCTTTCTTCTAAGGAGCACCCTGGTTGTACTTCTTCCAAGACAGATTTATTTGTGTGTTTTTTTGGCACAGTATACTCAACATTCTAGTAGATAATACAAAGAGGCTGACAATCAAAAAGTAATCAAAATGTGAACCCACCAATTGCTCCAAGAGAGAAAGATGGGGTTCTACTCACAATGGAAGGTTTCCATGAATCACAATCAATTTGACAACATAAACCAAAACACTAAGCTTGTTGCCTTCAAACTGATTTCGACTCAGAGCAACTCAACAAAACCAATAAGAACTTTTCCCCAGGGTTTTTCAAGCTGCAATCTTTATAAAAGTAGACTGCTACATCTTTCTCCACAGAACTGATACCTTAGTTAGGAGCTGACCACTTACTTACACACTGTGTCACCAGGCATCTTAATCATATTAGACAACAGCACATATTTCTAAAAAATTATTTTTAAATGGTTATATTAATTTTTTAATCACTACTAAACTGGTTTTTTCCAAGAAAAGCGATCCAATAGAATGTAAAAATTATAATGAAAAGTATCATTAATATCACATGTAAGCAAAATATTGAAGATCAGTAAAAAAATGCCTGAACTATACCTTTACAGAGAATTGTCAAAAGCTAGTTAAGAAGAGGCCATGGCACTAGGCATTGTTGACATCAGATGGATCTTGGCTGAATGCAATGAATACCTAAAGAACATTTATTTATGTTTTATTGACTATGCAAAGGCATTTGACTGTGTGAATCATGACAAGTGTGGCTAATGTTGAAGAGAAAGGGAATTCCAAAACACTTAATTGTGCTTATACAAAATCTACTAGAGCAAAAAGCTGAACAGAACATGGTTCAAAACCAAGAAATGTGTGCATCAGGATTATATTCTTTCTCCATACATATTAAATCTGTATCCTGAACAAATCATTCAAGAAGCTGGATTTAATGAAAAAGAATGTGGTATCATGATCAGAGGAAGACTCATCAACAACCTTTATTACGCAAGTATTAATAATCTTGCTTGTTGAAGGTGAGGAGGACTTGAAACACTTGTTTCAGAAGATCAAAGACTAGTCTTCAATATGGATTATAACTCAACATCAAGAAAACAAAGATCCTCACCACTGGGCCAATAGGCAACAATACAACAAAAGAGAAAAGACTGAAGTTGTCCATGATTTCACCTTACTTAGAAGCACAATCAAAGCACTGGTACTAGCATGCAAGAAATCAAAAAATGTACTGCAATAGAAAAGTGTGCTTTTGGGGACCTCTTCAAAGTACTGAAGAACAATGATGTCAGCTTAAAGAGTAAGGTGCGCCTGAGTCAAGATGTGGTATTTTTAAAATCACTTGCTATGCATCAGATAAATACCTCTGAGTTGTGGTGCTGGAGAAAAGTATTGGGTATCCCACGGACTGCCAAGAGAATAAACAAACATGCTTTAGAGAAGGTGCAGCCATAGTGCTCCTTGAAGGCAAGAAAGCTGAAGCTTCATCTCACATTCTGGTGAGAGTATGCTGTTAGGAGAGGTTATTCCTTGGAAAAGGGCATCAAGATCGAAAATGTGTCGGGTCAGCAAAAGAGAGGAAGCCCTTCAATGAGATGGACTGACACAGTGGATACAGCAACAGGATCAAATCTATAGAGACAATGAGAATGGCAAAGGACAGGGTTCTGATCTGTTGTTTAGTTACTGTAAGTCATATTGACTCAAGAGCACTTAACAACAAACTCTTTTTATGCATTTAAAGTTGCATGTCCTAGCCAGTTTTTCTCTGGAATGTCATTTTTCTCAAAGACTTTTAGAAAATTATTTATTACAGACATTAGTATATTATTTGTCACTTGTATTAGAAAGACTTTTTCCTAGACCTTATAATTAAATCAAGTGCCTCCATTTGACTTAAACTCTAAGCACATAGATTTTCAGATGTATTTTAAAAAAAATTAAAACCATTAAAAAAAGTTTAAAAACACTTAAAAAAAAAAGTAAAACAAATTTTGACACAAGTGAAGAGTAAGGCCACGTCACCCAGCCTCCAGGGTCCCAGGAAACCTGCCTTCTAGTGCTGAGCACTGCTTACTAGAAGCCCTGTAACTTTCAAGACAGTTTACTCAATTCTAGACTCACAAAGCTCATAGTATATATATTTCCTTTTTAAAAATTTATCACTGACATTTAATCACTTAACTTTGAAGCTATCAATATTTACTCCTAGAAGTGACTGTTACGACAACAAGGTATTTATCATATATGCACGTATATGAATATTTAAAATGTCTGGTGGCTTCATGGATAAGGAGTTGTGCTACCAAAACAAAGGCACATGGTTCAAATTCACCAGTTGCTCCATAGAGAAAGATGGGCAATCTCCAGCAGTGCAATTTACAGCCACAAACAATCTGCTGGACGATCAATTCCATCCTGATAGAAATGAGTCTTAAGTCTCTGGGAACTGACTTACTGTTAAGACAGAAAGTACATGCCCCGTAAGGTAGTTTCTAATTTTTTGCTTTGATGAACAAGAGTACTAGAAAGATCCTTAAACATTCTTATTTACATCCATGTGTGAAAGGAATTTTTAAGATAGAGTCCTAAATATGGAATTGCTTAGTCAAAAACTATTATGAATATGCTTGCCAAATATGACAAAATGCCTCCAAAAGACTTGTCCATTTACTACTACAATAAAGAAGCTACTCCTTAACTTGGGTAATACCATGTGACTTAAGAGACAGTTCTTAAAGATGAACTTTAAGAAGTATAGCTGCATCTTACTGAGATGATTTGCCCTCTTGCTGGCTTTATACCTTTCTCAAGGAGCTCTCGTGGCTTAGTGGTAAGACACTGTGCTGCCAACCCAAAGGTATGTGGTTCTAATCTATTAACCACACCGCATGAGAAAGATAGGAAAAATCTCTTTCTGGGCAATTTACTGACTCTGAATATATATAATAGAGGGTCAGCAATGGGCTGGTTCTGACTCAGTTGTACACAATACAACAGCAATGTGCCTTCCCCAAAATGTTCTTTTTGAAGAACTAGCCACTCCTGACAGCACACTCAATGGATGTGAGAGAACATTTTACCATCCTTGACTCTAAAGGAGTACTGTGGCTGCACTTCTCCCAAGATAGGCTTGTTCTTTTTGGTTGTTCATGGAATATTCAGTATTCTTCTCCAATACTGCAATTCAAGGGCATCAATTCTTCTGTCATCCTTATTCACTAACTTTCAGATGCATGGAAAGTCATGATAAAGACCATGGCTTAAGCCAAGAGTCACTAATAATTCAAGGGCAGTTATGAGGCCTGTCATGCAATCCAGTGTGCCTTTAAGGGTAATGCTGAATATATGAAAATGACAAATACTTAGGCTTAAAAAAACTAAAGCTGATGACCAAGACAACATTAACAAATGACCACCCTCTTTGGAGAGAAGTCACCCTAGCTTTCTGATAAAAACTTAGACTTAAAAGAAGAATTCTGGAAAGGGCCTGGAGGTGGAAAGAACATTTCAATCTAGTCCTCTGCAGATCAAGTTCCAAGGAATAGAGAGGAAGTGGGATTCAAATGAGTAAATAAAATGGCAGAATTGCTGTGTCAAAGGAAATGTGCAAAAAAGAAAATAGACTCCTTTTCCTGCTTGACTTTTACCCAGCACAAGGGTTCCATGTGAACACGTTAGGAAAAGTTGTATTAGACACATCCCTTTCTCTTACAAAAGATTTTAAACTCCCAGGCAAGGGAGGAGTGTGCAATAGCTACTTGATCTGCTTATTAAAAATGCAAACAGGTCTCCTCAAATTTAGCAAGAGTCTGCTTAAGTCTAAAGTAAAGTGTAAGAATTCTGCCTCTAAAAGTCTTGATTCTAACAGGATTTCAAGGAGCATTAAGGCAGGTGAAGAGTGTCAGTGCCTTTACAGGCTTCTTCCTGTCTTGTTGCACATATCAGAGAGCAGACGAAAGGGTGAGGACAGTTTGTGATGGATAAACAGCTGGTGTGCTTGGGTTTTTGTATTTCTAACCTTCTATAAGAGGTCCATTAACTGTCTCAGTTAATCCACATGTCAAAAAACTGTCATATAAACCTGGCTTTGAAATGGGAGTTTTAGTCTTTGGATAAAGTTTATTCTTAAAACAACTTTTAAAAAAGGAGCACAATGGAGACCTGAAAAGAGGAGGCAATAGTAAGCATAGATCAATGGTGACTGATTTTATAAAACACATTATGAGTGATCATTTCAAACATGTGAATATAGGAATGTGTGAAACACAATGTACATGAATGACATACAATGTATATGAACTTTATATGCAAGCCAATATAAGTTTTGTCTTTTTTTTAAAAAAATGGAGACACCTCCTCCTCCTCTCTAGACATTTTTCTCAACGGTCAAGTCTCTCTCTATATATATTTATCATTTTAACTTGATATTTAAAATGAACTTTTTGGAATAAAGTTGAGATACTTACAATACAGGTAACAGAAGGCTTGACAGTGCAGTCAAAGGTGACAGGCTTTCCATACACACAGGAGAAATTTGTCTTGCATTCTATACAGTCGGCTGGAAGTCGGCTACATAAGCCGTGGCTGGGACACTTCATCATGTAAGGTGGGATTTCAGTACTTTCTACGCAAGGGGAGAGAGCAGTTTAATCTATTACAATATTGGTCAGAATAGCACAAGAATACAGTCATTTTCTATGGTTAAGAAACATGATCATTAGCAGTAAGACAGTAGAAAGGAGCCTATTAATGCTGAAACTGCTTGGTAGGTGTCAGCTAAACAGCAAATAGAGTCCATCATCACTTCAAATGTACCCAGAGGTCTAACTGTAGAGAAGGCAGGATGGAGGAAACGATATACTCAAACCCTGAGAGCTTCATTTAATTACACATAAAATTACAAAATTCAAAAGAAAAAGTAGCTCTATTACTGAAACCTGAAAGGGGAATGCTATAGTTCAAAAGCTGTAATAAGGTGCCCAAGAACAACTGTCAGGAAAAGGACCCCTTGCTTCCATGCACAAGGGGCACAAAGAATGTGCCACTTTGCTGCCAGTGGGTGCTTATGGGCCCTCAGCCTGACCCCACCATGACATACAACTCTTTCACTGTTCCGCTCACACTACTGACACCTACTGTGTGTCACAGAAATTACTGTGGGGAAAAACGCATACAAGACTCTGCCTAAAAAGGTAAATAAGCAAACATATTATCTAAAGCAGTGGAAATGTTATAAAAGACACCAGTCTGAGTGATCCAAATGTTCTACAGATGAAAACTGACAAAATTTGCTGGTAAACTGGATTAGGAGCTGAGAGAAAGGATGAAATCAGAACTTCAATTCAAATAAAAGAAAGAAACAGCAATTTCTTTTTGATTGATTTAGAGAGTAGAGACCAAAAAATTGTATTTTAGTGTTTTTTTGAGATGCCTACTAAACAGCAAAATTGCAACGTCAAAAAGACATTTAGTGTTAGTAAAATATATACTATATAAATATGAAGCAATTTCATATGAGCTAATACTGTAGATAAGATAAAAAATGCAGTAACATGGACAAATCTCAAACGCATTATGCTAAGTAAAAAAGGAAAGAATACTAGAAAAAGTCCATTTGTGCTTTATTGACTATGCATAGACAGTAGACTGTGTAGATCATAACAAATTATAGCTAACCTTGAGAAGCATGGGGCTCTAGAACACTTAACTGTGTTATGAGAAATTTATACCTAGACCAAGAATCTGTTAACCAAATGGAGCAAGGGAACACTACATGGTTTAAAATCAGGAAAGAGCGAGCTCTGGTGACCTACTTTCAAGAAGCTGCGTTGCAATCTCGAAGGCAAGTGGTCCAAGGCCACCAGCTGCTCTGCAGGAGAAAGATGGGCAACCTCTCCTTTTCTGAAAACCTGCTGGAGGGTCAGCTATGGGTCGGTTCCCACTCATGGTACACAATGACCACAACATTTACTCTGGAATATACATCAAGTACTGACAGAATTTTGGGGAACTCTGGTGGCCTAGTGGTAAGAACCAAGAGCTGCAATCCTAAAATCAAGAACAGTGTGTGTCAGGGATGTATCCTTTCTCCATATCTAGCCATCATTTAAGAAGCTGGACTCTGAAAAGAAAGGCTGCACCATGATCAAAGACTCATCAACAATCTGTGTTATGCAGATGACAAAATCTTACTTACACCAAGTGAGGACTTAAAGGATAACATTTCAACATCAAGAAAACAAAGGTCTTCATTATGGGGAAAACAGTTAACATGCTAAATGGAGAAGGGCTGACTGTCAACGATTTACTTGGATCAACAATCAACACCCTTCCTTCCTTTAGTCAGGAATTAGACTTAATGCATTGAGCAAGTCCACTATCAGGGATCCCTGCAAATACTTAGGAGTAATGATGTCAGTTTGAAAACTAAGATGTGCCTGATTTAGTCCATGGTCTTCTAAATCACCTGCTATGTACCAGAGAGCTGAACAATAAATAAGGATGACAGAAGAATTATTGACGCCTTTAAGTTGTGATGCTAGAAAAGAGTACTGAATATTCCATAGGCTGCCAAAAGGACAGACAGCTATGTCTTGGAGCAAATGCAACCAGTGTTCCTTGGAGGCAAAGAAGACAAAGCTTTGTCTCTCATACTTTCGACATGCAGCTTGGTGAGAATATTCCTTGGAAGGGGACATCATGGTTGGAAAGATGGTCAGTGAGGGAGAGGAAGACCCCCAACAAGATGGACTGAAACTGACTGTGGCAATGGGTTCAAGTGTGTCAGAGATCACGAGGATGGCACAAGGTCACCAGATGGCAGAGGGTCTGTATGAGCAGTACTGATTCAACGGCATCTAACAAGAAGTGAAAAAAGCCAGACCCCAACGTGATATAATGTTTGATCCCACATATACAAATGTTCTGGAAAAGGAAAACTATAGGGGCAGAACAGGGAACTGTGATTGTCAGAGGCTGGGAATGGGGTCTGAAAGGGGTAGGAAGGGACTCTGTGTATGTGTATGCTGGGAGTGGGTGATGGAATTACTCTATTTTAATTATGGTGAGACTCCATTACTACAAATTATTTGTCAACTCACAGATTAAAAAGGGGGAATTTTATCACATGTAAAAAATACTTCAACAAACGTGATTTTAAAAAAGACTCAAAAAAGTGTACAAAGTATTTCAGAGTTAAATGAACTTACACAAATGTGTCTCAAGAGAGGAGTTTAGTAAGTATTAGCACCTGTTAACATAAGCAAATGCATAAAAAGACTCATTTACTTCAGATGAGTACCCACAGTGGATACGTATGTTGTTAGGTGCCATGGAATCAGGAACAACTGCTAATAACCTAAAGTACAACATAATGAAACCCTTCCCTGTCCCATATCATCTTTGCAATCATGAATGCACACAACACTGTCAACACTACTACTCTATGATGGAGTACCATCAACGAACAAGAGCCCAGGCCTCTGCATCTTGAACCACTAAAGCTTCCTAAGTAATCCAAACTATACACTTGTGCCATGCCAGATCCTGGGGCAATAGCTGTACCTCATTAAAGGGCTGCCACAATATGTAGCTCAAGGGCATATTACAGGTTGAGAGAGAATGAGCTGTTTCTAGTAACTGACACTACACAGCACTGCTTTTGGCTGAGGGCGATTTTAAAAGGGAAAGAGAAATACACCCTGTGTGAGGACTTAATTGGACCTCACTGTGCACACAATTCTGAGGGCCATGGTTAAATGATCAGTCTATGCATTATTTATTTTTAAAGTTATGAGGAATCCAATCCCAGAGGTACGCGGTTCAAATCCACCAGGTGCTCTGCTGGAGAAGGAGGGGGCAATCTCCTCCTGTACCAGTCAGATCTGATTTAACGGTACACGTAAAAATAATTAAAAAAAAATAAAAAATTTAAAGTTATGAGGAATCATAGTGATAAATCTCTAATGTGCTGTAATAGAAAAACAGCTGAAACAGTTCTGCCACTGGCCAGCTGTAGGACTGGGGGCAACAGTTCAAAAGCCATAGTCTCACTGGTAAAAGTATTTAACTGTCCCCAAAAAGCCATGAAAATTAAAGGCACCAGTGTCAGTGTATGGATATGGGGTCCTGGCAGCAAAGTGGATAAAGCAACAAATTACTAACAAAGAGGCTGCTGGTTCCAATTCACTAGTTACATCATAGGAGAAAGATGAGGCAGTCTGCTTTCCTAGCCTTGGAAATCTTATCACTTCTGGTGGCATAAGCCTCGCTGCGATGTGCTGCGAACAAAAAAGGCTGAGTGTCTCTGGCAGTTTGGATTGCCTCTCATTAAGATTTACAGCCTCAGAAACCCAATCGAAGGTTGGTATTAGTCAGAATCAATTCCATGGCAATACACGTAGTTTGAAGTAGCACAGTGGACTAAGCACTGAGTTGTGCTGAAATGGTTCAGGGTTTGAATGCACCAGCCACTTCAAAGGAGAAAGGAGGAGGCTGCTTCCATAAAGACTCACAACCATAGAAACTCTAAGGGGCAGCTCTCACCTCCTACAAGTAGGACTGAACAAGAAAGCAGTGGTTTTAATGTGCATATGCAGAGTACTTAAAAAAATATTGCTTCCATTTTATAAGATGAAAAAGTAAAACAAAGAGCTGTTATGATTTGTTCAATACCACAGAGGAAGTCAGTGGCTAAAATACAACCAGTACTAAAATCTCCTAATTTGCAACTATGTTCTTTTCACTTAATTCTCTAATTTGGAGATGAAACCAAAAGTCTTCAACAATGATTAAATCAGTAGAAACTTTTGTTATTAACCCAGACTAGTACTTTAATATCATTAACATACTATGAATGTTCAAAATAATTGTCTCTGCACTAATGAGTTCAGAAGGTCCAATTCCTACCTCCCAAGTAGCTCAGGTGTATAACATCTTTTCATCAGTTAAGAGAGGATTAAAATTCAAGACTCTTAAGATCTAAATGAAGCTTTCATACGATTAGAAGAGTCAAGAATTCTTGTTCTATGTTTTCCATAACATGATGTACATTTTGAATTCAAGTATGCTGCTTTGTCCTCATACTTTTCTAAATCCAAATGAAAATCAGAAAAATTCTGTTAGTTTCAGTTTATCGAAATAATAGATAACTAGAGAATGAAGTACTAAAGAGCAATGAGGTCAGTCTGCAGACTAAACTGTGTTTAATCCAGGCCATGGTCTTCGCAAATACATGCTATGAATCAGAAAGCTGGACAATGATTAGGGATGATAGGAGAATTGATGCCTTTGAGCTGTGGTGCTGAAGAAGAGTACTGAATACACTATGGACTACTACAAAAGCAAAAAGGTTCGCCCTGGAGAGGGTGAAACCAGGCTACGCCTTGGAGACAAGGATTCCGTCTGACATACTTTGGGTATGTTACAAGGAGGGACCAGTCCTTGGAGAGGGGTAGCATCCTTGGGAAAGTGGAGGGACAGTGCAGGAAAGGAAGACCCCTTGATGAGATGGACTGACTCAGTGACTGGAGTAATGGGGGTAGGTGTAACAGAGAAAGTGAGGTTGTTACAGGATAAAGCAGGGTTCAGAGCTATAGTAAGTTGTAAGAGCTGTAAGTTGCAGGCGACTGGACAGCACATAACAACAACAGAGAATGAAAACACACAAAGCTTGAAATTAGCAAAACAAACTGTTGTTAGGTCAATCGAGTCAAACACAATTCTCAGCAATCCTATGAACAAATCTAAACCCTGTGGTTATCTTTTACTATCAATTCATCTTACTGAGGGTCTTCCTCACTTTTGCCAACTCTCTACCTTTTCTATTTCTCTCCAAAGATTAGCTCCACCTAAAAAAATGTCCAAAGCCAAGTGAGACAAAGTTTTACCATCCTTTCCTCTAAGGAACATTCTGGCAGCATTTCCTTCAAGATAGATTTATGTGTTCTTTTGGTAGTCCTTAGTATAGTCAATACCAACATCACATTTCCAAGATACTGATTTTTCTTGTCTTCCTTATTCATTATCCAACTTTCAGAAGCATGAGAATTAAAAAAGAAGCAGCTGAACATACCAAGGCTTGGAAGAGGTGTACCCTAGTCTTTAAACTAACATTACTACTTTTTAGAACTTTGACGAGGTCCCTGACAGCAGATTTCCCCATCTTTGGGTTTCTTGACTACTAGGACCAAGGGTGTTGCATCGATCCAAGTAAAACAAAATCACCAATAATTTCAATATCTTCTCCATCTATCATGGTATTACCTACTGGTCCAGAGGTGAAGATTTTTTTTTTCTTACATGTTTAGATGTAATCCATAATCAAAGACTTTGGTTTTCTGTAGTAAGTGCTTCAAGATTTTTTTTCTCTTATGAGCAAATTTGTTTTAGGTGCATGTTGATGCTTTCCTGGTGTGTCTTCCTCCAATCTTGCTGTCACATTCTATCATATAGTCCAACTTCTCAAATGACTTGCTCAGCATACAAACTAGGAAAAGAGAAAGCATATAACCCTGACCCACACCTTTCCTGATTTTAAACCACGTAGCGTTCCCTTGTTCTGTTTGGTCAATAGCCTCCTAAGCTATGTAATGTTTTGTATGAGCACAATGAAGTATTGTGAGACTCCAATTCCTCTCAGTGTTAGCCATAATTTGTTGTGATCTACACAAATGCCTTTACATAATCAATAAAGTACAATTAAACATCCTCTGGTATTCTCTGCTTTCAGCCAGGATCTATCTGACATCAGAAATTATATTCCTGGTGCTATGGGCTGATTCTGAATCCAGCATGAATTTCTGGCAGTTCCCTGCTGATGCACTGTATTCATTAAAATAAATGCGTAATTCTACAAAAATTTTTCTTTTGCCTTATTACTTTTGTGTCTGGATCATTTCACTTAGAACAACAAAACCAACTTGCCTCTTTTAAGAGGGTCTGGCTAAACTCCTTAAAGATGAAAAAACAGAATCTCAAACTAGCACAAGCATATCAAGGCCATATCTCTATGCTCCTTCCATTTCACAGGGTCTTAGGAGAGAGCGTTTCGTATTCAATTTCCAACATGGTTCCAGCAGAAGCAAGCTTCTGAATGGAAAAAAAGCATTGGATGAGTTGTTTTAATGGATGAAGTGGATAAGATGTTAGTAACAGAGAAATGGAAATTAAAACAGAAATGAAAAAAGAAACAGGCTGAAATGTTAAAAAAAAAGTATTCAAGCAACTACATGGTTTACAGAAAAATGTGGACCTACCCTTGGTCATATAATCTAAAATATACAAATCTAATATATACAATCTAATCTCATATAATCGAAAAAAACAGTAAAAAGTAGGAATTCGTTTTCATACTGGTAAAAAAGTGTACTTTAAAAAGAGAGGGAAGTGGCTGCTGTGAACATGCACACTTACCACCTTCTGGCAGCTTGGCGCCTGCAGGCCCTGGGCCCGCGGTGAGGGCGCGCGTGGGGTGCGGGTCCAGCACCGGCTGCGCCAGCGGCTGCGAGTGCTCCACGTTCAGGGATCCTGCGGGCAGAGACACGGTTATCCTGGGCCAGGCCAATCACAGCTAAAAACCCACAGATAGGCGCCAGCAGGGTTCACGCCAACCTTAGGTGTCTGGCCAGCCAGGGAATGAAGGGTGCACCAGACCTCAGCTCTGGTCCTAGGGCTCGCCGGCGCCCGCAGGCCTCAGAAGGTGCCCAGGCGTCCCAAGAAAAGAGCGGCCTCACGCAAGCCATCGGGACGCACCGACCTCCACCCTAAACCTGCCGGCTGAGTCAGGACAGGTCCCGTGAGGGCCCTCCCACCACTCAGCCTGCACCCTGGGAATCCTGGCATTTGCACTCACCACCTCCCGACAAGATGTAGAGAAAGAGCAACACCCGGCAGAATCGAAAAACGAAAGGCATCACACCACCAACATCCGCCATCTTGCCAGGGCAGGAACACTTGCAGGTCCCAGACGCAGGCCGCGTCCGCGGGGCGGGGCCTCGCCGTCGGGGCGGTGCTCGTCGATAGGCGGGTCAGCGGGGACGGGGCTCGAATAGCGACGGGGTGGGGCTTCCCCGCGGGGCGGGGCTCGGGGGTTCGCGGCGGGACATTGCCTCTCAGAGGGTGAGAGCTTCATCTAGGGGTAGGGTGAGCCTTGCGCGTTGCGGCATCGGGGCTCGCGGCCGGACATGGTTTCTCGGGGCGGGTGGTGGGGCGGGTGGGGAAGGACCTCGTGGTGGGGCGGGGCTCGCGGCAGGATGGGGCGGGAGTTGTCGGAGAGGTGGGGCAGGGCTCGGCTATGAATAGGGCGGGGCTTGTCCGTGGGTGGGGCTCATGGAAGAGCCCGGGTCCTAAGAAGCCCAGGAACAGCCTTGTGGTTACTCTGGTGACCTGGTTTGCTGCTGTGGTTCTGTCAGGGAACTCTGAGTGTCCTCATTCGAAAAGATCCCTTACCCTCTTTGACAAGAGACCTCTGTCTCCACTGCTCTCTCTCTCTCCTTTCTGGGGAATGGCTTGTAGTTGACTCTCCAGTTTTCACCGATTGTGAATCAATCACACAAGAATACATAGCCCATCTTTGTTGGAGCAGCTTTATGGTTTTGAAATATCAGAAAGGTGCTGCCTTTGGGTTAAGGGCTCCCTACCCAGTAGCCACCACGGTTCCCTAGAAACCAGGAGTATGACCCTGGAAATTCATACCTGAAAGTACTGAAAGATAAGGTGGCAAATTTGGGAAATTGGCCAGCATTTTTGTCTAGCTCTCTAAAGTGAGGAAGACCCTCAATAGGATGAACTAACATAGTGACTGTAACAATGGGCTCAAGCATGTTGGAGAGGGTGAGGATGGCACAGTATAGGGCCAGGTTCAAATCTGTTGTTCACTGAGTCACTGCGATTTGTAGTTGAGCACTTATACAACATATATGACAGATAAAAACCTCCACCGCATGTGAAGTACAAGGAAATGTTTATGGCGTTATCATATGATGAAGAAACAGATTCAGAGAGGTGGGTAGTGAAGCAAAGACATTAAAGAAGCCCCCTTTGGCATGACAGGTGAGTTGTGAGGGATCTGCTGCCCAAGCCAAGGCACTGATCTTGGCAGCAAGCACCAGTTAGGCTCCAACACCAGCTAAACTTCCCACCTTATCTTTAACTTGCATCAGATGTGAATTTTGGCCTTGAGTAAACATTCCTGGTCTCTAGGAGTGGAAAGAGATGTCAAAGAAGGGAAGGGAGGCATTGGATAAATATTACTTCCCAAAAGTTCCCACAAGAAAGGGACAGGCTTTTAGACTAGCCAGTAAAATCTTAAGACTTTGAGAGCCTGGGACAAGAGCCAGAGGCTCTCCCTTAGGCCAGCCTTAGGCAGGAGGCTGTCCTCCAAGCTGGCCGGCTGGGCTCATATCTCCACCACACTCACTCTCTACTGTGCTGTTGACATGCTTCTCTCTTCCCACCTACTTGCCACAACAACAGTCCTTACACAAAATCATGCTTGCCACAAAAAATCCCCTCAAATATTTGCTTAAAATATTGTATTTTTCACTTTGTACCATATTGTGCTGTACAGCTCTGACAAATGACATTGCTTTGGTTATTTAGACTGTTTCACTGTCCACTTCCCTCAGGAACCTAACTAAACTATAAAGGTGCTTCAAGAAGAGAGCCTGTCATGAATTCCACATTACTTAAGTCAAATAAACAATAAGTACTTCTTGAATGGGAGCTACATTCTATGTTGATATGCAACTATTTGAATTCAGATATTCTTAGTTAAAAGTCTGAAATTTATTTGAGTCTACACAACCAAAGAATAGCATTCTATTTAATAGCATTAATTTATTCTATTTTTAAAAAGTAACTTAGTTATAGGGGTGTCACTGCAGCTACTGTTCAAAAGAGCTTTTCTAGGCTATGGTCACAGAGCTGGGCAGGAATATACAAATAGGGTGGGTTAGTCTATCCACTAGGAGGGTGGGCAATTAGGCCATTCCACCAGATTTAAATTAAGCAGGTTCAGTAGCAGCAATTGGCAATTTCACTACCAGCATGGAAGAAGCAGCAGAGAATGCAGTGCCAAGAGAGAACCAGAGACTGACATGATGTTGCTGACTCAGGATTGCTGCTCCAAGAAGACAGAGCCAAGGATATTTGCCCAAGTTTGCTGAAGGACTGAGAAGGAGATACCATAATTGGCAAGTCCAAAAGCTTTGTCACACTGCCCTAAAATGGGAAGGCTAAAAGGCCTTTGAGGATGCTTAAGAAGCTGTAAGCCCCAAAACCATGAGTATGATGCTGTGATATCTGTGTGGCTTTTGCAATGGATTTCAGACCCAGTGTACAGCAAGATTGGTGTTGGAATTAGTGGAAGTAGCTGGGGGAGTTAGATGGCAAGTCGGATCTTACAGGGATTGGTTTGTATTCGGAATGTTTTTCATGGGGATTATCCCCTTTTGTGGAGTTAGTGGAGGTCACACCAGGTGTTCCCACACTACTCACACTCTGTAAAACTGCTTAGGATGGTGAGAACCCTGAAGTGAGTCTCTAGAAACACTGTGTGATGCAGTATATTTAGGTATTTTCTTCTAAAGATGAATAAGGCTCAATTATGAATGAGAGGTATTAACATTGTAATATTTAACTTACATCACAAAGTAGATTCCACAACATCAAATTTCTATGATAGTCATAGTTTTTCCCCAGTAATCCTGTTGTTAATATTAGCTTCTTTTGTGATTGTTGGCTAATTAAAGCAAATTAAGTAATGATTCCAATTTTGAGGATAAAGTTTATAATATAAACTTTTTATAACAACTATTAAAATACCTGAGACATGATATTAGAAAATACGTTTTTCTTCCTCTATTAAAAATATCATTGTTTTTGTTGTTTTATGTGCCGTCAAGTTGCATGCAACTCATAGTGACACTATGCACGACAGCTCTGAATCCTGCTCTATTCTGAGCCAGTCTCACTGTCTCTGACACACCTACCCTCATTACCCCAGTAATGGTGTCAATCCATCTCATCCAGAGTCTTCTGCACCTGCTCTGTCTCTCAACCCTTCCAAGCATGATATCACTCTCCAAAGACTGGCTCCTCCTGGCTACTTGACTAAAGTATGTGAGACAGAGTCTCAAAATCCTTGCTTCCAAGGAGCAGCTTGATTTCACCCTCTCCAGGACAGACCTGTTAGTTCTGTTGGCAGTCCACAGTATGTTCAAAACTCTTCTCTAAGATCACAATTCAAAGGCATCGATTCTTCTTCTGTCATCCTTAGCCATTGTCCAGCTCTCTGATGCATAGCAAGTATTTGCAAAGGCATACCTTAGTCTCTAGATTGACATCTTTGCTTCTTAGTATTCTGGAGAGGTCTCTGACAGCAGAATTTTCTAATGTAATCCGTCTTTTTATTTCCTGACTGCTGGTGCCAAGAGAGTTAATGTGGAACTGAGCGAGCTGAAATTCTTAACCATATAAATCTCTTCTCCATCTATAATGATGCAGTCAATTGGCCCAGTGGTGAGAATCTTTGTTTTCTTGATGTTGCGCTTCAATCCATATTGCACACTATGGTCCTTGGCCTTTTACAGCAGATGCTTCAGTCCCTCCTCAGTTTCTGTAACTAAGGTTGTGTCATGTGCATAACGCAGGTTGTTGATGAGTCTTTCTCCAATCTTGATGCCACATTCTTCCTCATAAAGCCCAGCCTTTCAAATTATCTGTTTTGCACACAGACTGAAAAGTTATGGAGACAGAATGAATCCCGGACACACTCCTTTTCTGATTCTCAACCATACAGTGTTTCTTTGGTCTGTTCTGATGACTGCCTCCTGATCCAAGTATAGGTTTTGCCTAGGTACAGTCAAGTGTTCTGGTATTATTCTTCTCAAGGTTAGCCACAGTTTGTTGTGATCCACACAGTCTTTGCATGCGCAATGAAACACAGACAGACATTCTTCTTGTACTCTCTGCTTTTGGCCAAGATCCTTCTGACATTGGCAATAATATTCCTACTGCCATGGCCTCTTCTAAACCCAGCTTGTATTTCTGGTAGTTCTCTGTTGGTACTATGCTAGTCACTTTTGGATAATCATCAGCAGGATTTTGCTTGCATATAATATTAGTGCCATCATTTGATAATTTCCACACTCTGTTGGATCAGCTTTTTGGGGGGATAGGAATAAATATGGATCTTTTCCAGTCAGTTGGTCAGGAAGTTGTCCCCCAGAGCACTTCTAGGGCTGCATGTGTTTGTTGAAATATGTCAATTGGTATACCATCAATTCCTGGGGCCTTGAGAGTTTTATTTATACATTATCTTCAAAATCATAAATATTAGCAATAACATCTCATAATCCTCATTTCCTAGTATTTCCCCCTTTCAATGATAGCATTTTCTTATTTTAATCTTGAAAGGTATTGATTTCTTGAAAATATTTCAAGCTAGTCCTCAGATTGTCCTCTGAGTGCATCAGTTTATTCAACAATTGATTTGTATCAGCTCCCCATTCACTGTCTCCTTTCTCACTTGTGCACACCGGTGAGTCTAAAGTTGTTAGGAAAAGTACTAACAGGCTAAATGGTTAAGATAAATGCATTTTCAAGGGTGAAAAAAAAAGGTTGTACAGAAGCAAATACAAGGAAAAAAACTTCAAAAGTCTTCCTCAGCATTCAATGTACGTGAATTCTTGAGATTCTTTAATTTATTCATGGCAGATGTCACTGAAATCTCACCATGAATTTTGTTGTTTCTCGTCCGAACATTTACAGCATTATTTGTCTTTTCCTTTTCTCCAACCACTGTAGAAAAAAGAAGGGAAATACCCATTTTAAAGCAGTTATTTAGCAGTAAAACCAGTAGTCATATGACACGTGCATTTTATTAGTTGACTTTTCTTCAGAATTAATCACTAAATACACGTAAATAGACCATCTAATCCTCTGATAGTCATTTATTGAAGAAAGAATGATTTCTAAATGCATCTCTTTATTGTCTACTTGAAAGAACAGTTATTGTGGTTTTGGGATATAAATAGGAGCTATTATTTCCATGAGAGAAAGATGTGTATTTTATTCAATAATGACGGCAAACTTGGACCCTCATAGGGTCACCATGATTTAGTTGGATCAACTTGATGGCAAAGAATTTTCTGGGATTTTTTTACAGATTCCCTGGGTTGTGCAGATGGTTAATGAACCTGACTGCTAACCATATGGTTGGAGATTTGAATTCACCTCATAAAATAAAAAGGCCTAGAGATCCACTTACAAAAGAATTAGTCACAGGAAATTCAGACAGCATGGCAAAGTGGGGTCAATATGAGTTAGAACTGACTCAATACATATATTATTTACTTTCAGACCCTTCTGACACCATCTGGCATCCTTAATGAGTCAAAGGGTGAACACCAGGCCTAAACCAAGCCAACCAAAATGTCTTAAAATGTAGGCACAAGATTTATTATTTCTAGTAACCCATAGAGACATTTGGGAAGCACAGTGGTTAAGTGTTAGGCTGTAATGGAAACATCAAGGGTTGAAACCCAATAGCTGCTCTATAGAAAAAAGATCTGTAAAGATGAAAGCCTAGAAGACCACAAGGACACAGTTCTACTCTGTCATATATTTACACTCTGAGTCATAACTGATGTAAGATGAGGCAGGACTCTACAGTCATGTTTCTTGCCATGTAGAAGAGAATAACTGGCCAATGGAGAAAGGGATGAAGTCTCTATTTAAGAGAATCATAAAGAACCAGGGAGCAATGGACCAGAAACAGCAGATACGGTTCTCTTAAGGGTTGAGTTCCAGGTTTCTGCTGCTCTTTTAATAACTTTTTTTTTAAATTCTACCATTTCATGAAATACTTCAATGCCTCTCTAAATAAGCTCATCTCTGTGTAAGTTAATTTACTGCAAGAAGCCTGATTAGAACATCACAACATTCACTAAAGGGCCAAACAGCAATGAGAAATTATTCCTGAGGACAATTCTATGCTTATTTACTTTTAATTACTTCATTAGTATCTTTACATTACAGTGAAAAATTAAACAGACATTTGGGAAAATAAGTTAAGACATTACCCAAAATAAAATTATATTGTGCCAACTGTGTGTTTCGTATTTTCTTATTTAATGTACAACTATGATCTAAATCAACGTCAGCCATAAATCCTTCTTCAAAAAAATTACGGGATACCTAGAAGAAAAGGAAACACTCATCATCATATTATTTGGGGTAGCCAGCCTCCCAGGTGACCCCAAAGTCTTTGCCTCCTGGAATTCACCTCTTTTGTGGTCCTCACTTCCCTCTGCATTGGATTTAGGATCACTTTCTCTTAAGGAAACCAACTGCCAAGTTAAGACACTGACCAAACCATGGAGATACTGTGTGCTGAGGAGCGGAGGGATCTGGGATATCCCAGAGCTCCCTTAGGCAAGAACTCAGACCTGACAAGAACTAGAGTGAGCCCATGCCTGCAGCCCTGGCTGAGGCTGTTCTGAACTTTCTCCTTGAGCCCCTGTGCTAATCAAGCGCTAGTGCCTCCCAGTCTTCTGACTCTCAGAGCCTGTGAGACAGCAGTAAATGCTTCTAGTTTCAAGTCATGGATAAGCTTCGTGATTACGGATTGTGCAGTGAGAACTAATAAAGCATCCTTAGATAACAGAACCATATAGAAAAGAGTAAGTATGAAATGTTCTAAAAATCACTTCTAAAGTATTAAGAAACAATATAGTTGTGATACAGCTACATATTCAAATCAGATTTAACAGTGCTACTGCCAGTTATTCAACACATAGATTATTAATGTGCTAGTTATGTAATACTTTAAAGCATAATGTTCTTTGCAAGCCAATATATAGACATATATTAAATATAAACCAAGATAATTAAATGTCTGTGTTTTTACCTGAGTGGCATATTTTTCACAAGTTGGTCCTACGGGGATGGCCATTACTTGACGAGGGGACAGCCAGAAAGGCCTGAAAAATATACAAAATAAGTTGTTTTTCATTCTAATGATGTCTACTTATTATATGAATAAACATGTAAAAGGTGTTTTTAAAAAAACCAACTCCACAAGAGAGAAATTTCAGTTGAGTGATGAGGAAGAAAACCATACTATATGGAAAGAAAATAGAGTAGGTAAAAAAGAAAATGTCAAATTTTGATTGGAAATGGTAGAGGGAAGAATGATTTGGCAAAGAGATGGAAGAGCACCTCAAGGACAAACCAGCAACTGCATTCTTCAACATTCATGTCAGAGAAATGAAGACTTCATACAAAAACTTGTCTACAAAGTTCCTGGCAGTTTTATTTCTAATAGCCAAAAAATTATAAACACCTCAAATATCCATCAAAAGGTAGATGTTTTACCAAACTGTGGTAGTTTTAAGAATAT
>NW_006400069.1:1462414-1479655 GCF_000299155.1 Elephantulus edwardii | reverse complement strand
TATATTATATATATACCCAAACATTACAATTTTATATATATCTCCAAACATTACACAAAATACAACAAGTTGGATGCAATTCAAAGGGCTTATGTTGAGTATGGGGGGAATATCAAAACATTGCACAATGAATAAATTCCATTCATGTAACATTCTTGAAATTACAACATATATGGAGCTGGAAAGAGGATGATTAACAAGAGGTTTATTGTTGTTGTTGTTGTTGTTGTCATGGGCTGTTGAGTTGCCTGCAACTCATAGCAACCCTTTTTTATAACAGCTCTGAAGACTTCCCTGTCCTGAGCCACTCTCACTCTGATACACTTACCCCATGGCCCTAGTTACTGTATCAATCCATCTCATCTGGGTTCTTCCTCTCCTGCGCTGTCCATTCACCCTTCCAAGCATAGTGTCCTTCTCCAAGGATGAGTCCTCCTGTCCATATGGCCAAAGTATGTGAGATGGAGATTCAAAAGCCTATCCTCCAAAGAGAGACTTAATTTCACCCTTTCTTATCCTCCAAGGAGATACTTGATTTCACCCTCTCCAAGACAGACGAATTTGTTCAAAACTCTTCTCCAGCACCATAACTCAAAGGCATGCATTGTTCTGTCATCCTTAGTCATTGTCCAGCTCTCTGATGCATAGCAAGTAATTCATGGCCTGGGTCAGGCACACCTTAGTCTCTAGACTGACATTGTTGCTTCTCAGTAGTCTGGAGAGGTCCCTGATAGGAGATTTACCTAATGCAATCCATCTCTTTTATTTCCTGACTGTTGGTGCCAAGAGTGTTGATTGTGGAGTTGAGCAAGCTGTAACTACTAATAACCTCAATCTCTATCTATCATGATGCTGCCAATTGGCCCAGTGCTGAGAATCTTTGTCTTCTTGATGTTGAGCTTCAATCCATATTGAAGACTATAGTCCTTGACTTTCTGTACCAAGCACTTCAGGTCTTCCTTAATTTCAGCAAGCAAGGTTGTGTCATCTGCATAACATACGTTGTTGGTAAGTCTACCTCCAATCTTGATGCCACATTCCTCCTCATAAAGCATAATCTCCTGAATGTTCTGTTCTGCATATAGATGGAAAAGGCATGGAGATAGGACACCTCCCTGACTCAATTCCTTTCTGATTTTGAACCATGCAGGGTTTCTCTGTTCTGTTTTGAGGACTGCTTCCTGGTCCAAGTATAGTTTTCTTATAATCGGTTCTAATTTGCCAGCTACTCTGTTGAAGAAAGATGGGCAATCTCCTCCCATACAATTTTCAGCTTCTAAAAACTCACTGGTTTTGAGATGACAGCACACAACAACAAAGGAACAAGTGTAGGTAGAGGACGTGTGGCAATGACGGACAGTATGAGGGTTCTGTGTCATCATACAAGGTATCTTGACTGGTGGTGGTTCCATATGGCTGCAGAAAGTACACCATGCAATTTTTAGAGCCAATTATTCACATCCAAAGGCACAAATGAGTGCATGTAAAACTGGTAAAATTTGAGCAAGTTAGTGGAACATGTTTTCTGACTATAATACTGTTAGGTAAGATAAAATGACCTCATTGTTGCTAGAATTTATACTTCTCAGATAAAGCCCTTCCCCTACTTTCAGGATGTTCAACTCCTAGTGGGAAACTGAATTTGGAAAATAAGTAAGTTTCAGGAATACCATAGAAAATGAACTGACCTAAGACCACCTATGCAAGATTTAAAAAAAAAAGGTGCCAACAGAGTACTGTCCAACCAAGACTTACTGAACCCACAAATAATCTCTGTATTTAA
The DNA here is from genome assembly GCF_000299155.1 of Elephantulus edwardii. NCBI lineage: Eukaryota > Metazoa > Chordata > Mammalia > Macroscelidea > Macroscelididae > Elephantulus > Elephantulus edwardii. The sequence continues at coordinate 1,477,872 of NW_006400069.1, read as the reverse complement.
ACCTTCACTAACAGCAAGAGCTGCTTTCTAATTTGAGAACTTGTTCAGCCTGCGTGCACCCAGGTGAAAATAAATTGGTTTATTGCTTCACATGTCAACCTTGATTCGTGTACTCCTGATCTGATTCCAGATTCACCCCCTCTTCTCCAAACCTTTTAGATACTATCTATAGTTTTGTAAGATGTGAGCATTGGGGAAGTGAGTGGATAGTACACTGGACCTCTCTGTATTATTTCTTACAACTGTATGTGAATCTATAATTATAATAATATGTTTCATTAGGAGTAAAGAAGGAAGATGGGTACAAGCAGTGCTTATTACAGGAAATGCTTGTCTTTTTATTCATTATAATGAGAATTTCATTTGAAGCTAGAAGGAAAGCAGTGGACTCTACAGCCAGGTGGCATTTATGAATTTATGAATGTGTTTATACATATAGCCTTAAATTACAAAAGCAAAGTAATAAATTTGAGAAAACACAGAAGTACCTCGTATAAATAAAAAGTAAATGTTTCTTTCTGAGCTGTCTGCTGCCAAGACCTAGTCCTCCAGAGGTCAAAATTTTAACCATTTCTAATTGTGGTTCTTTACGATCCTACTCTAACTCATAGAGGTCTGAATTCCTGATTTATCAACTGAGAGGAGGGTGTACTCATTCCCTGTGCATCCCAGATACTCACACCACGTCCTTCTCTTCTCCCACTGCATTCTCTTTCATTAGTGTTACTTATTGTTTGTTTGTTGTTGTCTACTTGCTAGTTTTTCACTGCTGTCACCACCACCACCACATTGGAGCTGGCAACCATCTCTCACTTATGTTACTACTAATTTTTTCTAAAAATGTGAATCAATTGCAAACAAATATAAACATGTTAAAGTCATACCTATGAAGCATATCTATGCTTTTGGCCTTTTACTTTCCTTTTCCTGAATTTATTCTGTCGTTCAACACCTAAGTATTCACAAATTCTTTCCTACATGTAAAATTTAGTGACCTTGATTATATCCTTAAAGTTATATGGCTATTCTTACCTTCTTTTTCTGAGTTGCTTCTCTCTTATTGATATAAATTCATTGTTCCTGAAGGGTCCTATCTAATCTTGCCAGTTACTATTGTTAATTTGATTCTATAAAGATGTTGTTGTTAGGTGCCACTGAGTCAACTATGACTGACAATGCCTCTACAATCAACAGATCAGAATCTGTGGGCCTGGAATTCTCTGAAAATTCTTGTTTTCTGATTTGGTTGTTTTAGGTCCTATCAATACAACTATACCGGTGGTGACACTATGAACAACAGATCAAAACTGTGCACTCTCTGTGCCAACCTCACCAGCCCCACTGTTGCTGCAGTCTCTAGGTCAATCCATTTTGTTGAGGATCTTCCTCCCTTTCCCTGGCCCTCCATGCTTCTTAGGATGTCCCTCTCCAGTGACCTGCCTCTCCTGACAACATGCCCGAGGCATGCGAGACCAAGTTCCATCACTCTTGCCTCTAAGGAGAATTCTGGTCGCACTTCCTCCCAAACAGATTGGTTGGTTCTTGTGGCAGTAGAGGATTAATTTTTTTTTATATGCAAGGTTGTTTTTATTGAAGTTTATACAGAGATTATCGCTAGTTCAGGTATCACTTCCTTTGACAGGCAGGCACCACATTCTAATCAACATGTAAAGAAGCATCAATGATTTCACAACTACTTAAAGTATCTCTACTTGGCAGTTAACATGAATATCAAGTATTTCAAGGAACTGGTAAATGAATAAACTAAAGGATAACTAGACATCTTCTATTAAATCAAACTGGTTCAGAGTAAGTTACATGCCAAGTTTACTGTGTGTGGATATTGTTGCTAATGTGGTTTACTTATTTAGAAAAATCAAGATAAGACACTGAAATATACTAGCTGTTAGAGAAGATGCTTGGCTACTGACACTTCTCTCCACCCTCACGAAGTTCTTTATGAATTCTTCTTGGAAATTTTCATTGTGACTGTCTTGACCTCAGTATATTCATGAAGACCATATTCTCCCAGTTCTCGTCCATTTCCAGACATCTTGAATCCCCCAAAGGGACACTGGGCAGAATTTGCCATATAACAGTTCACCCACACTGTCCCAGCCTGCAGGGCAGCAGACACTGTCACAGCTTTATCAAGGTCCTTGGTGCGCTAAGCCATAGAAAGTGCTGTTGGCTCTCTTGATCACTTCATCCAAAGATTTAAACTTCATGATTTGCTGGACTGGTCCAAATATTTCCTCCTTGGCAATGCACATATCATCTGTCACATTGGAGAAAACTGTGGGCTGGATAAGTAGCCTATATTCCCCCAGGGGCCTCCTCCACATTCCAGTTTGGCCCCTTCTTTCTTCCCACTCTCCATGAGGTCAATTATTTTATCATATTGTTCCTTGTCAATCTGAGGACCTTGGCTTACTCCGGGGGTCAGAGGATTGCCAAGAACATACTTCTTAGCCCGCTCAACACTCCTTCGAACAAACTCATCATAAATTGATTCTTCCACAAAAAGCCTGGATGCAGCTACACAACAGTGGCCTTGGTGGAAGAATAATCCCTGGTGTGCAAATTCAACTGCGTTGTCCAAGTCCGCGTCCGCAAACACAATGCAGGGGCTCTTCCCGCCAAACTCCAGGGTCACCCTCTTCAGATTGTTCTCCCCAGCAGCTTCTTAAATTAATTTTCCAACCTCTGTTGATCCTGTGAACGCCACTTTGTTGACGTCCATGTGGGAAGAGATGGCTGCTCCTGCGGTGGGTCCATAACCGGGCACAATATTCACCACTCCTGGAGGAAACCCTGCCTCTTTATCAGAGATGCCACATAAAGAGCTGAGAGAGGCGTCTGCTCTGCCGGCTTGACAATCACGGTGTTACCACAGGAAAGAGCAGGTCCTAACTTCCAACTAAGCATGACCAGCGGGAAATTCCAAGGAATGATCTGGCCACACACACCAACTGGCTCATGTCTTGTATAACCAAAGAAGTCTCCATCCATAGGTATCGTCCGGCTATGGATCTTGTCAGCCCAGCCTGCGCAGTAGCGTAAAGTTTTGATGCTGAACTCTAAGTCCATCAGATAGGCAGCGGCAAATACTTTTCCACAATTCATGGCCTCCATTGATGCCAACAGCAGGCGATCCCTCTCAAGTAAGAGGAGCCGTCCCCTTTCTGAAGCGTCCATAGTTCGCCATGTAGAGCCAATCTGAAAAGCTTCTCTTGCAGCCTTCACCGCTTTATCAACATCTGCCCTGTCTCCTTCTTCCACCTCACAGATTTTCTCCTCGGTTGCTGGATTGAAAACACGAAATTGTTTGCCACTCACTGAGTTATGCCATTCATTGTTTATGAATATCTTAGTGTGTTCAATCTTGAAGTTGGTGAGAGGGGTGGGCAGGTCGGGCATGCCTGAGGAAGACATCTCGGACCGTAGTGCTAAAAGCGCAGGCGAGGGGTTTTGAGAATTAATTTTTAAATTTATTTAAAGTTTTAAGTTTGTATACATTGTTTTTCACACTGGATTGTTCCCACTTCCTTTATCCACCCCTCCCTTCACCCATCGAATTGTGAAACACTATGATTACCTGCCCCCACCCCTGCCCATCCTCCCTCCTCTGCTTTCACTCTCTCCCCCTTGGATCCTTATACACATTCTACAATAATGGTCTTACACAGTATTTGTCTTTATGGGACTGAGTTAGTTTATTCAGCATAATGCCCTTCAGTCCCTCCCAAGTTAGGTAATGATTTACAAAATAATTGTTCCTGCATGCTGCGTAGTATTTCATCATGTGAATGTATCATAATTTCTCAATCTACTTATTGTGGTTGGACATTTGGTCTGTTTCCATGTTCTTGTGATGGTGAATAACACTGCTGTGAACATTGGTATACAAGTTTCTGTTTGTGTCTCAGTTCTCATTTTCTCAGGGTATGTTCCAAGCAGTGGAATAGCTGGGTCATGTGGAATTTCTATGTTCAGCATTTGTATCTATATCTCACTTGTTATGCATCAGAGAGTTGGACAATGACTAAGGAGGATAGAAGGAGAATTGATGCCTTTGAGCTGTGGTGCTGGAGAAGAGTACTGAGGGTACCATGGACTGCTAGGAAAACAAACAGATTCATCCTGGAAAGGGTCAAACCAAGCTGCTCCTTGGAAGCAAGGATTCTAAGGCTCCATCGAACATACTTTGGACATGTTGCAAGGAGGGACAGGTCCTTGGAGAGGGACATCATGCTTGGCAGGGTGGAGGGACAGCACAGAAGGCTAAGGCCCCCTATGAGGTGGATTGATTCAGTAATTGGGGTAATCGGGATGGGTGTATTGGAGACTTTGTGATTGGCACAGGACAGAACAGAGTTTAGGGCTGTTGTACACAGGGTTGCTATGAGTCGTAAGCGACTCGATGGCACATAACAACAACTATATATATAATTTTACACACAGAGAGAGAATATATTGTTAAGTGCCATCAAGTTGTAAGCAACTCATAGTGACCCTATGAACAAAAGACCTGACCACTTGTATAACTTTCATTGTTTCTCCAAGTCCATAGAGTTTTCAGAGGCAAGCTATTTCACAAATGGATGCCACTCCTGCTACCAAGCTTGTTTTAATCGGGGAGCTCCACCAAACACTGTTCACCATGGGTAACCATTATCGCATTTGACACATCAGTGTCACAGTGTTTAGCATCACAGCAACCATGAGTAGGTTTTGCTATGTATATTTCACTAAAACAATTTTTAAAATTTTAATTCCATGGCACTTACCATCTTCCCCCACAGTTTTCTGAGAGAATGGCTATCATTCTTTCCACTGATCCCAAAATAGCTCGATGTATCATTACAGGTCTCTTCTTATCATCCCCATCCTTACTAAAAAAAAAATAAAAAATATTAAATGACACATTTAATATGTTCTTAAGATTTAGTCATAACTTCATCTTGTTATGTTATATGTAAAAGTTATTTCCTCAACTGAAGTGAATGATTCCTCTTAAGTTTCAAGCATATAGAGTACAAATTATTAGAAATAAAAAAGACTTTTCTTTCACATTCTGCTGTCTTTTATGAACTAACTGGAAGTAAAATAGCACTAATATTAAGGGAAAGCTTGTAGAAAATTGAAAGTGACATCAGATTGATATCTCTAGTACTTTGCTAATATTTTTTATTCTAAATGATACATTGCTGTTGTTGTTATGTGCTGTGGAGTTGTCTGTAACTCATACTAGCCCTATGTACAACACCCCTAAACCCTGCTCTATCCCTTGCCAATCTTATTGTCTCCGACATGCCTATACCTATAATTCCAGTGACGGAATCAATCCATCTCATCGAGGGTCTTCCTCTCCTGTGCTGTCCCTCCACCCTCTCCAGCATGAAGCCTCTCTTCAAGGACTGATCACGCCTTACAACATGCTCAAAGTGTGTCAGACGAAGCTTAAGAATCCTTGCTTTCAAGGAGCAGTTGTCTTCACTCTCTCCTTGATGAACTTGTTTGTTCTTCTAGCAGTCCTTGGTATATGCAATACTCTTCTCCAGCACCACAGCTCAAAGTCATCAATTCTCCTATCATCCCTAGTCATTGTCTAGTGCTCTAACGCATAGTAAGTAATTGCAAAGACCATGGTCTGTATCTGGCGCACTTTAATCTCCAGACTCACATTGTTGTTCTTCAGTACTTTGGAGAGGTCGCTGACAGCAGACTTTCCTCAATGCAATTCATCTTTTGATTTCTTGACTGCTGGTAACAAGAATGTTGATTGTGGAGACAAGCAAACAGAAGTTGTTAACAATCTCAATCTCTTCACCATCTATCATGATGCTGCCAATCGGCCCAGTGATGAGAATCTTTGTTTTCTTGATGTTGAGCTTCAATCCATATTGAAGGCTGCAGTTCTTGACCCTCTGCAGCAAGCCCTCCTCAGTTTCAGCAAGCAAGGTTGTGTCATCTGAATAACGCAGACTGTTGATGTGTCTACCTCCAATCCTGATGCCACACTTCTCATAGAGCTCAGCTTCCCAGATAGTCTGTTCTGCATGTAGATTGAAAAGAGATGGAGATAAGACACATCCTTGACACATACCCTTCCCAATTTTGAACACTGCAGTGTTTCCTTACTCTGTTCTGATGACTGCCTCCTGATCCAAGTATAGGTTTCGCATAAGCACAATCAAATGTTCTGTGATTCCCATTCTTCTCAGAATCAGCCACAGTTTGTTGTGATTCACATAGTCAAATGCCTTTGCATAGTGAATGAAACACAGATAGAAATTCTTTTGGTACTCTCTGCTTTCAGCCAAGATCCATCTGACATTAGCTGTAATATCCCTAGTGCCCCAGCCTCTTCTAAATCCAGCATACACTTCAGGTAGTTCTCTGCTGATGTGGTCTTCCAGATGTTTTTGGATAATTTTAAGCAGAATCCTGCTTGCATGTGGTATCAGTGGTACTGTTCAGTAATTTCCACACTCTGTCAGATCGGTTTTCTTTGGAATGGGAATGAATATAGATATCTTCCAGTCAATTGGTCATATGGTTGTCCTCCAGATTTCTTGGCACAAATTGGTGATCACATCCAGGGCAGCATGTTTGTTGAAATATTTCCATCACTATACTATCAATTCCTGGGGCCTTGTTTTTTACCAATTCTTGAACTTCTTCCTTCATCACCACAGGCTTTTGCTCATATATTGTTTCATGAAATTCTTCTGTGTCCACCAATTCTTTTTGGTACAATGTCTCGGTACCAAAATACTCTTTCCACCTTCTTTTAATGCTTCCTGGATCACTTAATATTTTGCCCAAATCATCCTTAAGTACTATTACTCGAGGCTTGAATTTGTTTTTCAGTTCCTTCAGCTTAAGAAATGCTGAGTGAGTTCGGCCCTTTTGATTTTCTGACTCCAGCTCCTTGCACATTTCATTGTAATACTTTACTTTCTCTTCCTGCACTGCCCTCTGAAATCTTCTATTAAGCTCCTTAATATCTTGATTTCTTCCCTTTGCTTTGGCTTCTCGGCACTCCAGTGCAATATTTAGAATTTCTTCGGACATCCGTCTTGGTCTTTTCTTCCTCTTCTGTCTTTGTAATGGTGTTTTGCATTTTTCCTGGTTGATATTCTTGATATTGTCCCATAGCTCATCTTGTCTTTGCTCGTTAATGTCCAAAGCCTTAAACATGTTCCTGAGATGGTTTTGAAATTCAGGTGTGATAGACTCAAGCTCAAATTTTGGTTACTGGGGACTTAGTTTAATTTTCCTCAGCTTCAGTTTGAACTTGCATCTTAGTAGCTGATAGACTGTTTCACAATCAGCACCAGGCTTAGTTTTCACAACTGGAATTGAGCTTTTCCAGCGATTCTGTCCATAGATGTTATCAATCTCATTACTATGCATAGTATCAGGTGAAATCCATGTATATAGCCTGCATTTATGTTTCTTATAAAATATATTTGCAATGATTAAGTCATTAATGTGTAAAATTCTATCATTCTATCTCTGGCTTCATTTCTGTCACCAAGTCTGTGTTTTCCAAACTGCTGATCCTTCTTCTCTATTCTCAACTTTTGCATTCCAGTCACCCATTATAATTAATGCATCTTTATTGCGTGTTCGATCAATCTCGAACTGCAAAGTTGGTAGAAATATTCTATTTTCTCCTCTTTAACTCTGGTTGTTGATGCATATATTTGAATGATGGTGTTATTCACTGGACTTCCTTTGTATGTGTATGAATATTATCCTGTCACTCACAACATTGTATTTCAAGACATATCTAGAAATGACTTTTTAAAATTATGATAGCAGTCCCATTTTTCCTCACCTTTTAGTCTCCAGCATAGTAGATCATATGATCCTCTGACTCAAAATGTCCTGTGCCAGTTTATCTCATTTCACCAGTACTTAGTATGTCAATGTTTATGTGTTCCATTTCCTTCTTAATAACATCCAGTTAATGATATTGAGAAGGAATCCCATTTCAAATTGATGATTAAAAAAGAATCTTGATTTTAAATTTAGCTACTTCACCTGTACTTAGTTGAACAGTTGTCAAAGACATTAAATATTTTTTTTAGAATAAGTTTCTACATCCAAATTCTCATTGTGATAAACACCAAAGGTAAATCATGGGATAAATTACTTTGTGAGTTACAAAAGTTGTTGTTGTTATGTGCCGTCGAGTCGCCTGCGACTCATAGCGACCCTATGTACAACAGCCCTAAACTCCACTCTGTCCTGTGCCAATCGCACTGTCTCTGACACTCCCATCCCAATTATCCCAGTCACTGAATCAATCCACCTCATAGAGGGCCTTCCTCTCCTGCGCCGTCCCTCCACCCTCCCAAGCATGATGTCCCTCTCCAAGGACCGGTCTCTCCTCACTACATGTCCAAAGTAAGTTAGACGGAGCCTCAGAATCGTTGCCTCCAAGGAGCCACCCGGTTTAACCCTCTCCAGGACAAATCTATTTGTTTTCCTAGCAGTCCATGGTATTCTCAGTACTCTTCTCCAGCACCACAGCTCAAAGGCATCAGATCTCCTTCTATCCTCCTTGGTCATTGTCCAACTCTCTGATGCATAACAGGTGATTGCGAAGACCATGGCCTATATCAGACGCACCTTAGTCTCCAGAGAGACACCACTGCTCTTCAGCACTTTGGAGAGGTCCCTAACAGCAGACTTTCCCATGGCAATGCGCCTTTTAATTTCCTGGCTGCTGGTGCCAAGACTGTTGACTATGGAGCCAAGCAAACTAAAGCTGTGTACAACCTCAATCTCTTCACCATCCATCCTGATGCTGCCGATTGGTCCAGTGGTGAGAATCTTTGTCTTCTTGACATTGAGCCTCAATCCATATTGTAGGCTGCAGTCCTTAACACTCTGCAGCAGGCGCTTCAGGTCCTCCTCAGTTTCAGCAAGCAGGGTTGTGTCATCCGCATAACGCAGATTGTTGATAAATCGTCCACCAATCCTGACCCCACATTTCTCCTCATAGAGCCCTGCCTCCTGGATAATCTGTTCTGCATATAGGTTGAAAAGGTATGGAGATAAGATGCATCCCTGGCGTACGCCCTTCCCAATTTTGAACCATGCAGTGTTCCCTTGCTCTGTTCTGATGACTGCCTCCTGGTCCAAGTATAAGTTTTGCATTAGAATGATCAAGTGTTCTGGGATTCTCATTCTTCTCAGAGTCAGCCACAGTTTGTTATGATCTACACAGTCAAATGCCTTTGCATAGTCAATGAAACACAGATAGACATTCCTCTGGTATTCCCTGCTTTCAGCCAAGATCCATCTAACATCAGCTACAATATCGCTAGTACTATAAAAGTAGAAAACAAAATTTTTAAAATATTTACATAGATTATCTGGGAAGCTGGGCTCTATGAGGAGGAATGTGGCATCATGATTGGCAGAAGACTCATCAACTACCTGTGTTATGCAGATAACAACCCTGCTTGCTGAAACTGAGGAGGGCCTGAAGCACTTGCTGCAGAAGGTCAAAGGCTGTAGCCTCCAATATGGGTTGAATTCAACATCAAGAAAACAAAGATTCTCACCATTGGGCCAATTGGCAGCATTATGATAAATGGTAAAGAGACTGAGATTGTCAATTGCTTTCGTTTGCTTTGCTCCACAGTCAACACTCTTGGTACCAGCGGCCAGGAAATCAAAAGACAAATTGCATTGGGAAAGTCTGCTGTCAGAGACCTCTCTAGAGTACTAAAGAGCAACAATATCTATCTGGAGACTAAGGTGCACCTGATCTAGGCCATAGTCTTAACAATTGCTTGCTATGAGTCAGAAAGCTGTACAATCATTAGAGATAATAGAAAGACAATTGATACCTTTGAGCTGTGGTGCTGGGAAGAATATTGAATATACCATGAACTTCCAGGAGAACAAATAGGTTCATTTTGGAGAGGATAAAACCAAGCTGTTCCTTGAAAGCAAGGATTCTGAAGCTTTGTTTATCATACTTTGGGCATACTGCAAGGAGAAACCAGTTCTTGGAGAGGGACACCATGCTTGGAAGGGTGGAGGTACAGCACAAGAGAGGAAGACCCTCGATGAGATAGATTGATTCAGTGACTAGGGTAATGAGGGAAGATGTGTCAGAGACAATAAAGTTGGCATAAATAGAGCAGGTTTCAGGGCTATTTTACATAGGGTTGCTATTGAGTTGCAAGTGACTTGATGACACATAACAACAACAACAACAATATAATTCAATTGCCATCACTTATCTGTCAATTGACTACTGTAATGTCTGTACTGTAATAACTGTGTGTCACTGTGACACTACAATCTATGTCACATAGTATTTCAAATATCAGCAGGGTCACCCATGGTGAATAGGTTTCAGCAGAGCTTCCACATTAAGACAGACTAAGAAGCATAACTGGCCATCCACTTCTGAAATACAAGGCCTTAAAAACCTTACAGATAATGGGTTGTTGGAAATTGTACTGGCAGATAAGCCCCTAGGTGAGAAGGCACTCAAGCTGTGACTGGAGAAGATCTATCTCTTCAAAGAAGATTCTATATTAATGACAGGGATGGAATAAAGTTTTCCACCTAATAAATGAACGTTATTTTCTGATGTAGCAAGGCTCAAAATGAGAAGATACAGTTGCAAACGTCTGTTAATAATTGAAACATGAAATGTACAAAGTCTGGATTTAGGAACATTTGAAGCTATAAAAATGAAATGGACTACATAAAAGAACAACGTCCTTGGCATTATTGAATTTAGATGGACTGGTATTGGCCATTTTTAATCTGACAATAATATGCTCTGCTATCCAAGAATGACAAATTGAAAAGGAATGGTGTGCTTTTCCTCGCTACCCGCACAAGGGTCCATACGGCGTTGTTCTGGTTCCCGTCGTAACTTAAAAGGGAAACTTCCACAATGTCCGGAGCCCTTGATGTCCTGCAGATGAAGGAGGAGGATGTCCTCAAATTCCTTGCAGCAGGAACCCATTTGGGCGGCACCAACCTTGACTTCCAAATGGAACAATACATCTACAAAAGGAAAAGTGATGGCATCTACATCATAAACCTGAAGAGGACCTGGGAGAAGCTGCTCTTGGCTGCTCGCGCCATTGTTGCCATTGAAAATCCAGCTGATGTCAGTGTCATTTCCTCCAGAAATACAGGCCAGAGAGCTGTTCTGAAGTTTGCTGCTGCTCCTGGAGCCACTCCTATTGCCGGGCGCTTCACTCCTGGAACCTTCACTAACCAGATCCAGGCAGCCTTCCGGGAGCCTCGTCTTCTGGTGGTTACTGATCCCAGGACTGACCACCAACCTCTGACAGAAGCATCTTACGTTAACTTGCCCACCATTGCTCTGTGTAACACAGATTCTCCTCTGCGTTATGTAGACATTGCTATCCCGTGCAACAACAAGGGAGCTCACTCTGTGGGTCTGATGTGGTGGATGCTGGTCCGGGAAGTCCTGCGCATGCGTGGCACAATCTCCCGGGAGCACCCGTGGGAGGTCATGCCCGATCTGTACTTCTACAGAGATCTGGAAGAGATTGAAAAGGAAGAACAGGCTGCTGCTGAAAAGGCTGTGACCAAGGAGGAGTTTCAGGGAGAATGGACCGCCCCTGCTCCTGAATTCACTGCTACTCAGCCTGAAGTGACAGACTGGTCCGAAGGCGTCCAAGGTGCCCTCTGTGCCGATTCAGCAGTTCCCTACCGAAGACTGGAGTGCTCAGCCTGCAACTGAAGACTGGTCTGCAGCCCCCACTGCTCAGGCCACTGAGTGGGTGGGTACCACCACGGAATGGTCTTAAACTGTCTTAAAATGTGGAAATAAGGTTGATGGAAAATAAACAATGCGTTTCATAAAAAAAAAAAAAAGAAAAGGAATGGTGTGGCATTCTTTGTAAAAAAAGAGCATTTTTAAGCTCTATTCTGACACATAATGCTGTGAATGATAGGAAACTATCCATATGCATACAAGGAAGACCTGTTAATATAACTATTGTTGTTGTTGTTATGTACCACAGAGTCAGAACTGACTCATAGCTGACCCTCCAATGGGTTTTCAGAGGCACTTAATTGTATGGAAGGAGATTGCCCATCCTCCTGCAGAGCAGCTGATGGCCTCAAACCATGTGCTTTAGGAATTGCAGTGCAGTTTCTTGCTACTAGGCTACCAGAGCTCCCAAAATAATTATGGTGTGAGCAAAATGGCTTTTATAGCTCATTGGCCCTGATTTCCATGTCTTGGCTGGGTGAGAATATGCAAACCAGGTAAGTAGATGGCTCATGATGAGATTGGTTAGTTTTGTCATTCCTATCAGGATTAAGTTGAGCAGGTTTAACAGCAGAAGACAATATCAGTATCAGCAAGGAAGGAGAAGCAAAGAATACAGCAAATGTTCTTATGGTTTGGAGATTTCTGTGCCAGTGAGACAAAGACAATAGCCACAATAAACATGAGACACAACACTGCTGTCCCACACAGCCACAGCCAGGGCTTTTGTGAAGCACAATGTATACAAACTTTGTAAGCAAACGAGTATAAAAGAATTTTTTTACAAAAGTTTAATAAATGAACAACTGACAACAAAAACAAGTAATAATGGCCAACATAAATCTCAGTGGAGAGGGTCACAAAACACTTCTTTTGTGAGACAGGCAAGGATGCCCTTTATCATCACTCCTTTTCAATATTGCATTAGAAGTCAGACTTTGAGCCACAAGCAACTCAACAGCACATAACACAACAAGGATCCTGTGTAGTGCAAGCAGTTTGCAATCAGCTGCTACTTAACAAGCTGCTCCTATAAAAGTTGCACCACAAAACCCCTATGAACAATTCTACTCCATAACACATTAAGAAGATTCCAACTTCATAGCTATTAACAAGAAAAATTTATTAAATGTTTTTATTGCTATTATTCAAATGACAAATAACCATAGGAAATTACTCACCTAACATATGTAAGATTAAATCTAATAGGTAGTTGGAAGTCCAGCTGAATTGTAGCACACTGATGGTGTCTGCCAATAGCATCCTTGATTTTTATATCAATCTGTAAATTAATTCATTTTTACTCAGAGACAGTTTTTCTTTTTCTTTAAAGTTTTATTTGGTTTGAAGCATATAGTCTACTTACTTTAGGACCATAAAATGCTCCATCTCCTGGATTCATCTTCCATGGTTTCCCAAATTTCATCAAACTATTCTTCAGTTGCTATATTTTTAAAAGAGAACATTTATAACTCAACTTTAGCTCTTTTGATAAATATGCATGATAAAACATTAATGTTGGCAATATTTCCCAAATTCTTGATCATTATTAGCGACTTCATTGTGTGAATACCAGGGTACTTCCAAACATTCATCCATTGATGGGAACTTGTTTCCAAGTCTTCGCTATTATAAATAATTCTGCAATGAACATGAGTAGTTCAGTTTGTGTTGCAGCTCTTATTTCTCTGAGATATAAACCTAGTAGTGGGACTGCTTGCTCAAATGGTATTTCTAACTTTCTAATGAAGTGTCAAACTGTTTTCCATAGTGGTTGCACTATTTTATAGTCTGAACAGCACTCTATGAAAGGTCTTATCTCTCCAAACTCTCACCAGGATTTGTTGTTTTCTGTCTTGTACTTTGCCATTGTTACTGCAAGAGATGGTACCTAATTTTTATTTTTATTTACTTCTCTCTAACAGTTAATGGGGGAGCTCGGTAGCTTAATATAAGTAGTTGCACTGTCAACCCAAAGGCACTTGGTTTAAGTCTATCAGATGCTCTGTGGAAGAAAGACAGGCAATTTCCTCCCATGCAATTTACTGTCACTGAAAACATCTTGGAGGGTCAGCTATGGGTAGGTTCTGACTTGATGGTATATAAAACAACATTAGTTAATGGTCTTGAGCAGTTCTTCAATATTTACTGGACATATGGGTGTCTTCTTTGGCGAAGTTTCAATCTCATTTTGTAATTGGGATGCTTGTGTTTTTCTTGGTAAGATATTTGAGTTTTCTGTACATTTTAGAAATGAGTCCCTTGTCAGATGTTCCATTGCCAAATATTTTCCACCAATGTTTATATTCTCTTTGAACTCTATGACAGGAGATTTTGGTGGTGCACTTAAAAATTTAAGTTTTAGGAGTTCCCAACATGTAACTTATCCTTTGTTGATTGTGCATTAGTTGTATTTGATAACCTAGTTGTGTCTGAGCTTAGGGTGCCTAAATTCACCCCATTTTTTTTCTTTGATGATCTTAATAGTTTTAGGTTTTACACCAAGGTCCCTGAACTTGAGTTATTCTTGTATATGCTATAAAGTATGAATCTTGTTTCTAGTTTCTGCAAATAGATGTTTAGTTTTGTAATTTTTTAAACAGAGTGTCTTTTCACCATGTAATGGATTTCTTCTCACTGTCAAAGACCTGTTGTCCATAGGTAGAGAAATTTAATCAAGGTCTCAGTTTTTTTCATTGGTCAGTATACCCGCCACTTACAGTGCTGTTTTGATTAGCATGATGTGTGGTTGGTTTTGAGAGCAGGATGTGTAAGGCCTCCCTATTCAGTACTTCTTTGCTTATTTGGGGTCTTTTTTCTATCTATTTGAAATTTGTGGTTATTTTTTCCCATTTAATGGGAAAATGATGATGGTATCTGGATAGGAATTCCATTGTATTTGTCAATTGCTTTTGGTAATATTACCATTTTCATAATGCTAAATCTTCTGATCCATGAGCATGGTATAATTTTCTCCATTTATGTAGATGTCCTTGGGTTTTATGTGCTGTGTTTCTTTATATATTTTTTGGTTTTTTCAAATACAGTTTTATTTTTTAAAAGAAAACTTAAAAGTTTAACAATGGTCAGAGGCTGACTTTGTCAAGGGGAAGATGACCCATTTTCTACCTTAAGAACCTCCTAAGAGTAGCCAGAGCCCACTAAGACTTATTCCTATTACCGATGGGTCTGCTGATACCAGTTTCACATGATTCTAAATTTCCAAATTTAAAAAAGCCACAAAAAAACCCCCAAATCAACAAACACACAAACCAGCATGATTCTAAAAACAAAAACCTTCCAGAAAAGCAGGTCAGATATCCAAGCATCTGTGACCCACTAAGTCTAACCTTAAGCTCAATAGTTTATTGGAGACAATATGGCAGAAGACAGGTTTCTAGAGTGAGCTGCAACACTCCTTAAGACAATCAACCATTTAATATTTAAAAGGGCAGCATTTTCCCAAAGAATAAAGCTTAAAGGCAAGAAGAGATAGGAAAGGGGAAATAGAAATGGAATCCTTGTGGGGATTGCAAGCACTGTCACACAAAATGCAAAATGTTGAATGGGAAAGCAATTCTAGAGTTGTACTTTGCACTTTTCTACCCATTGCCACCAACATCTGCTGCTCTTGTCTCCAGTTGTGTGTATGTGTATATAT
>NW_006400069.1:1457345-1458778 GCF_000299155.1 Elephantulus edwardii | reverse complement strand
GGATGGGTGTGTCAGAGACAGTGCGATTGGCACAGGACAGAGCAGAGTTTAGGGCTGTTGTACATAGGGTTGCTATGAGTCGCAAGCAACTTGATGGCACACAACAACAACAACAACAACAATTATATTGATCTATGTGTCTGTCATTATACCAGGATCATGCTGTCTTGTCGACCATGGCAGTAGGATTTGAAATCAGAGAGTGAGATGCCTCCTACCTTGTTTCTCTTTTTAAAGAGTGCTTTGCTTCTTCAGGACCTCTTTCCATTCCAATGAAATTGAAGATTGCCTTTTCTATCTCTTTGAAGAATGGAATAAGTATTTGTATTGGGATTGCATTGAATGTGCAAATTGCCTTTGGTAGTATTGTCATTTTCACAACATTGAGTCTTCCTATCTATGAGCAAAGGTTATGCCTCCACTTCTCCAGGTCTCTTTTTGTTTCTTGTCGTAATGTTTTGTAATTTTGTTTGAATAGATCCTTTGTGCTTCTGATTAGGTTTACTCCCAAGTATTTAATCTTGTGATTAGCTCTTGTGAAGGGTATTGTTTTTTTTAGCTCCCACTCTGTATTCTCTTTGTCACTGTAGAGAAATCCAATTAATTTCTGTATGTTGATCTTGTTTCTTGCTACTTTGCTGAATTGGTCAACTATGTCCAGTAGTTTTCTTGATGAGTCTTTAGGGTTTTCTAAGTATACTATTATATCATCTGCATAGAGAGATAATTTTACTTTCTCTTTGCCTATTTGGATACCTCTTATTTCCTTCTTTTGCCTTATTGCTATCTCTAAGACTTCCAATACAGTATTGAAAAGGAGAAGCGACAGTGGACATCCTTGCCTAATTCCTGTTCAAAGGGAGTGCCTTAATCTCTCTCCATTGAGAACAATGTTGGCCCTCGGGTTTGCATATCTACTTTTTACTATGTTGAAGACATTCTCCTCTAATACTGTTTTGTTGAGTGTTTTCATCAGAAAAGGGTTTTGGATTTTGTCAAAGGCCTTTTCTGCATCAATTGATAGTATCATGTGGTTGTCATTCTTTGCTTTGTTAACGTGATGAATGACATTGTTTTTCTTATGTTAAACCATCCTCCATTGTGACAGTTTTTGCATTGAAGTTTATTTTATTGGAGATTAATATCGCTACTACTGCTTTTTTCTGCTTGCCATTTGCTTGGTATATTCCCCCCCGTTTTATTTTTTTTAGTCTTTCTTTATCCTCATTTTTCAGTTGTGGCTCTTGTAGATGGATTTTGTTTTGCTATCCAATTGGCAGCATCAGTATGGATAGTGAAGAGATTGAGATAGTTAACAGTTTTAGTTTCCTTGACTCCACAGTCAACACTCTTGGTAACAGCAGCCAGGAAATCAGGAGATGAATTGCATTGGGAAAGTCAGCTGTGAGGGACCTCTCAAGAGTACTGAAGAG
>NW_006400069.1:1451449-1457245 GCF_000299155.1 Elephantulus edwardii | reverse complement strand
GGAGTGTAAAATGGTGCAACCCCTGTGGAAAGCAGTATGGCGCTTTCTCAAAAAGTTGCAAATAGAGATACCATTTGACCCAGCAATTCCACTACTGTTTCCATGTTTTTGTGATGGTCAATAATGCTGCTATGAACCTTGCTGTACAAGTCTCTGTTTACATCTCAGTTCTCACTTTTTGGGGGGTATATTCCAAGAAGAGGAATAGCTGTGTCATAGGGAAATTTTATGTTCAGCTTTCTGCGCAAGTGCCAAACTTATGAGCAGTGTTGTATAGTTTATAAATGGCTTTTTTTAGCTCTGAGTAGATTGATTGCAACATATTTAATCTTTTAGATGGCTATTGCAAAGCACTGTTTTCCTTATTTATTTTTCAGAGTTCTCTTTCTCTCTCTCTCTCTCTGTAGAGAAATTGAATTGTTTTTTGTGTACTGATCTTGTATCTTGGCACTTATCTAAACCAGGCACTTAATTAAGTCATTTTCTTTCTGAGTTTTTGGAATTTCCTGTGTTGTTTTTATGTGCCATCAAGTTACCTGCAATGCTATGTACAATAGCTCTGAATCCTGCCTTAACCTGAGCCAGTCTCACTGACTGTGTCACACCTAATCTCATTGCCCCAAGTTAATGTGTTAATCTGTCTCATGCTGGGTCTTCCTCTCCTGTGCTATCCTTCCCAAGCATGATATCCTCCAAGGACTTGTCCCCCCTGGCCACATGCTCAAAGTGTATGAGATAGAGCTTCAAAATTCCTGCCTCCCAGGAGAAACTTGGTTTCACCAAGACACACCTACTTGTTCTCCTGACAGTCCATAATATGTTCAATACTCTTTTCCAGAACCACAATTCATAGGCATCAATTCTTCAGTCGTCCTTAGTTATTGTCCAGCTCACTGATGCATAGCAAGTAATTGCAAAGTCCATGGCCTGGATCAGGCACACCTTGGTCTCTAGATGGACATCATTTAGCACTTTGGAGAGGTTCCTGACAGCAGACTTCCCCAGTGCAACTCGTCTTTTGATATCTTGACTGCTGTTACCAAGAGTTTTGGCTATGGAGCCAAGTAAACTGAGGCTCTTCAATCTCTTCAGTTGGTCCAGTGGCAAGAATTTTTGTGTTCTTGATATTAAGCTTCAATACATATTGAAGACCACAGTCCTTGACCTTCTGCAGCAAATTCTTTGGGTTTTCCTCAGGTTTGGCAAACAAGGTTGTATCATCTGAATAATGCAGGTAGTTGGTGAGTCTTCCTCCAGTCACAACACCACACTCCTCATCATAAAGTCTAGCTTCCTGAATGATCTGTTCCACATGCAGATTGAAAAGGTATGGAGAGAGGATACATCCCTGATCCACTTTCTTCATAATCTTTAATCATGCATTGTTTCCTTGCTCTGTTCTGAGGACTGCTTCCTAGTGCAAGTATAGGTTTTTCATTAGCAGAATCAGGTGTTCTGGGATTCCCATTGTCCTCACGGTTAGCAATAATTTTTGTGATCTACACAAATGCCTTTGTGTAGTCAATGAAGCAAAGATAGACATTCCTCTGGGGCTCTTTGTTTTGAGCCAAGATCCATCTGGCATTGGTGATAATGTCTCTAGTGCCACAGCCTCTTCTAAACCCAGCTTGTATTTCTGGTAGTTCTCTGTTAATGTACTATTACAGTCATTTCTGGATAATCTTCATCATGATTTTACTTGTATGTGATATTAGTTATATAGTATCATATCATCTACAAATAGAGATAGTTTTACTTCTTCTTTACCAATTTGAGTGCTTCTTATTTTCTTTTCTTGCTGTTTTTGGTTCTATTTAAGTATTCCAATAAAATATTGAATAGAAGTGGTGATAAAGGGAAACCTTGTATGGTTATGGTTACTGTTTTCAAAATGCCTGCCTTTAATCTCTACACTGAGAATAAAATTGGATATTGGTTTTGTATACATGTTTTTAATTAGGTTGAGGAATTTACCTTTTATCCATGTTTTGTTGAACGTTTTTATCAGGAAAAAGTGTTAAATTTGTCAATTTCTGTATCAGTTGAGATGATGTGATTTTCCCCTTTGTTGTTTTATTGATTAAAGTACTGAATTAAATCTTAAACCAACCTTGAATCAGTGTTTTGAATATCACCAAATCATTATAATTTTTTAATATAATGTTAGATTCAATTGGCTATGATTTTGCTAAGAATCTTAAAAAATCTCTCATGAAGGATATTGGTCTATCATTTTTTCTCTTAGTGATATCTTCGGCTTTGTTAGAAGGGTTATACTTGTTTCCTAGAATGAATTTGGGAGTATGCCATCTTTTTCTATATTCTGAAAGAACTTGAGTAGAATTGGTATCAGTTCTTCTCTGAATGTTTGGCAGAATTTATGTATAAAGCCATCAGAGTCAGGACATTTTTTGGTTGGGGATGTTTTCATAACATGTTCAAGTTCTTTTATAACACATTTGTTCAAATAATCTAATTCTGTTTGTATTAATTTTGACAGACAGTGAATCTCTAAAACTTTGTCCATTTCCTCCAGGCTTTAAAATTTCTTGAAGTAATCCATTATTATCCTTTTTCTTTGAGTTGATTCCATTGTGACATCAGTCAACTAACTTCTCATTTGACTTATTTGCTTATTCTCCTTTTATTTCCTTTGTTAGATTTAACAGAGAACTCCAGTGATCTACTGAGTAAGGAGCTGTGTTTTCAACCCAAAGGCAGGTGATTTGAATATAATCATTGCTTGAGAAGAAAGCATAGCTCCTCTTGTGCCATTGACATCCTCTGAAAACCCATGGGAGGGTCAGTTATGAGTCAGTTCCAACACGATGGAAAAGAGTTTCAGAGAACTAATTTCTAGTCTTTTTAATGCTTTCTATTATCTTTCTATTTTCTGTTTTATTTATTTCTGCTCTTATTTTTATTATTTCCTTTCTTCTGGAAACTACAGGATTTGCTTGCTATTCTTTTTGCAATTGCTGGAGATGTTGGGTTAAAGGGCTGATTTTGGTTCGTTCTTATTTTTTTTATGTGTGATTATTGCTATAATTTGACATTAGAGTACTTTTTTTGCTATGACCCAAAGATTTTGTTGGGTTTTCATTCTCATTCGTTTCAAGAATTTTTAAAACTCTTTTAAAATTTTTTTCCATTTTCAATATTTCTCAAGTAGGATATTATTTCATTTTCATGTACTTACATTTCCACCCTCTTGATTTCTTTGTTATATTATATCTATTATATATATATATAATATTTATAGTATATTTCTGTGATATGAAGAGGCTTTGTAATATTTTGATGTCTTTAAATTTCTGATCTACTATATAATCTATTCTGGAGAATGTTCTGTGTTCACTGGAGGAGAATGCTATATATGTCTATTTTAGTGATACTGTTTAGTTCTTTTGCATCTTTGTTGAGTTTCTGCCTAATCGGTCCCTCATCAAAGGTGGTCTATTTAAATCTCCTATTATTATTCTTAATAATAATAATGTGGTATCAGCATTGGAAACAGACTCATCAATAACCTGTAAATGTCACAACCTTGTTTGCGGCAAATAAGGAGGTCTTGAAGAACTTGTTGTGGAAGAACAAGGAATGCAGCCTTCAGTATGGATTGCACCTCAATATTAAGAAAACAAAGATTCTTACCACTGGACCAATAGGCAGCATCGATGGATGGAGAGGAGATTGAAATTGTCAACAACTTCATCTTGCTTTGATCCATAATTAACACCCTTGATACCAGTAGTCAGGAAATAAGGAGCTGCACTGCACTGGGAAAATGTCTTTTCCTCCAAGGAATAGCCCCTCCTAACAACATGCCCAAAGTATGTGAGGTAAAATCTCATCACTCCTGCCTCTGAAGAATACTTTTGCTTCACCCTTTCCAAGGCATATCTATTCATTCTCTTGGCCATCCATGGGGTGTTCAGTGCTCTTTTCCAACACTACAGCTCAAAAGCATCAATTCTTTTTCTGTCATCCTTATTAATTATCCAGCTCTCAGAAGCATAACAAATAATCAGAAAGACCAAGGCCTGAATTAGACACACCTTTGTCCTCAATGATTTGGAGAGATCCTTGGAGAAAGACATGATGCTGGGAAGGGTGGAGGGTAGGCAAAGGAGAGGAAGACCATCAGCTAGGTGGATTGACAAGGAAATTGCTGCAATGGGCTCTTGTGTGTCAGGAAGTATGAGGATGGTGCAGGATAGAACAGGGTTCAAATCTTTTGCTCAGAGTCCCTATGAGTTGTACTCGACTCGAAGGACCAAACAACAACAATTATTATTTTGACGTTGTATATTTCTCTCTTCCTATCTGCTAATGTTTGATTTATGTTTCTTGTAGCTTTCAGTGGATTCAGATATTAATTATAATCATTTTTTCTCTTGTTCTATTGATCCTTAGATTATCATATAATAGCCTTCATTATCAAATGAAGTTTCTTTTATTAGAAATTAATATCATCACTCCTGCTGTTTTTGTTTGTTTTATTTACAAAGTTTTTATTACGTGCTTACAATGACAGTTTTCATCTGAATCTGTGTATCATTTTTTGCTAAAAAAAATCCCCAGAGTTATAAAAAGTAGAAAGTTATAACTGTACAGAAGTATGCAGTTTTTACACAATAGTCAGGTCAATGTGTCAAGCTGTCTAACCATTTCCCAGTGTCTTTCTTCCACAGAAAAGAATTACAGGAGTTCAGCTTTTACAATCTCAGTGGCTAAGCCACATACTTTTCAAAAGCTAGAACTCACTTTCTCACTTAACATGCCAACATTCAACTTGGGCTTGTTTTAAATGAATGAGAAGCTTCAGAAATGTTGGCTGGGATGATGGTTTCTGAGAGTGCAGAGAACAGCAAGCTGGGAAAATTTCAGTCCTGAATCTGCCATGGCTCAAACATCAAGAACTCAGCCACAAACTCCAAAACAGTCAGAACAAGTTCAGTATAATGTACCTAGGGCTGTTCCAAAATGAATATTTTCAAGAGAAGAGTTTTGGGTCATTACAAACCATATGTGGTCGACTGTTGAGGGATTTGATTCGCTCACTCAGTACCCCTTCTTCAGATACTTTCATCTAGGGAAAGGGATGGAATATTCTAGGGAATACTCCTGATCTTTTTTTTTTTATCATGAGTTGCATGATATGTATATTTTCCATCCTTTGGTTTTTAGTCTGCCTTTGTCCTTGTGTTTAAAGTGTGTTTCTTTTTATTACTACTATTATTAATTTTAATGACTTAGGGTATCAATTCATTCGTTGTTGAACTTTTCTCCCTACCCACCACATCCCCCCAATTCACTTTTATCTTTGAAAAGTAAAAGAAAAATTCTTTCATTGTAATACAATCTCTAAACCTAAGTCCACTGCACTGTGCAGCCTTCATTCTGGACTCCTGTCATGACAATAATATCTAATCATATATCCCTTTTAAACGGTTCTATCCCTCATCTGTTTCAATGCAGTATACAATATATATCTCATCCTTCTCAGTCTCCCCCCAACCCCGATGTCAGTCCCATTTTACAACAGTGCCACTATGCAGTATTTGTCCTTTTGTGACTGAGATATTTCACACAGCATAATGTCCTCCAGGGCTGCCCATGTTGTATAATATTTTATGAGTTCCTTGTTTTTTCAATTTACATATTATTCCATTGTGTGAATATTATAAGAGCTTCTCTATCCATTCATTTGTTGATGGGCACTTGGGTTGTTTCCAACTCTTTGCCATTGTGAACAAAGCCACAATAAATATGGGTGTGCATATAGCTGCTTGG
>NW_006400069.1:1436366-1448360 GCF_000299155.1 Elephantulus edwardii | reverse complement strand
TGGAGTCAAGGATTCTGAAGTTTTGTCTGACATACTTTGGGCATGTTGCAAGGAGGGACTGGTCCTTGGAGAGGGACATCATGTTTGGGAGACTGAAGGGACGGCGCAGCAGAGGAAGACCCTCGATGAGATAGATCGATTCTGTGAGTGGAGTGGTGGGAATGAATGTGTTTGAGACAGCTAGGTTGGCACAGGATAGAATGGCTTTTAGGGTTCTTGTACATAGTGTCACTATGAGTCGCAAACGACTCGATGGCACATAACACCACCACCAACAATCTTTCTCTTCACTGGTGCATTCAAACCACTCACATTTAGTGTCATTATTGAAAGGCAGAGTTTTATTGCTATCATTTTGTTGAGTTCTTTTTGGTGTTATTGCTAGTTACTTTAGTCCATCCTGCTTTCTGTGGCACCTCTGTAAGAAGGATGTCTCTCAGTATTTCCTGCAACGCTGGTCTTGTTTTTACAAACTCCCTTAGGTTCCATTTTTCTGGGAATATCTTGATCTCTCCTTCATATTTGATGGATAATTTTGCTGGGTACAGTATTCTTGGTTGGCAGTTGTGTTCTTTGAGTGTATGATATATGTCCTTCCACTGTCTTCTTGCTTATATGGTTTCTGCTGAGAAATTGGCACTTAATCTTATCTGTTCTCACTTATAGGTTACTCTTTGTTTCTCCCTCGCTGCTTTTAGAATTCTCTCCTTATCTTTGGTTCTGGCAAATTTGACTAGGTTATGCCTTGGTTTTTTTTCCTTTGGGGTCTATTCTATATGGTGTTTGCTCAGCTCCTTGAATATATATTCTGTCAGTCTTCATTACACCTGGGAATTTTCCTCTAGCAATTCTTTCACGACTTTTTTGATACCTTTACTTGCTTCTTCCTGTTCTGGGATTCCAATGATTTGCATGTTACTTCTCTTGATGGTGTCCCACATTATTCTTAGGTTTTCTTCTTTTTCCTTCCTTTTTGAGTCTGCTTTTTGCTTTATTAGATAAGGGGTGACAATTCTATCTTCTATTTCACTCCTTCTGTGTTCCATCTCTTCAACTCTGCTCATGAGTCCTTCCATCATGTTGACAGCATCTGAAACAATGTACCTAATATTTTGGATCTTGTTTTCTTGTTTTTCCAGTGCCACTAATGCCTCATTTGTTTTATCTGCATTGTTCTGGATTGTTTTTTTTTAAGCTTCTCCTAGTTTTTGCTTGCAGTGTCCTGTTAATTCTTCAAGTTTGTCTTTTGTTCAATGAAAATATTCAACCATATTCTTTTAAATTTGGTGTCAAATTTCTATTAGACTTTCTGGCTTCAGGAAATCCATTGATACTCTGTCACCTTTTGGGGGTGACATCTTGCTTTGTGCTTATGTAGTGTGTGAGCTAACTTGCTTTCTTTGAGACATTGATAAGTTCTTGATCTGAAGACAATGTTCCTGAAATCATTTGGGCAGCTACCCCACTTGTGTTTTTCTCTGAACTTCTGGTTCAAGGAAAAGTTCAGTTCAGGGCTTGCGAGAACAACCTCTTGTAGCTATGTCAGATCAAGGTGCTCCAGATTAAAGGCAAGTTGACTGACTGGACCTGTAGGCATAGGTGTGTGGGATGGGGGATGGGGCAAGTATGGGGGGCATTGGGGGGGTGTGGGTGGGCTGGGCGACCACAGGGGCAGGTCAGCCACTTTCAGGGACCTCACTCAGATTTCAGATGTCCAAGTGTGCTCACAAGTCGCAACCCTACTCAAATTACAGCTGTCCATCTCCCACCCAGCAGCTCTTGCTCAGGGGCCCTTGCCTGGCGACTCTCACCCAGGTGCCTTCAACCAGCAGCCCCCACCCCAGCAGGGCCCTGAGTCCAGCAGGGCTTAAGAAAACTCAGTCAAATTCCCACTGACCCTCACTTTTTTGGAAAGTCTGTGGTGTCCACGAAAACTCAGTCAAATTCCTACCAGTCAGCTCACTCCTTGGTGTTGTCCTGGGCAGTCGGTGGTACCCAAGAAAACTCAGTTAAACTCCTACCGGCCTGCCTGATCTTTGATTGGTGGGGGCACAAAAAAACGAAGTAAAATCCCAACAGGACCACCCACTCCTAGTGGGGCTTAAGAGAACTCAGTCAATTTTCCACTAACCTTCTTTCTCCTGGCAAATGGGTCCCACAGCAGCTTGGCTCTAAGGTGAGTTTCTTGCAGGCACCATATTGATAGGCCATGTTTTCTCATCCATTCTCCTGCTCTTTTCTCTTGGCTGGTGTATTTAGTCCACTTATATTCAGTATGAATTTTGATAACTGACTATAGTTATAGAAAGGCTTCAGGCCTTTTGTTCATAGGGTTACTATGAGACATGCTCAACTAGATGGCAATCAACAAATACAACAACACATTCAATATAATTTTTGCTAGATGATAGTTTTATTGCTGCTGTTTTTCTGCACTCTGTGATGTTGCTGATATCTTTGTTCCATTTGTTTTTTGTGCTGAGCTCATTTTTGTTTTATTTGGGGGAGGGTTACTAAGTCATTAGGTTGTCTTTTATTTTAATGAGGAGGTTCACTAATTGTCTTGAAAGTTAATCTAAGTTCCTCTTTTATTCTGATATCTAAAACAATTCATTTTATTTTAAGGATAACTTCTATATTTAGAAGTTCTGTAACTATATTTTTTATATCCTCTTTTTCCATTGTATTTATCCTCATTTATGTAATGTTCCCTCTAGTTTCCTATTTTAATCTGATATGCTTTACATACTTTGTGTATTTCTGTGCCTGCATCAGTTTTTAAATGAGGACATCATATATATTGATTTTTATTTATTTTTTGTTAGGATTTTTTGCAGAGTTGGTTTAAGTTTTGCAAATTCTCTCTGTTTATCTGTAATTGTCCTAATTTGACCTTCATATTTAATGGACCTTTTTTTCTGGGTATAATTCCTAGTTGGAAATTTTATCTTCTTTCAGAACTTTTATATATGGCATCCCACTGCCTTCATACCTGCATAATTTTTACTAAGAAATTAGAGTTTACTCTTATTGTTTCTCCTTTGTAGATTATTTTCTTTTTCCTGAGCTTCTTTCAGTGATCTTCCTTTGTCTTTCATTTTGGAAAACTTGTTTATAATATGTCTTAGTGTTTTTCTCTTGAGATCTATTCTGTTTGAGGTTGGTTTAGTTTCTTAAATACGCATATTTTATTACTTTTTATAATGTTTGTGAAATTTTCTAGCAGCAAACTTTAACAATTTGCCCTGTGCATTTTTTAGTTTCTTCTTTTTCTGAGATTCCAGTCACATGTAAGTCATGTGTTGTCCTACGTATTTAATATGCTTTTAAAATTTTCTATTCTTCTTTTTTATTATTGTTCATCTAACAGATTAGTATTGAGGTATTTGTCCTCCAGTTCACTAAATCTATGTTCCAGTTCTTAAATTCTGCTCTTTTGTCTTTCAATGTGTTATCAATATTGGCATTTTAATCTTAATAGTCTGAATATCACTTTGTTATTTTTAAATTGTGGTTGTTGCTGTTAATAGAGCTCTGGTGGCCTAATGGTCATAAATTGTATTGCAATCCCAAAGGCATGCAGTTCAAATCCACCAGTTGCTCCATGGAAGAAAGATAGGCAATCTTTCCATGTGATTCACTCTTCCCAGAGGGCCACCTATGAGTAAGTTCCTACTCAGTGGAAAACAAAAATAACAGTAACAGTCACATATAACTGGAAAGAAATTGAATGTGGCTAGTGTGACTAAGGAACTGATTTCTTTTTCTTTAGGAGCTCTGGTGGCCTAGTGGTAAGAGTCTGTGCTGCAATCCTAAAGGCATGTGGTTCAAATCTGCCAGCTGCTCCACCAGAGAAGGATAGACAGTCTCCATGCTTTGTGATTTAAGCCTCTGAAAACCCCACTATAGGGTGAGCTATGGGTCATTTCTGACTCAATAGTACACACAACAACAATTTTTAAATGACATCTAATTATCCATTTATTTTACCTATTTGTCTTGCTATTTTTATTTTAATTTTTTTCACTTTCTGTGTTTTTCTCTATCTTTACAAGACCCTTAACTATCATTCTTTTTAATTCCTTTCCAGAACATTCCAGTAACCATTCCTCCCTCTGATTTTCTACCTCTATACATTGGTTTCTTTTTTGTTCTGTCTTATTCTAGGTATTTTTACTGTTTTCAAGTTATCTATTGTCTCCTAGACATTGTGGTAGTGTGGTCTTTGTGGCTGGAGGTGGGACACCCAGTTAGTGCCAGAGCTGAGATGGGCCAGGTAACACCACCAACCACTGGATGGGTGGGAAAGTCACTACAATGATTTCCAGAAACACGTGGGGGATAAGGAAGAAGAGCATCACTTTTCCATCAGCTAGCCACTGGAGTGGATATTGCCTGGGTTCCTACAGCAAGTAAACAGCTATTGGAAATTGTGCTCAGCATAGTGGTAGCTGGGCTGCTACTTTAGATCAGAGTCCAGGTTGGACTTGGTGCCCTCTGCAAATAGAGAATTCTGCCCAGGTCCTGGGAGGAGATACTGGATGCCCTCTGCAAACAGAAGGTTCCACCCAGCCTCCCACCAGAGGGAATCATACTGCTCTTGGTTTAAGAGTTAAGCGTACCCATTTTTATGTTGGCAATACTTACGTGTAAGGAAAATAGAGCCTCACGAGATAGGAATTTTTTTTTATTGTTGATTCAAACTAAATAAAAACCACAGGAAACTAAAAAAGAGGCCTTTCACAGTCTTAAGCTGTGGAAGGATCTCTGTCTTAGCATTTCTCTTTTTCAGAATTCATTTCCTCATGTTCCCGTTTTCTTTCTGTGTCCAGTTAACAGCAGGAAATGGTCATGTTGTGCTGTTTATGGTATTGTATCCATTTGTCTTATTACTCCATGTTTCCTCAGTTCTTCCTTTTCAATCTCAGGTTTATAGGATTAGATTTGCTTTCTGGTTTCTTTGGTGAAAAAGACCTGAACTGCCATTTGTTTACTCCACTATCTTACCCAGGAATCTTTTTTTTTCTTACCCAGAAATCTTACTACCTCTTCAAACCATTTCAGAGAATTGTAAAAATTAAACAAATGTTCTGCTCACTGATTCTTGAACTAAGAATTAAAAACTTGGAAATCCTTCCAAGGGTGGAACAAGTCCATCCCCTGAAGTCACAATCCTTTATGACCCAGTACTTTGCTGTTAAATTACTTAAGACCACCAGGAAATCAAATAGGTCTGTCTTGGAGAGGGTGAAATCAAGTTTCTCTTCAGAGGCTAGGGTTTTCAAGCTCTGTTTCACATACTTCAGGCATATGCCAGGAGGGACTGATCTTGGAGAAGGACATCCATCATGTTCAGAAGGGAGAAGGGACAGTGCAGGAGAGGAAGACCCCAGATGAGATAGATTGATACAGTGACTGGGGCAATGGAGGTTGGTGTGTTGGAATCAGTGAGATTGGCTCAGGACAGAGCAGGGGTCAGAGCCTGTAGAGCTGTTGCACTTAGAGTCACTATCAGTCACAGGTGACCTGATGGCATATAACAAGAACATTAAAAGAGGAAAAAACAATACAGAACTTTTGAGCCTATTCTTCCCATGCTAGTCATATCCCTGGTCTATTCCCTTTTTAACTCCCCATATCTTACACTGCCCCAAATGAATAGAGGAATGTAAATGATGATGGTAAAAATAACAATAATACCAACAGGTAACATCTTACTGAGTATTAACATATTCCTGAAGGAGTCTTGGTGGGGTAGTGCATAATGCATGAGTCTGCTAACCAAAAGGTCAGCAGCTCACTTCTCCCAGCCACTATATGGGAGAAAGATGGGCAGTCTACTTCCTTAAAGATTCATAGCCTCAGAAACCTGATGTAGAATCACTATGAAACAGAATCAATAGTGGGTTTCACACATTTGGTGCTTTGCCAGGTACTTCACATAAATGATTTCATTTAATCACTATGGCTGTCTGAAGCAGGTTATCATCACATCATTATTATCATTTTACAGATGCACATCCTGAAGCACAGAGTGGTTACAACTTCACTTACAATGCTAAACTCTGAGACAAGACAAAATAGTTCAAAGGCAAATTTTGTGTCTTTTTCCTCATCCTGTTTCTATATGGTTATGGTAAATGGAGTCAGTCTTTCTCAAGGTAGCCTATATTACTTAAATCTCTTACTCCATGCAGTGGACATGAAATGAGACTTTAAGTAGAGATGAGATAGTAGGGTAGAGAAGGCCATACTTAGATAGCAAGCCTCAAAGGCCTCTGCTTGACCTTTACACTTACTAATAACATAAGTAAAGGTGCCTGCACAAAGTGTTATCTGACTCTTATTCCATTTTGCCCCCTATGTACAACTTTTGTGAGGATCCCATGAGGAAAAGTGACAAAGTAGGACAAAGCTCTGATAGTGCAGGTCTGCCTGGCAATACTTCCTTTTTTAGTTTTAACAAAAATGGCCCCAACATAAATACTATATCCCTTCACATTTAATGAGGAGGAAAATATAATCAGTTCATCATTCTTGCATTCTCAAAGCTGACACATGACATTTGAGTCTCTAGGGAACTTGAGACAGATAGGGGAGCACTATATGCCTTTATTGTGGATGGCGTTTGAGCATTAGATGTGTATGTCCAGACCTAGGATATGCAACCCCATGATTCTATGAGTTATACTATTAGGACTCAACAGACAATAGCTTAAAGTAAAACTCAAAGCCAAGAGTTATTTCAAATCAGATACATTTTTAAAAATATGAAATTAGTTATCAATGACCAGCATTGAAAGAGTATGAATTAAAATCTGAAAGAGCATAAATAAAAAATGTAAAGTGAGAAACAAATGTAAAGTATTACTCTGACTGCTGTGAAGAATACTTGGGAGCTCTGATGGCCTAGTGGTAAGGAGTTATTCAGTTCAAATCCACCAATTGCTTTGCATGAGAAAGATGGGCAGTCTCTTTCTGTGTAACTTACTGCTCTGAAAATCTGCTAGAGCATCATCTATAAGTCAGTTCTGACTCAATGGTACATAACAACAATAATGAAGAAACCTGAGTAGTCACGGCATACAAACTGCCTGTTTATTGTACAATTTCTAGTTTTATTAAATATTGGAGCCTCATATAAGGTAACTGTAGCCACTCAGGAATGTTCCAAACTATAAAAATAAAGGATAAGCACTCTGTTTCTCCTTACCTTTTCAGCATGATCCCACATCTCAGTCTCTCCCAGGAAATTTTTAGGTCTTGTAGACAGATTTAATTGAAAGGTGAAACCAAGCGTTGAGTAAACAAATTGCAAGAACTGCAAACATTCCTTTATTTCTTCTTCAATCTAAAATTAGAATAAATAAAATATTCTAAATATGACATTGAATTAAATCCATTAAATGTGCTTTTAAAAAGAAAGGAAGACTCTCAACAGATAAAAAGAAATATGCTTATAACACAGTACAGTGGCTGTCACTTTAGTTTGGCCATTCATCAATTCCTGTCCTTGCTCCAACCAAATAAAACCACAAGGCTATAAATCTTTATATAAAGAGACCACCTATCTTTCTCCCACAAAGTGGCAATGGGTTTGAAGTGACTACTTTCTGATTAGCAGCTTGACACTGCACCTACTAGCTCTCTTTACTCCTTCTTTAATCTTAATTAAATGAACACCATATGTTAGGAATGAGGCAGCTGCAGGGGTTCCCAATCAAGTAGAGAGACTTGACAAAGAATGTTGTAATATACTCAGGAGAAGAAAGATGGTGGGGAGCTGCTCAGAGGAAGAGATAGCCAAAGTACAGCCAGAAGCATGAAAATGTTTTCTCTTTGGAGAGAAAGGGGAGGAAGAATGCAAGAAAGGGGACCTTGGTAAGGCAGGAGGCCAATGAAGAATTTTAGCAGGGAAATGCCATGACCCAATTTGCTTTTTCACAATAAGAGAGATAAATTGATAAATTGCAATATCAGAAGTGACATCAAATAGGAATCTAGAATGCTGGGAATTTAATGGGTTTGTGAGATATTCATACTTGGATTCATTAACATGTAAATTAACAGTGTGTGCTTAGCATTATGACAGATGCCAGGAATTTAAAAAAGTAATAAAAGCATTTGTTGTTGTTGTTGTTGTTGTTGTTGTTATGTGCTGTTGAGTCACTTGCGACCCTATGCAGCTCTGAAACCAGCTCTATCCTGTCCCAACCTTGTGTTGTCCCTCCACCCTCCCAAGAATGACATCCTTCACCAAGGACTGGTCCCTCCTTGCAACATGCCCAAAAAGTATGTCAGACAAAGCCTCAGAATCCTTGCTTCCAAGGAGTAGGCTGTTTTCACCCTCTCCAGGATGAACTTGTTTGTTCTCCTGGCAGTTCATGGTATATTCTACACTCTTCTTCAGCACCACAGCTCAAAGGCATCAATTCTCATTCTATCATCCCTAGCCATTGTCTAGGTTTCTGACGCATAGCAAGTAACTGTAAAGACTATGGACTGGATTGTTGTTGTTGTGTGCTGTAGAGTCAGAATTGACCCATGACTGACCCTCTGGCTTACAGAGGCAGTTAATTGCACAGGGGTGGCCTCCTCAAACAATGTGCTTTCACGATTACAGCAGTTTCTTGCCGCTAGGCCACCAGAGCTCCTCTAATTCTCCCTAAATATATAATAGAGCTCTGTAATCTAATGTAAGAATCTGCACTACAATCCCAAAGGCATGCGGTTTGAATCCACCAGCTGCTCTGAGGGAGAAGAATGGGCAATCTTTTCCCATGTGATCGTTGTTGTTATTGATTTCTGTGGAGCTAAACACAACTCATAGTGACCCTATGAACAAAAGATCTAAAGCCTTTCTATAACTATCATAGTTTCTCAAAGTTCACAGAGTTTCCAGAGGCATGTTGTTTAGGAAGTGGATGTCACTCCTGTTGCCTCTGAAAACCCACTGAAGGGTCAGCTATGGGTCAGTTCCAACTCAGTGGTACAAAACAACAACAGAGATAATTAACAACAGACATTGTGATAAACTAGATGACAGGAGTGAAAAAGCAAGGCACACCAAGATTCCTAGTGGTGCCATTTCTACAAAGAGTACACCTGGAAGGCAGGTGAAGTGCGATCCATTTTGAAGGATACTGATGAGATGGCTAAAATGATATGTCCGCAAGGCCCTCTAAGATCAAGGTCTGGAGCTTAAGCAGAAGAGCTGAGTTGCAGGTTAGAATAGGGGCTGAGCCTGAAATGTAACCAAAGCTAGAGAGTGATCACAGTAAGAGAGGATGTAAGTAGAGATAGAGGGCTGAGGCTGAGAAACAATATCCTTGAGGGGGGAAAATATGTTTAATGCAAACAGAAGAGAGACAGCACAGGCAAAGCCATCAAGGAGAGAGGGAAAAAACTAAAGACTTATCTCTTATTAGGTTGAATTTTTTGAAATTTCCATAAATGGAATCATGCCAGGTATTCTGCACTCCTATTCCTCCTACCTTGCTGGTTGCTCCACTTCTGATCTGCTAGTTAGAGTGAGATTTTCCTTGGCTTCATCTGCACCGATTGCTATTAGTTTGTCACTGGCATCTTTGACTCCAGGTCTGCAGTGTATGAGGAGAAAAGAAAGCTCAAGGACCTCATCATCATGCTGTTTCCTGAGTAGTGCTGCTTCTGGTCATTGTGCAACCCGCTTGACACCTCTTATAATCCTTTTATGTTGTTTTTACAGTGTCCAGGGTTTTCTGTTTTATGTAACAGGAGAAATTGGGAAAATATATCTTCACATTTCCATATACTTTTTCTTTTTTTAACTTTGCAATTTCATCAAATTCTTTTGATGTAAACCCTTTAACAAATATATGCTTTGCAAATACTGTTTCCTAGATTGTGGCTTGGTTTTCATTCTATAATTTAAAGAGTAGATGTTCTAAATTTTTAAGAAATACAGTTTATAAGGATGGTTCAACATAAGAAAAACAATTAATGTAATTCATCACATTAACAAAGAACAAGAACCATATGATCCTATCAATTGATGCAGAAAAGGCCTTTGACAAAATCCAACACCCTTTCCTGATTAAAACACTCAACAAAATAGTATTAGAGGGGGAATTTCTTCAACATAGTAAAAAGTATTTATGCAAACCCGAGAGCCAACATTGTTCTCAATGGAGAGAGATTAAAGACATTCCCTTTAAGAACAGGAACTAGGCAAGGAGGCCCACTATCACCTCTCCTATTCAATATTGTTTTGGAAGTCTTAGCGATAGCAGTAAGACAAGAGAAGGGAATAAAAGGTATCCAACTTGGCAAAGAAGAAGTAAAATTATCTCTCTATGCGGATGATATGATAATATACTTAGAAAACCCTAAAGACTCAGCAAGAAAACTATTGAACACAGTGAACCAATTTAGCAAAGTGGCAGGATACAAGATCAACATACAAAAATCAGTTGACTTTCTCTATAGTGACAAAGAGAATACAGAGCCTGAACTATGAAAAACAATACCCTTCACAATAGCTAATCACAAGATTAAATACTTGGGAATA
This sequence comes from Elephantulus edwardii, assembly GCF_000299155.1. NCBI lineage: Eukaryota > Metazoa > Chordata > Mammalia > Macroscelidea > Macroscelididae > Elephantulus > Elephantulus edwardii. The sequence goes on along the minus strand of NW_006400069.1, from coordinate 1,437,811 downwards.
AATTTAACCAGAAGCACAAAGGATCTATTCAAAGAAAATTACAAGACATTACTATGAGAAACAAAAAGAGATCTTGAGAAGTGGAAGAATATCTCTTGCTCATGGAAAGGAAGACTCAATATTGTGAAAATGGCAATACTACCAAAGGCAATTTACACATTTAATGCAATCCCAATACAAATACCAATTTCATTCTTCAACAAGATGGAAAAGGCAATCTCCAGTTTCGTTTGGAATGGAAAGATGCCCTGAATAAGCAAAGCATTCCTTAAAAATAGAAGATAGGTAGGAGGTACCTCACTCCCTGATTTCAAATCCTACTACACTGTCGTGGTGGTAAAGACAGCATGGTACTGGTACAGTGACAGACACATGGACCAATGGAATAGAATTGAGAACCTGGAGATCAACCAATCTATCTATGATCAACTGATTTTTGACAAAGAGACAAAATCAGTTAAGTGGAAAAATGACAGCCTTTTAAACAAATGGTGTTGGCAAAATTGGAAAAGTATCTGCAAAAGACTCAAGCAAGATCTGCACCTCACTCTGTATACAAAAACCAAATCAGGGCGGATCATGGACCTAGGACTAAAACCAAGGACTATAAATTTCATTAAAGAAAAGCTAGGAACAACACTAGGAGTCCTAATACACAACATAAAAAGTCTTCCAAGTATCCTGAAACACCTATAACCAGGAGAAGATAAAATAGATGAATAGGATCTTGTAAGAATCAAATCCCTATGGACATCCAAAAACTTCTCCAACAGGGTAAAATGGGAAGCCACAGACTGGGAAAAAGTATTTGGTAATGACATATCAGCTAAGGGATTTATATCCAAAATTGATAAAATACTTGAGCACCACAACAAGATAACGGTAAATAATCCAATAGAAAAATGGGCACAGGATACAAACAGACACTTCACCAAAGAAGACATTCAAATGGCCAACAAGCACATGAAGAAATGTTCAAAATCCCTAGCTCTAAGAGAGGTGCAAATTAGAACCACTATGAGATATCATCTCACCCCAGTAAGAATAGCAAAATTTAACAGAACAGCAAGCAGCAAATGCTGGCGAGGTTGTGGAGAAACTGGAACCCTTATTCACTGTTGGTGGGAGTGTAAAGTGGCATAAAAAGTGGTATGGCTCTTTCTCAAAAAGTTGCAAATAGAGATACTATTTGACCCAGCAATTCCACTACTGGGAATATACCCCAAAGAGACCATAACTAACCTCTAAGCAGATATATGCACACCCATGTTTATTGCAGCTTTGTTCACAATAGCAAGGAGTTGAAAACATCCTAAGTGCCCACCAACAAACGAATAAATAGAGAAGCTGTGGTATATTCACACAATGGATTACTATGCTGCATTGAAAAACAAGGAACTCATGCAATATTATTCAAAATGGGTGACCCTTGAGGACATTATGCT
>NW_006400069.1:1435040-1436266 GCF_000299155.1 Elephantulus edwardii | reverse complement strand
AATATTTCTTCATGGCTTGTTGGCCATCTGAATGTCTTCTTTGGTGAAGTGTCTGTTCATATCCTGTGCCCATTTTTCAATTGGGTTATTTACCTTTATCTTGTTGTGCTACTTGAATATCTTATAAATTCTAAATATAAGTCCCTTGTCTGACATGTCCAAATATTACGAAATATTTTTTCCCCAATCTGTGACTTCCCTTTTTACCCTGTTGGAGAAGTTTTTGGATGTGCATGGGGATTTATGTTGTGGATTAGGACTTCTAGAGTTCTTTCAAGCTTTTCTGTAATGAAGTTTATAGTCTTTGGTTTTAGTCTTAGGCTCATGATTCATTTTGAGTTGGTTTTGCCAGTGCCATTTGTTCAAAAGGCTGTCACTTCCCGACTTAACTGATTTTATCTCATTGTCAAAAATCAGTTGGCCATAGGGAGATGGGCTGATTTCTGAAGAGGCAGTCGTCAGAACAGAAACGAAACGCTGCATGGTTCAAAATTGGGAAGGATGTACGGCAGGGATGGGTCCTGTCTCCATACCTTTTCAAGCTGTATGCAGAAGAGATTATCCGGGAGGCTGGGCTCTATAAGGAGAAATGTGGTGTCAAGTTTGGTGGAAGATCTATCAACAATCTGCATTATGCAGACCTGAAGGGCTTGCTGCAGAGAGTCAAGGACTGCAGCCTCCAATATGAATTGAGGCTCAATGTCAAGAAGACAAAGATTCTCACCACTGGACCAATTGGCAGCATCAGGATGGATGGTGAAGAGATTCAGATTGTTCACAGTTTTAGTTTGCTTGGCTCCACAGTCAACACTCTCGGCACCAGTAGCCAGCCAGGAAATTAAACAACATATTGTGATGGGAAAGTCTGCTGTTAGGGACCTCTCTAAAGTACTGAAGAGCAACGGTGTCTCTCTGGAAACGAAGGTGCATCTGATACAGGCCATGGTCTTTGCTATCACTTGTTATGCATCAGAGAGTTGGACAATGACTAAGTAGGATAGAAGGAGAATAGATACCTTTGAGCTTTGGTGCTGGAGAAGAGTATTGAGGGTACCATGGACTGCTAGAAAAGCAAACAGATTCATCCTGGAAAGGGTTAAACCAGGAAGCTCCCTGGAGGCAAGGATTCTGAGGCTCTGTCTAATATACGTTGGACATGTTGTGAGGAGCGAACGGTCCTTGGAAAGGGACATCATGCTTGTGAGGGTGGAGGGACAGCACAGGAG
>NW_006400069.1:1413276-1428985 GCF_000299155.1 Elephantulus edwardii | reverse complement strand
GTGTAACAATGAATGAATGGAAATCCAAAGTCTCTGTAAATTTTTACTGAAATTAATCATAAATTTAAATTAAAAAATATAGTTTATTAATAACCCCCATTGATTTTGCTTTGGATCTTATGTAGCAAAGATCACAAAGGTTTTCTTTATAACTTTTCTTCTAGAAGTTTTATATTTTTAAGTCTAAATTTTATTTTGGTTTAATTTTTCAATTTGGCAGACAGTTTGAATGAAAACATGTTTTGTTTATTTTTGCATAGAGAATCCAACTGACAAAACATTCTTTTTGAAAAGGCAATCTTTTCCCAACTTTGCTGCCTTGCATCATCATCATCATCATCATCATCATCATCATCAAAGTTGTCCATAGATATGTGCAGGTCTAGTTCTTTATTCTGTTGCATGGATCTATTTGTCCACTGTGATTATAATCAGTACTAAAGTCAGTACTAATGTTACTTTATAAAAATGTGTAAATTCAAATATGTTGTTGTTATCTGCCACCAGGTTAATAATGACTCACAGTGACCCCTTGAAAAATGGGTTTGAAAAAAAATGGGTTTGAATCTTGCCCTCTCCTGGGCTGACCTCATCTTCTCTGATATACATAAGTCCTTTAGTATAGTCATTGTGTCAGTCCATCTTGTTGAGAGTCTTTTTTTCCTGACACTGACCCTCCAACTTTCCAAGTATGGATTAAAATATAGTGTTAAAATTCTGGATTTTTGTGAAGTTGTTTTGACAATTTTATTTTCTGTGGATTTCCATATGATTTTTTTTAGATACCTAAGATTATTTTTCTCATTTTTTCTAACTATTGCATTCAAGTCTCCAATGATTATTATTATCTCTTTATTTTTGACTTTTTTTCTTATTAAGACATCAAGTTTATCTGCAACTACCGTTCTAGGAAATTATTATAAAGGACATCATCAGATTTCTTTCTCATTCTTCATCCAGCTCTTTCACTTCTCTTCCTCTTGCTAATCAGAATTTCTGGGCTTGGGAAGAGCTACAGCAGGGATCTAGATCAGATATGATTATCCTCATATTTTAAATATTGAGGAGCAATGTCTTCTTTTTTATTAATTTTAATGATAGTTTACAGAGACTTTAGATTTCCATTCATTCACTGTTGCACTTTTCTCCCTGCCAATGTCTTCTTAAGGTAGTACAGCTTGAATGTCAGAAAATTCATACAGTACCTTTCAGGACTCTGATGCTCTTATCTGTGTCTATTTTCTGTTCTCTGGTGTCTGACGGCTTCCATCTCCTCAGACCTTTGCCGCTAGTCATCTAATTTAACATTGTCATTAATGCATCGGATTGCATGTTTAGAACTGCTCAGTCTTCTGCTGTTTGGCTTTAGTTGTTGGTGTATATATTTGACTAACAGTCATATTAACAGGTTATTTTTGTATGTGTATGGATAGTATACTGTCCCTTACAATTTTATACTTCATGATGGGTCTTATAAATACCTATTTTACTATGAAAGCAATACTATTCTTCTTTTTCTTCTTCAGTTTTTCCTTCTCAGCATAGTAGATCATACTGATTCAAAGTGGCCCATTAGAAGAGATCCATATTTGTCCCTATTCCCAAGAAATGTAATCGAACCAAATGTGGAAATTATCACACAATATTAATACCATATGCAAGACAAAAATATTGCTGAAGATTATCCAGAAATGGCTAGAAGAGTACAGTCACAGAGAACTTCCAGAATTTCAAGCTGGGTTTAGAAGAGAACCCAACACCAGGCATATGCTTGATGATGTCAGAAGGATCCTGGCTGAAAGTGGGAATACCAGAAGAATGCCTATTTGTGCTTTATTGACTATGCAAAGACAGTTAACTTTGTGGATCATAGAAAATTATAGCTAATATTGAAAAGAATGGGAATCCAAGAACACTTAATTGTGTTAATATAAATATATTCCTAGATCAAGAAGATGTTGTCCAAATGGAGCGAGGGAACATTACATGATTTAGAATCAGGAAGGGTGAGTTTCGGGGTGGTATCCTTTCTCCATTCCTGTTCAGTCTATATGTGGAGAAAATAATTCACAAAGCTGAACTCTGTGAAAATGGATGTAGTATCAGGAATGATGGAAGACTCATCAACAACCAGCTTTATGCTGATGACACCACCATCCTTGCTTAAAGTGAGGTGGATATGAAATGTTTGCTGCAGAAGATCAAGGACTGCAGTCTTGTATGGATTGAATTTCAACATCAAGGAAATGAAGGGTCCTCACTACAGGACAAAAATCAGCATGACAGATGAAGAAAGAATTGAAGCTGTCAATGATTTCATCTTGCTTGGATCAACAATCAACACCATTGGTGCAGCCAGGAAATCAAGAGACATATTTCATTGGACAAATCTGCTGTCATGGACCTGTCCAAAATGCTGAAGAGCAATGAAATAAGTTCAAAGACTAAGGGGTGTGCCTGGTTCAGGCCCTGGTCTTCTCAATAACCTGTTATGCATCAGAGAGCTGGATAATGAATAAGGATGACAGAAGAAGAATTGGTGCCTTTGAGTTGTAGTGATGGAGAAAACTTAAACATACCATGGACCACCAAGAAAACAAATAATACCATGGACCACCCAGAAAACAAATAGGTTTCTCTTGGAGAGGGTGAATCCAAGTTTCTCTTTGGAGGATAGGATTTTGAGGTCCTGCCTCACATATTTTGGGCACGCGGCTAGGAGAGCCTGGTCCTTAGAGAAGGACCTCATGCTCATAAAGGTGGAGGGGACAGTGTAGGAGAGGAAGACCCTAGATGAGATGGATTGATACAGTATCTGGGATAATGGGGGTTGGTGTGTTGGAATTAGTGAGACTGGCTCAGGACAGGTTAGGGTTCAAAGCTGCTATACATAGGGTCACTATATGTCGCAGGCAACTCACTGGCACATAACAACAACAACAATATACTATATCGGTTGGTTTTTATTTAAGTCACTCATTTAGAGTCAACAAGACCTCCAGGAGTGCTTTGTATTTAAAAGTCAGTTTTTATTATGTTTTTGAGGAATATTCTTCTAAATGGTACAGCACTGTTCTGTCAATATGCAGATAATTTGGGGTTGCTGTGATGCTGAATCTTGTGACATTGGGATGTCAAAAGACATAACAGTTACCCTTGGTTGACAGTGTTTGGTGGAGCTCCTGGTTTAAGACAGGTTTGAAAGCAGGAGTGGCATCTACTTCCTAAACACCATGCCTCTGGAAACTCTATGAACTTTGATAAATGATGATAGTTATAGACAGGCTTCAGTCCTTTTTTCCATAGGGTTGCTATTAGTCGTGCTTGACTCGACAGCAATAAACAACAACAACCCTTAAGTTTTTTTATATTTCTATACTTCTTTTTAATCTTCAGTGGTTCATTGTTGTTGTCGTTGATGCCATCCAGTTGACTATGACTATCAACATCAAGAAAACAAAGATCCTCACCACTGGGCCAAATTGGCAACACCATAGTAGATGGAAAACAGATTGAGGTTGTTAACGATTATATTTTGCTTGGCTTTACAGTCAGTAGTCTTGGCACCAGTAGTCAGGAAATCAAAAGACAAATTGCAATGGGAAAATCTGCTGTCAAGGACCTCTCCAGAGTACTGAGAAACAACAATGTCGGTCTCGAGACTAAGTGCACAATTACTGCTATGTATCAGACAGCTGTACAATGACTGAGGATGGCAGAAGAATCGATGCCTTTGAGTTGTGGTTCTGGAAAAGAATCTTGGACATACCATGTTCAGCATACCAAGAAAATAAATAGGTTCGTCTTGGACAGGGTGAAACCAAGTTTCTCCTTGAGTCTAGGGTGTTTTAAAAACAATATTTTAATTGTGATTTTAAGGAATGTTTACAGAGAATTTAGATTTTCATTCATTCATTGTACATTTTATCTTCTCTCTCTCTTCCACCTCCCCTTTTAAAAAATCATTGTTGCACAATTACCTACTTCCCCACCTCCCAGCCCAGTTCTCTTTGCAATGAAAAACCATTGTTCTGGGTTACTGTCATATATACAATGCCTAATCATTTGATTCCTTTTATATAGTTCTTTCTTTCATTTGTTCCAATGCTGTGCTCATTAGTTATCCACTCTCATCGTATTCTACCCACCCCCATGTCAGACCTGCTTTGTAACAGTGATGCTATGCAGTATTTGTCCTTTTGTAAGTAAGATGTGTCACTCAGTATGACGTGCTCCAGGGTACCTCATGTTGTGTAATGTTTTATAAGTTTATTGTCTCACATACTTTTGGCATGTGGCCAGGAGGGAGTGGTACTTAGAGAAGGACATCATGCTTGGAAAGGTGGAGGGACAGTGCAGGAGAGGAAGACCCTGGATAAGATGGATTGATGCAGTAACTGAGGCAATGGGGATAGATGTGTCAGAGTCAGTGAGAATGGCTCTGAACAGGGCAGATTTCAGAGCTGTTGTACATATGGTTGCTTTGAGTCACAGGTGACTCAATGTCACGTAACAAAAACAACAATAGGAAACCTATGAACAACAGATCTAAACCCTATTCTGAGCCATACTCATCCTTTCTGATGTATTTGAGATATGGATACTTCCCAATTATTTTTGTTCATCTATTGAAATAACCAGATGATGTCTTCTTTTTTTATATTGAGATTTTAATGAAAGTTTGTAGAGGAATTGGCTTTCCATTCATTCATTGTTGCACATTTTTCTCCTTGTCCACCCCTTCCCCCAGTTCGCTTTTCTCTTTGAAAAGAAAAAGAAAATTCTTTCATTGTTATCCTCCCCCAGTCCACTTTACTATGATGTCTTCTTTTTGAGTCTGTTAATACAGTGAATTTTATTAATTTATTTTCTAAGGTAAAATCAATTTGTCATTCCTGTAGTACAACCCAGTTGGTCATGATACAGCATTATTTTGAAAAACCCATTATTGGAAAAATACTATTGGATTTAGGGTAGTAAAATTTTCAAGAGGACATTTTACCTGTAGTTTTTTTGTAATGGTTTATCATATTTGTTATTGAGCAATGGCAGCCTCACAAACGTGCTGTTAAAGATTTCTCCCTTTTCAGTTTTCTGGAAGAATTGGCTCTAATTGGTATTTATGCCTGAAAAGTTCCGTAAAATGGACTATTGACATCAACATGGGCCTGGAATTTTGTTTGTGGAATAGTTTTAAAATACCAATTCAGCTTCTTCAGATACAGGCCTGCTCAGATTATTCAGTTCTTTTTGAGTCAAGTTTGGTAGTTAATGTTTTGAGAAATATGTCCATTTTACTTAAATTATCAAATTCGTTGGCATAAAATGGTTTATAATATTATTTTACCATTCTCTTAATATCCATGAAGATATCACCTTTCTCATTCTCAATATTTTTAATTTGTGTCTTCCTTTTTACCCTGAAAGGGAGCACTGGTGCCTTAGGGTGAGCTGTGCTGCCAACCCATAGGCACAGTGGTTCAGTCCACCAGCTGCTCAGCAGGTGAAAGTTGGGCAGTCTCCTCCCATGAGATTGACTGCCTCTCAAAATCTGACTTGATGGTTTACAACACCACCATAGATTTTCACTCGGATAGGTCTGACTAGAAATTTTGTAGCATCATCAGTTGACCAGAGAACTAGCTTTTGGTTTTCATTGATATTCTCTGTGGTTTCTGCTCTGGCCTTTATTATTTTCCTTCTTCTGCTTTCTTTGATGTGATCCCCTTTATTCTAATTTAAGCAGAAGCTGAGATGACATGGTTGATTTTAAACCTTTCTTCTTTTTCTAGAGTAGGCATTTAGTACTTTAGATGTCCATATAAGTGCATTTTAGTGGCATCCATGAGTTTAGATGTGTTCCTTTTCATTCAGTTTCTCTTTTCAAATGTCCCTTCTGATATTTTCTTTGACTCATTTAGATGTGTTTTACATATTTACCAAATATTTGAAAGTTTTCCAGACCTTTCAGTTATTGGTTTCTACTCTAATTCCATTGTGATCAGAAAATATGTTTTATACATATTGATTTTATACAAAATCCATTAAATTTTATTGAGATTTGTTTAATATCCCAAAACATTGTCTACCTTGGTGAATGCTCTTTATATACTTTCAGAGAATGTGTATTCTATTGTTACTATTGGCTAAGTCATCCGATAAATATTAAGTAAAAATGGTGACAGTGTCAGTAGGCAGCCTTTTTGTATTAGTTTTAACTTGAGTTAGCATGACATCTGTAAAAGTTCTAGGCAATATAAAAACATAATATCCTTTAAAATTTTACCAAGTCCATTTAAATCTATTTCACTTAATGAAATTTCAATTAATAAAATAATTGGTGAAAGTTGAAGAAAAAAGAAAAAATCCGTATCAAGAGAATATTTGGGGTAATGGTGGACAGATATAGTCCAATGGTGATTAATTTTACAAAACATAATGTATGGGAATGATTGCATTAGACATAGTAACAATGAAGGAAAGCATGACACACATACAGACAAACCATTATGTAAATGAATCAAACACAATGCATATGAATAATTATCTATGTACTAATAAAAATTAGAAATAAAAGAGAACATTTACGTACTGATAAAAATTAAAGCCTCACTTATTGTAGAATGGAAGCTCTGGGAGAAGATCAAGGCTCTTACTCTACAACAGAGTCTCCCCTCCCCAGCTTTGAAGACTACCCTGATCAGAACAATACTGTGGATGTGTGAGGACCTCGCTGCACCTTGGATTATTGTTTACCTGCTCGACTGTGCAGAAAACGTGTGCATCATCCTGCTGGAAGCGCCTAACGCGAGTCAAGCCAGTCAATGTCCCAGACAGTTCATTTCTATGAAGAACTCCAAAATCTGCTAATCTAACAGGCAGTTCCCTCCAAGATCGTAGATGATGAGCAAACATTAGACTAGGAAGATACAATAACATAGCTTTTACATAGCATAGAAAAAGTTACATAGTTATATAAACCCTGTAAAATTCCAACAGGCCTCAAGATTTGTAAATTCCATATCCTGTTTCTTAGAGTCACTACCTTACTCTCTGTTGAATTGTAATATCTTCATTGCTGATCCTTCAGAGGGTTTTCTGAGGCTGTCAATTGCCTGGGAGGAAACGACTCATCTTTCTCACTCAGAGCCAGTGGCAGATTTGAACCGCCAGAAAGTTGTGGCCTGTGGGCTAACACGGCAGCTCCCTACTGACTATGCTACCTAGGTGAACCTAAGTTCCTCATTTATGTGTTGCTCCTTGTATTTACAATACTGTGGCACTCTAAGAAATAACCATGTCATTATCTCTTCCAGAAAGGATATTTTCTACCCTTATCACTTTAAAACCTTATCTACCCTTAAACCTTTACATATCACTTACAAGTATTTTGATAAGTAATTCTTAAGTGAATCTCTCCTGGACTTTTTGCCAGACAGGCTAGTTCAGCTTCCTTACACTCCATGGGTGCTACTGTGGTAGCACTCCTCTTACTCTTACTACCTGCAAACCTGCTCCTGTTCCGCTCTGCCTGTTAATTCCTTGAGGAAAGGGACTGTGCCTTCATCACTTCTGTAATTTGGGGTCCAAACACTTAGCTTATGTGTGTTTTCTCTTCAATTAAAGATCCTTTAGAAAAGACTTTAGGCTCCTACATCCTACTAGGCTTTGGTCAGCCAGCTTAGTCTCATAAAATTGTCTCTCTTTTCCTTCACTCTTAAAATTCTAGCTGAAATTAGTTAGGAAAATTAATGACAAACTAAATAAAGAAGTTGCTGAACAAGTGTCTTTGAAAATACAAAGCACTTAAAAAAGAAAGTGGAATGAATTTTTACATTCTATTTTTCACAAAATTAGTTAAATATTTTATAGCCTGTCATCACAAACTTGGATTTCTTTCAGTCTTTGCTAAAAAATAACAAAGAACTTTCTAAAATATTCTGTGGCTTGTTTAATAGTTATTTATTTTTAAAAAATAATAATTTTTAAATTGTGATTTTAATGATGTTTACAGAAAACTTGGATTTCCATTCATTGATTGTTGCACGTTTTCTTCCCTACCCCCACCCCAGTTCACTTTTAAAAAAAAACCAACCCAAACTCTTCATTCATGTTGTATAATTTCCTCTTTCCCCCCTCTAGTCAACTTTGCTATGCACCTCTTATTCTGGACTGTCGTCATGAAAATAATGTCTAATCATATATTCCTTTTAAACAGTTCTTTCCATCATCTATTCCAATGCAGTGCTCATTATTTATGCCCTCTTTCATAGCGTCACCCTTGGCAGTCTTGTTTTATAAATGTCCCATCAATTCCACTACTAGGAATATACACTACAGAAACCGAAGTTGAATATGTACACCCATGTTTATTGCTGAGTTATCCACAATAGCAGAGAGATGAAAGTAATCCAAGGGTCCATCAACAAATGTTAGAAAAGCTGTGGTATATTGACATAATGGACTACTATGCAGCACTGAAAATAAGGAACTCATAAAATGTTATACAACATGGGTCACCTTGGAGGACTTTTGGCTGAGTGGAATATCTCAGTGACAAAAGGACAAGTACTGAGTAGTTATTTCTATAATCAGTTTACTTGAAACTATGGGGCTGAAATGTCTATGAAGTTGCACTGCTAATTCAAAGATCACTCTTCACTGGTGGTTCAAATCAACCAGCAGCTTCTCAGGAGAAAAAGGCACAATTTCTTCCCATGCAATTTACAGCCTCAAGAATCCACAGAGGGTCAGCTATGAGTTGGTTCTGACTTGACAGCAATGAGTTTGAGTTTATATATGTTAGTAATAAAAAAGTAAAATTGTGGAGATTTTTAAACTGAAGAAAAATGTTTATTCATTCTAGATTTAAAATTACCTTGCCTTATGCAGCTAGATCTGCATACCAACTTTATGAAAACTCTTATCTTTCAAAGACTGTAAGAATGCATCAGTTTAATTATACCATTATTTTTATGTACTTCCAAGAAAATTACATTAGGGTTGTTGTTAAGTGCTGTTGAGTCAAGTATGATTCACAATGACCCTATGAACAGAGGATCTGAACCCTGTTCTATCCTGTACCATCTTCACACTTCTTGACACATTACAGCCTATTATGGTAGTCATTGTGTCAATCCACCTGGCTGAGGGTTTTCCTCTCCTTTGCTGACCCTCTGCTTTTGCAAGCATGATGTCCCTCTCCAAGGAATAGCCCTTCCTAACAAAATGCCTGAAGTATGTGAGGTGAAGCTTTATCATCTTTGCCTATGAAAAGCACTCTGGCTGCACTTTCCCCAAGATGTATTTGAATTCTAAAAACTAGGGTCCTAATTTGTCTAAATAAGCATCATGTAGCCCACAACAGATTGTTTAAATTTTAAAAAGAACAAACAACCCACACCAGACTATTCATTAAATTAAAAAGACCTAACAGCCCACAACTGACTATTAATGAAACAAAAAGACCAAACAGTCCACAACTGACTGTTAATAAAATAAAAATGGCCTGCTTTCAAGAATCCAACTGCTTCAAACAAGAGAGAAAATGACATTAATTTAATTGATTAAATTTCTTAATGTTAACATGGCACTGATTATAAAACGTGTTCCAATTTCCGTACTGTTGCGGTGGGGTGAGAAGAGAAATATTTTTTAGATCTTGGGTACCAGTTGATAATGATCCATTCATCTTACTATATAATTAAATCAAGGAGTAATGAGAATTAAATGTTTCATAAACATTCATATTTGAAAAAAATTGCTATTAATAAGAAATATTACAATAATTTATAAAACTGATAAAAACCTAAACTTTCTGTAAACATCTGTTAAAATCACAATAGAAGTTAAAAAAAATCATTATTTAAGAGCATAAAACACTAAATATTTTCCAGCTACATTCCATACTCATCAAAGGTCAAATCTGTTTTTAAAAGTATATTCATTTCCTAACATAAAATAAATTGGTGAAGACGATTAACCTCGTCTTTAAAGGAATTATGTGATTCTTAAAAAGGGAAAAAACTCCAATCCATCAAAAGTAAACAGTGATAAAGTACAACATACGTTATTATGCAAATTTACCAGTGCCCTGGACAATTCATAGGCTTGAGAGCAAAAGTTTCCTTTTCAATGTTGAAGGTAAACATGTTCTCGCTGTAGTGTTGCCAATGGCCCGAGGTCTGCCAGAGCTTACTATTGTACATATTGGGTGAAAGCACCTCTGTGAAATTACGTTTGTGATATTCCTCCTATAAGGGAAAGACATTTCAAGTTAAAATCTGGTACAAAAGACCTCAGTTGCATGCAAAAAAAAAAAAAAGTCATGTATTTTTTTAACTCAAAACTATGTAATACAGTAATTTGTTGATTAATGCGCTTTTAGTTTTAGATGTGTTGTTGTATACCAACTTGCAGCTGCCCCTCCAAGGGGCTTTCAGAGGCAGTAAATTGTACTGGAGGAGATTGCCTTTCTTTCTCCCATAGTCTAGCTGGTGGGTTTGAAATGTGCACCTTTGGGTTGGCAGTACAGCTTTTTGCTTAATCAGCAAGCTTGATCCTAGGTATATGCCAGAAAATGCAAACAGGAATACAACAAAAGAACAAGCAGAAATGTATCGGATGACTCAAATAGATGTATACACACCCATGTTTATTGCCGTGTTATTCACAATAGTAAAGAAATGGAAACAGCTCAAGTGTCCATCAAAATGAATGGATAAAAAAAAACTATGGTACATTCACACAATGGAATACTATGCAGTTTTTAAAAACAATGAACTCATAAAACTTTACATAAGATTGGGGAACCTGGAGGACTTATGCTGAGTGAAATATCTCAGTCACAAAAGGACAAAAATTGCATAACATTGCTATTTTTAAATAGGACAAACATTGGGGGGTTGTGGAGAGAATGAGGAAAAAGTGGATAATGAACACTGCATTAGATCAGATAAGGGTAAGAACTGATATGTATGACCATAATCTGGAACAAGGGGTGCACTGCAGGGAAGGTTTGGGGAGAGGGGAGGGGAAGGAGGACAAAAAATGTGCAACAATGAAAAAATTAAAAGAAAACATTAAAAAGATGTATTGGAGGTGTGGCCAGATGACTCCTTAGAGGCAAGGATGGTGAAGCTTTAACACACATACTTTGGGCATATTGCTAGAAAAGTTTATTTCTTGGAAAGGGACATCATGCTTGGGAAAGTGAAATTGTCAACAAAAGAGAAGAGGATCGCTGTAGTGGTGCTGTTATTCATCTTAGGTGCCATCGAGTCAAGTATGACTCATACAGACCCTATGAGCAACAGATCTGAATCTGGTCCTATCCTGTGACATCCTCACTGTCTGGAACACTTGAACCCATTGTTATAATCACACCTCCATCTTATTTAGGGTCTTTATCTCTTTTAATGACCCTCTACCTTTCCAAGCATTGTATCCTTTCCAAGGAATAATCTTTCCTCACAACATGCCCAAAGTATGAGAGGTGAAGTTTTGCCATCCTTGCCTACAAAGAGCACTCTGGCTGCACCTTTTCCAAGACATATCTATTCATTATTTTGGCAGTCTATATGATATTCAGTATTCTTATCCGACACCACAACTTGAAGGTAACAATTCTTCTACTGCCCTCCTTTATTGTCCAACTCTCAGATGCATAACAAGTGATTGAGAAGACTATGGCCTGAATCAGGCACACCTTAGTCTTCAAACTGACATCATTGCTATTCAGCATTTTTGGAAAGCAATATGTCTCCTCATTTCCTGACTACTGGTAAAAAGGGTGTTGATAATGAATCAACGTAAGATAACTCATTAAGAGTTTCAATCCTCTATCCATCTATCATGATGTTGTCCACTAGTCCTTTGCTTTCTTGATGAGATGTAATCCATATTGAAGTCTGTAATCTTTGATCTTCTGCAACAAGCACTTCAGATCCTTTTCTCTTTCCGCAAGAAAGGTTGTGTCATCTTCATAACACAAGTTGTTGACAATTCTTCCTCTGATCCTGATGCCACATACTTCATAGAGTCTGGCTTCATAAATTATTACTCAGCAAACAGATTGAATAGGTATGAAGAAAGGATACACACTCAAGAGATACTGGCCACAGAATAAGAAAATGGCAGCAGCTTGAGGTGCTTGAAATCATAGAAGCCCAAGGATCAGGATGCAAGCCATCATATCAAGGGCAAGATAAAGGGACATAGGTGTTGAATAGCGTAGGTGGGATTAGAAAGGAAAGCTGGTGGGGCAGGGAAAGGGTGGGTGAAATACGTGTCAAGGATGGGGACAATACAGAATCTACTGGTTATTTCTATTGGGGAAATATCTTACATCTCTTTCCTGTAAAATGCTTGTCTGTCAGATACTGCTCTAAAACTGCGCATTCAAATTAGGACAGACTAGGAAGAAGGGTTGGCCATCACTTTTGAAATAGCAGGACTTCAAAAACTCTACGTACAATAGAGCACGCTTAGCCTAGTAGATATGGCAACTGAGGTTGAGCCCTCAAATATGGAAACACAAAGGAGGAGAAACAGTTGCAAGCAGACACTAGTGACTGGAACATGGAATATAAGAAGCATGAATGAAGGAAAATTGGACATTGTTAAGAAAGAAATGGAACACATACATTTTGACATGTTAGGTATTGCAAATTGAGATGGATTGGCATGAGACATTTTGAGTCAGGTGATCATATGATCTACTATGCTTGAGATGAAAAGTTGAGGAAAAATGGGGTCACTTTCATAGTTAAAAGTGTCATTTCTAGATTTATCTTGAAATACAATGTTGGGAGTGACAGGATAATATCCACTTTTATATTAGGAAATCCAGTGAACACTAATGAGTGAAGACCAGATGAGCTGTGGGAGGATATCAAGATCATCATCCAGAAAGAATGCAGGAGCTCAGTATAAAATTAGAAGTCCTCAATAATTTGGAAAGATCCTTAATGGCAGATTTTTCCAGTGCAATGCATCTTCTTATTTCCTGACTGCTCATACCAAGGATGTTAATTGTAGATCCAAGCAAGATGAAGTGCTTGACAGTTTCAATCTCCTTTCCATCTATCGTGACACAGCCTATTGTTCCAGTGGTAAGAATCTTTGTTTTCTTGATATTGAGAGGCAATCCATACTGAAGACTGCATTCCTTGATCTTCTGCAACAAGTGCTTCAAGTCCTTCTCACTTTCAGCAAGTAAGGCTGTGTCATCTACATAACACAGATTATTGATGAGTCTCCCTCCAATCCTGATGCCACATTCCTCTTCATAGAGTTCAGCTTCTTGGATGGTTTTCTCCGCATATAGATTAAACACGTATGGAGATAGGACAAAACCCTTCTCAATTCCAAACCATGCCGTGCTCCCCTTCTCCGCTCATACAAGAGCCTCCTGATCCAGGCATAGTTTCTGCATGAGCACTGTGAAGTGCTCTGGAATTCCCATTCTCAATATCAGCCATAACTTGTCAAACACAGTCAAACACCTTTGCATAGTCAATAAAGCACAAATAGACATTCTTCTGGCACTCCTTACTTTCAGCCAGGATCCATCTGACAAGTCCCTGCCAATGTACTGTTCCAGCCAGTTTTTAATGATCTACAGCAGTATTTTGCTGGCATGTGATAGCAATGATATTGCGTGGTAATTTTCACATTCAGTTGGATCAACCTTCTTGGGAATGGGAACAAATATGGACTTCTTCCAATCTTTTGGCCAGACAGCCGTTTTCCAAATTTCCTGGCATAGACTGGTGAGTGCATCCGATGCTGCATGTATTCACTGAAACAAACTAATTGGTATCCCATCGATTCCTGGGGCCTTATTTTATGCCAATGCCTTCAATGTACCTTCCACTTCCTCTTTCATTACCATTGGCTCCTGTTCATATAGTACTTTTGGCAACTTTTCAGTGGCAATCAGTTCTTTCTGGTACAGTCACTGTGTACTCTCTCAGACTTTTTTTGATATATTCTGAGTTATTCAATATATTGTCCATTACAAAAACAAAGGGAAAAAATTGAAATGGATTTCAGGAGAGACTCTAAAGATTCACTGGATATTTGAGAAGCCAAATCTAAAGGAAAACATGTCAAAGTGAAAGAGCTGAACAGATGACTTCAAAAGGCAGCTCAGGAAGACAAAATAAAGTATTATAATGGAATGTGCAGGAGCTAGAATTGGAGAATAAAAGGGAAGAACTCACTCTGCATTTCTCAAGCTGAAAGAACAGAAAAACAAATTTAAGCCTTGTGTTGCAATATTGAAAGATAAAATAATATGGTTATAATAATTAAAACAATGTGATGCTGATGCAAGGATGGACAAGGTACCAAAGGAACAGAATAAATATCCAGAAACTGACCCACACATGTATTTGATTTAGAAAGAAACTGCCACTGCAATGCATACTAGAACTATGTACTGTGAGTAAAAATTAACCTTGACCCCTGTCTTTCATAGAGTCTAATAAAGAATTCAAATTAGATCATATTCTTATGTAAGAAAGTAAACACAGTCATGTCTCTATTAAAAAATACAGAAAAATAACTTCATAACACTGAAGCAGAAAAGATTACTAAAGAAGGACATAGACTGTATAAACTAGAAAGGAAAAAAATAAACTTTTCATTAAACACAGCTATTATTGGCTAAAACACTGAATTAAGTGAATCAACAACAATTTACCAAAACAGAAAACAAATGAAAAAAACTCCAAACCAAACAACAAAAGACCCTGTATTAACAAGATAAAGGACTCATCCAAAACATAGAAAGAACTCCTACAAATAAACAATAAAAAGAGAAACAACAGAATTTTAAAAATAGGCAAAATACTAAAAAAAGAAGTTGATGAAACTTGAGCCCATCTGATCTTCAGTCTGACCTTCTGTGATGTGCTTCTCCAGGGACTGGACCCTCCTGATAAAGTGTCCAAAGTATGTGAGATTCTGTTCATCATTAACACAGCAATCAATATTTTATTTCAGTTTTGCCTGAATGGATTCTTGATTTCTATAAGAAATTATTCAGAGACTACTTGAGTCTCTGAGGAAGCTTGAAGAGATGTAGTGATGTTCAATACTAGCATTTAATCCTTATTAATTTTTCCTTCTTCCTATTCTACAATGTCACAATAGTCCATTTCAGATAGTTTTTTCATCTGACCTCGTGGCCTGCTAATACATTTGAGTATTTTCCTCTCAAAAGAAGGAAGTTCATAAAAGTGGATATCCGAATGCCCCATAAACAAATGAAGTTTCTCATCATTATTCATCAGGAAATTGTAACATAAAATCACTATTACTCTCAGGGCTAGGGATCAACTATAAGATATCATCTCACCCCAGTAAGAATAGCAAAATTTAACAGGACAGCAAGCAACAAATGCTGGTGAGGTTGTGGAGAGACTGGAACCCTTATTCACTGTTGGTGGGGGTGTAAAATGGTGCAACCACTGTGGAAAGCAGTGTGGCACTTTCTCAAAAAGTTGCAAATAGAGATACCATTCGACCATTTGACCCAGCAGTTCCACTACTGGGAATATAACCTAAAGAGACCATAAACGACATCCAAGCAGGTGTATACACACCCATGTTTATCGCAGCTTTGTTCACAATAGCAAGGAGTTGGAAACAACCTAAGTGCCCATCAACAAATGAATGGATAGAGAAGCTGTGGTATATTCAC
>NW_006400069.1:1409260-1412750 GCF_000299155.1 Elephantulus edwardii | reverse complement strand
TAAAAAAGCTTAAAAAAATAAAAAATCACTACTACATTAACCAAAATTACTGTTAACAATGAAGCTACTGGAATGATCATGTTTCTGGAAGAAATATAGAAGGTTCAACCACATAAAAATGGTTGAGTATTTTCTTTAAAAAAGTAATCATACACTTCCCTTAGGTTGTTGTTCTTGTTATTATGTGCCATTCAAGTCAGCTACAACACATAGCAACATTAGGCACAATGCTTCTGAACCTTGCTCTATCCTGAGACAATCTCACTCTCTTTGACATATATAACTCATTGCCACAGTTACTATGTCAATCCATCTCATTCAGGGACTTTCTTTCCTGTGCTGACCCTTGACCCCTCCAAGCATGATGTCCTTTTCAAAAAATTAGTCCCTCCTGGCAACATGCCCAATGTAGGGGAGATGGAACTTCAAAATCCTTACCTCCAAGGAACAATCTGGGTTTACCCTAACAGTTTGTTGTCTTGACAGTCCATGGTATGTTTCCTACTGTTCTCCAGCACCATAACTCAAAGACATTGATACTTCTTCTGTCATCTTTTGTCATTGTCCAGCTCTCAGATGCATAGCAAGCAACTGAGAAGACCAGGGCCTGGATTGGGTGCATCTTAGTCTCTGAACTGATATTGACACTCTTTAGCACTGTGGCAAGGTCCCTGACAGCAGTCTTTCCCAAACAACTCATCTTTTGATTTCCTGACTGCTGGTGCCAAGAGTATTGATTATGGATTCAAACAAGATGAAATTGTTAATCATCTCAATCAATCATCTCTCCATCTATCATGATACTGTCAATTGGCCCAGTGATGAGGATCTTTGTTTTCTTGATGTTAATGTTGTTCCTGACCTTCTGCAACAAATGTTTCAAGTTCTCCTCAGTTTTAATGAGCAAGGTTGTGTCATCTACACAACACAGGTTGTTGCTGAGTCTTCCTCCAATCCTGATGCCTGTTCTGCATATAGATTGAAAGGTATGGAGAAAAGATATATTGCGAACACTCTCCTTTCTTGATTTTGAACCATGCAATGTTCCCTTCCTCTGTTCAGACCACAGTTTCCTAGTACAGAGAGAGGTTGCACATGAGCACAATCAAGTGTTCTGGGATTCTCATTCTTCTCAATGTTAGTTACAATTTGTTGTGATCCTCAAAATCAAATGCCTTTGCATAATCAATAAAACACAAATAGACATCTAGTACTTCTGGCACTTTGCTTTCGGCCAAGATCCATCTGACTCTGTCAGTGTTATCCCTAGTGCCATGGTCTCTTCTAAATCCTGCTTGTATTTCTGGTACTTCTCTGTCGATGTATTGTTCTAGTCATTTTTTAAAAATAATCTTTAGCAGCAGATGTAATCGATCTGATTCCTATGCATACCATCAGGTGAAATCCATGTGTATAACCTGCGTTTATGTTTCTTTTCTTTCTTTTTTTTTTTTTTTTGAGATTGCAGCTCAGTTTATTACCATGAGGACGCAAGAGCTCCCTCACAACTCCGACACTATTAGGTATCCAGTAAACTCAAAGACAAAAGATCGTGTCTCTGCAAAAATCTTTTACAATAATTAAACAGCTAAAGTAATTTAATATTAACAGGAAAAACTGCTTTGTTCATTAATGTGCATGTTAAAAGAGCAAAGGCCACATGGAGATGATCATATCTGACTGTTACCAACTTTACATAAAGGAACTGTCCCCACCAACAACATCAGTAACACAAAACCAATTCCCATGAGGTCAGATGTATCCCCCCCATGCTACCAAACCTCTTTCCACTCATCCCAACACCAATCTTACTGCTTTACTGTATCCAAAATCCTATGCAATAGCTCAGAGACCAAACAGAATCATACTGGGAAAGTAAAAAAGATCTAATTCAAGTTAGCAGCAGAATACAGTCAAGACAGCTTGTGAAATATGCTCGCAGGCACCTCAGCCTTGGGCTTCAAGGCTTTAGGCCAGTGTTACAAAGCTTTCAGTCCTGCCAATTATCCCTCTCCCCAACAGTCCTCCAACAAACTTGGGCAAAGGCTCTGAGCTCTGGTTTCTCTGGCTTAGCAGTCCCAACGTCTGCTCCATCCCACTTCAGATCTTTGGTTCTCTGCTGCTGCTATGGTTGCTTCTCCCATAGCCCCTGGTCTGGCAGGCACAAGAATCTCTGGTCCCAAAGGATGCAAGGCATTCTCTTGCTTCTTCTTTGCTGGTGGTGACATTCTCAAATTCTGCTGCTGGATCTACTCAATTTTATGGTAGAACTAGCCAATCTCCTTGTAGATAAGCTAATATGGCCTATCCACATATTCTCTTCCATCCACATGAAAAAGTACTATGGCTAGTCAATGGATAGGAAGTAATTTTGGACAATAAACCCTTAGCACTACAGTATGCCAGCACAAAACAGCGCCTGGTAAACAGCAGACGTTAACAAGTATTTTGTCTAAAAAATGTTCATGGTGTCACAAATAGAGGTTTAAATTTGACCTAGTATTATTTAGTAAAAACTAAAATAATTTTTGACAAGTAAAAACGAAAAATGACAAAACACATTTCAGCCATTTAAAGGTGAACCCTCCATTATTGATTGATGTGAAATATGCCATTTTTAACATACTCAAAGAATATGTACAAATAAAAGAAATCGGTTAGATGAATTCATTCTTCATTAGAAACAACTCTGGACAAATTCTATAAGCCTTCTTGGTCTGTATTCTCTCTGTATAAGGAATATGTTAGACTAGATTATCTTAAAGTCTTCATTTCTGTGATCATATATTGTTGGCTTCCCCTTAACAAGTATACTATAACCAGTAGTACATTTTACAAACCGGGGTAGGGGGTAAATGACATTCAAGCAAACTGCCACTGTATGAGATTAAACTCAATAACTGAATAACCACTGTATGAGATTAAACTCAATAACTGAATAACCACTGTATGAGATTAAACTCAATAAACTAAATAGTACGTACCTCTGACCAATCATGTAACTCAACTTATGTGCTTGTTAATCAGCTATCTTGGCCAAATTTTCTCTTCTAGATATCCCACCCTTAACTAACCCTGATGGTCTTTTCTACCAATTAGGTCTTATATAACTTTAAGTTCCTACACAAGAATGTATCCCTCTTCATTGTTTCGCGGGGCAGCCACTTCACTGTGACTATGGATGTTTTTCAACCATACAACTCTATCCCTCAATAAAATTTCTTTTGTTCTTATTTAAACAGGCTCAGTGATGATGCTCAACATAGTACCACCAATGTAAATACCTTTTAATGATATGAGTAATTTGAAATTTTGCAAACTTTTACTATATTTTAAATTATAAAGTATCTTTATACAATGAGTACCACCTAAAATTCCTAAAATTTAGTCCTCTATAAATGACAAAAAGAAAAGATGTTACCCTTTAAAGAGAATGTTTCAGTTCTTCAAATGAAATTGATTTAAATGGGTGCTAAAACATAGATGTCCC
>NW_006400069.1:1402104-1407615 GCF_000299155.1 Elephantulus edwardii | reverse complement strand
TGCTATTTCAGAAGTGGATGGCCAATCCTTCTTCCTAGTCTGTCTTAATCTGAATGTTTAGATTTAGAGGAATATCTGACAGACAAGCAATTTGTGGCCAATGAAAGATAAATCCCTCATTGTGGAGTGTCCCTGCCCTTAGCCCAGTACCTTGACCCACTTATTTCCCAGCTCCACCCTCCACCAGGACACCCATTCACTTCTACCAAAACCCTTCAGAATTTATCTTCCATTGTCCGACCCTTGATCTGACAGTTTGTATCTGAAGCTTTCTTGGCTTCTGTGATTCTGAACACGTCAACTGCTGACAATTTTTTTATGTTGTGTCCAGTGTCTCTTAAGTTTAGCTGTACTGTCTCTGAAGGGTAGGTGATGTGTCCTATAGAACCCCTGTGTAGATTATATTTTTATTCTTATTTTTTGCTATTTCCTTCAAAGCAGTTTGAACTTCTTCCTTTATCACCATAGTCTCTTGCTCAAATGTTATTTCATCAAATTCTTCTATATCTGCCAATTCCTTTCGACACAATGACTCAGTATATTCCTTCCATCTTCTTTTAATACCACCTGGATCATTTAATATTCTGCCTAAAGCATCCTTGATTATAGCAACTCGAGGTTTGACTTTGTTCTTCAGTTCCTTGAGCTTAGGAAATGCTGAACGACTTTGGCCTTTTTGATTTTCCGACTCTAGCTCCTCTCACATTTCATTGTAATATTTTGCTTTGCCATTCTGTGCTGCCTTTTGGATGGTGAAGAGATTGAGACTGTCCACAGCTTCAGTTTGCTTGGCTCCACTGTCAACACTCTTGGCACCAGCAGCCAGGAAACAAAAAAACGTATTGCGATGGGAAAATCTGCTGTTAGGGACCTCTCTAAAGTACTCAAGAGCAATGGTGTCTCTCTGGAGACTAAGGTGCGCCCGATACAGGCCATGGTCTTTGCAATCACTTGTTATACATCAGAGAGTTGGACAATGACTAGGGAGGATAGAAGGAGAATTGATGCCTTTGAGCTGTGTTGCTGGAGAAGAGTATTGAATGTACCATGGACTGCCAAGAAAACAAACAGATTCATCCTGGAGAGGGTTAAACCAGGCTACTCCTTGGAGGCAAGGATTCTGGGGCTTCATCTGACATACTTTGGACATGTTGTAAGGAGAGACAGGTCCTTGGAGAGGGACATCATGCTTGGTAGGGTGGAGGGACAGCGCAGGTGGGGAAGACTTTCTATGAGGTGGATTGATTCAGTGACTGGGGTAATTGGGATGGGTGTGTCAGAAGCAATGCGATTGGCACAGGATAGAGCAGGGTTTAGGGCTGTTGTACATAGGGTTGCTATGAGTCAACTCGACAGCACATAACAACAACAGTCTTTAATGGATATCCTTGCTCTTCAACACTTTGAAGAGGTCCCTTAGAGCAGATTTTCCTAATGCAATCTGTTTTTGTTTTGGATTTGTGGGGTGGTTGGTTTTTTATTCCCTGATTACTGGTACCAAGAGTGTTGATTGTAGATCCAAGTAAGATCAAATCATTAACAGTTTCAATTTTTTTCTCTATTTATTATGATGTTGCCTACTGGCCTAGTGGTGAAGATTTTCTTTAATGTTGAGATACAATTTGTGTTGAAGGTTGCAGTCCTTGATCCTCTGCACCCTCAATTTCAGCAAGCAACATGGCATTATCTGTATAATCCAAGTTATTGATGAGCCTTCCTCCAATCCTTATGCCCAGGCATTTTAAAAATCTAGCTTGAATTTCTGGCAGTCCTTGTTGAGTATAGCGATTTTTTTTCCATTCTGGTAATGCTATAATGTTTGGCTATGCCTGCAGGCTGATGGCTATTGTGTTGTGAACCAGTTTTTATACTGGATGATATGATGGCATCTCACATCTTGAGGAGGGACATGAGTGGAACACTTGGGGCTCTTGGGGCTTTATTTTTGTTCCCAATTGGGTGTCAGCAGATGAGATTTGCCAGATGAATTGGGAGTTCTCTGGCTCTTAGTCCACCAGCATTTGGGCATGCCAGTATTTAAAAAATGTGATAGGGCCCAAGGGCCACAGTCCCTTGGGCCAAATGTTAATTGATTTGGAATGAACATTCTTTTAAGTGATACAGCAGTGATTTGTCTATTTGTTCTACTGAAGTAATTTAGAGTTGCTGTGATGATGGACAACTGTGCCATAGGTGTATCAAACACCATAATTGATTATCCATCATGGACAGTGTTTCGTGGATCTCCCATATTGATCCAGATTTGTAAGCAAGAGTGGCATCCACTTCCTAAACCACATGCCTCTGGAAACTCTATGAACCTGAAGAAATGATGATATAGCTATCTCCCTGGAATTTAAATGTCGATTGGGTCTGAGAGCCTAGTATTACTATTTTGAAGGAATGTTCTTCTAAGTTGAACAGCACTCTTCTGTTCATTTTCTGTACTGAGGTAATCTGGGCTTACTGTGAAGATGAACCTTGTGTCATTGGAGGTCAACTGTCATATCGGCTGCCCATGGTGGACAGTGTTGGGTGGAGCTTGCAGTTTAAGACCATTTTGGAAGCAGGAGTGGTATCCACTTCCTAAACTACATGCCTCTGGAAACTCTATGAACCTTCAGGCCTTTGGTTCACAGGGTCACTATGAGTCATTCCTGACTTGATGGCAATCAACAACAATAACAACAATAATTTTTAACTAATCTTTGTTGTTGTTTGGTGCTGTTGAGTCAAGTACAACTCATAGCAACCCTATGAACAAAATATCTGAACCCTATTCTATCCTGCACCATCTCATACTTCCTGACATAACAAGAGCCTATTGCAGCAGTCACCATGTCAGTCTATCTGGTGGAAAGTCTTCTTCTCCTTTGCTGACCCTCCATTCTTCCCAGCATCATGAATATTATTCAGCAGTAACAAGAAATATTAATATATGCTATAACAAGGATGACTCTTAAAAGCATTATATGAAGCCAAAGGACTCAGAGTACTAAATTAAGGATAACACAATAATATTTATGAACTGCAAAACTATAGTGATAGGTGAGCAGGAAGGTGGCAATAGGATGGAGCAAAGAGATTGGGTTGATCAGGTTTCCTTGCTGATGGTGCACTCCTCAAGTAATTTACTAGACTTTTTCCCCCCATTTAGAGTGACTTGATCATAAATCTCTGGAATAATAATTTTACAGATGGCTAATCAATCAGGTTAGTGGATTTTACATAGGCAACTTTTATTACTATCTTAAACTTATGTAACTAAGAAAGCAAAAGGTCATTACAAAGACAGAGAGGGAAGAAAAGACCAAAATGGATATTGGAAGAGAATCTGAATGTTGCATTAGAGTGCTGAGAAGCCAAAGCAAAGTGAAGAAATCCCAAAATTAAAGAGCTGAACAGAATATTTCAAAGGGCAGCTCGGGAAGACAAAGCAAAGTATTATAAAGAAATGCACAAAGAGCTGGAGTCAGAAAATCAAATGGGAATAGCTTACTTGGTATTTCTCAAGCTGAAGGAACTGAAGAACAAATTCAAGCCCCAAGTTGCAATATTTAAAGATTCTATGGGCAGAAGAAGAAGTTCAAGCTGCTCTGAAGGAATTGGCAAAAAACAAAACCAAGGAATTGACAGCATATCAATTAACACATTTCAACAAACAGATGCTGCCCTGGATGCACTCAGCAAGTTGTGCCAAAAAAATCTGGAGGACAACTACCTGGCCAACTGACTGGAAGAGATCCATATTTGTTCCCATCCCAATGAAAGGTGACCCAACAGAGTACAGAAATCATCAAGCAGTATCATTAATATCACATACAAACAAGATTCTGTTGAAAATGATCCAAAACCAACTGGAACAACACATCAACAGAGAACTTCCAGATGTGCAGGCTGGGTTTAAAAGAGGCCATTGTACTAGAGATATTATATATAATTTTAGATGGTTCTTGGCTTAAAGCGGAGAATACCAGAGGAATATCTGTGTTTCATTGACTATGCAAAGGCATTTGACTATGTAGATCACAACAAATTGTGGCTAACTCAAAGAAGAATGGGAATCCCAGAACATTTTATTGTGCTTACATGAACTTATATTTGGACTAGGAGGCAGTCATCAGAATAGAGCAAGGAAACAATGAATGATTCAAAATCAGGAAATGTGTACACGAGGGATACATCCTATCTCCATACTTTTTCAATTTATATGTGGAACAGATCATCAGGGAGGCTGGGCTCTATGAGGAGGAATGTGGCATGAAGGTTGGAGGGAGACTCATGAACAACAAGGACTGCAGCCTCCAATATAGAGTGAAGTTCAACATCAAGAAAACAAAGATTCTTACCCCTGGGTCAATTGGCAGCATTATGATAGATGGTGAAGAGATTGAGATTGTTAACAGTTTTAGTTTGCTTGACTCCACAATCAGCATTCTTGGTACTTAGCAGCCAGTAAACCAAAAGATGAATAGCATTGGGAGAATTTGCTGTCAGGGACCTCTCCAAAGTACTGAAGAGTAATAATGTCAGTCTGGAGACTAAGGTGTGCCTGATCCAGGCTACGGTCTTTGTAATTACTTGGTAGGCAAACAGAAAGCTGGACAATGACTAGGGATGATGATAGATGGAGAACTGGTATCTTTGAGTTGTGGTGCTTAAGAAGAGTGTTGATTATACCACAGACTGTTAAGAGAACAAATAGGTTAGACCTGGAGATGGTGAAACTAGGCTGTTATTGGGAGGCAAGAATTCTGAAACTCTGTCTGGTATACTTTGAAAATGTTGCAAGGAGGGACCAGGCCTTGGAAAGAGACATCATGCTTGGATGGATGGAGAGACAGTGCAAGAGAGGAAGACCCTGGATGAGAGGGATTGGCTCAGTGACTAGGGTGATGAGAGTGAATGTGTCAGAGGTGATGAGGCTGGAATAGAATAGAGCAGGGTTCAAACCTGTTGTACTATTATTTAGCTATTATTTGTAAGAGGCTAGACAACACTTAACAATAACAGTGTGGGCAGAACATTGAATGATCCAGGAAGCATCAAGAAGATGGAAGAAATATACAGAGTCACTGTACCAAAAAGAATTGGATGACACAGAACCATTTCAGAAAGTAACATATGATAAAGAACAGTGGTAATAAAGAAGGAAGCTCAAGTTGCTCTGAAAGAAGTGACAAAAAATAAGGCCCCAGGCATTTATGGAATACCAATTGACATATTTCAGTACAGATGCAGCCCTGGATATGCTCACCAGCTTGTCCCAAGAAATCTGAAGGAAAGCTACCTGGTCAATGCACTGGAAGAGATCCATATTTATTCCTTTTCCCAAAAAAAGATGATCTAACAGAATTTGGAAATTATCAAGCAATATCATTAATACCACATGCAAGCAAGGCTTGCTAAAGATTGTTGTTGTTGTTATGTGCCATCGAGTCATTTGCAACTCATAGTGACCCTATGTACAACAGCCCTAAACCCTGGTCTATCCTGTGCCAATCGCATTGC